>NC_139222.1:38724677-39182437 GCF_055691185.1 Crinia signifera
GGTATGCTTCTAAAAGCTTCACTTTATCCAGGTAATTTAGGAGCTTGAAAATGACGGGCCTGGGTTTTTGTTGGGCAGATTGGCGGTCAGGGCCCACTCGATGAGCTCTTTCCACCACTATGGGACCTGTCATTGGAACGCCCAGTTGTTCAGGCAGCCATATTGAGACAAACGATAGGAGGTCTCGGGGTTTAACACTTTCTGGTAGGCCGATGAGCCTGAGGTTGTTCCTCCGGTTTCTGTTTTCCAGGTCTTCCACTTTGTCGAGCAGGGCCTGGATGGATGATTCATGGGCCTGGGTTTGGGTAGCAGCTGTGTTGAAGTCATCTTCCAAGTTAGAGACTCTATCCTCCACTTCTGTTAGTCTGGTGGAGTGTTGTGAAATTTGTTCGGTCACCTTGTTGATGGCTTCCAATATAGGGGCCAACTTGGAGTCCAGTAATGGTGAAAGGATATCCGAGATCTCTTTGGCTGATAGTGCAGCCGTGGAGTTTTGTTGCACAGACTCATCGAGAGGGTCAGTTGTGTTAGTTATTCCGGGCGACCGGGGGGAGGAAGCCTGGCAAATGGTTGTGAGTTTGTCCTTTTGCTTTTGGCTTTGGGAGCCCCTGTTGGATCTCTGGGCTTTTGCCACGTATTTCTCCATATTGTGTGAGACAATTGTGTCCACTGTATCAGGTAAGTAGAGTGAAGATGGGCCCGAGGAGTAACTTTCGGGGGGTCGTTGCACACCCTGACGGTGGATTTCTTGGGTGTGACCGGATGGAGGGGAGACAGGGGCAGCTTCTGTAAATATAGGTGGGAGTGCAGTTGGATTGAGGTGCGGGTAGTATCCTTTCCCCACTATTTGCTGTGTGCTTGACTGTAGTCGGGCAGTGGTAAAGTAGGAGAGTTGTTATCTCTTCTCGCCCTGTAGCAGAGTGGCTGCACGCAGTTGTAGGTGGTGGGGTGTAGTTTCAAGCCTCTTGCACAAATGGGTGGTCTTCTGTGTGGGATTGGGGCTGCAGGTGATGGTCACGCTGCGTGCTGCAGGTGGGTGGTCAGTCAGGTGGTAGTTAGTGGCAAGGTGGGTATGGGAGTATTCAGTCCTCACCTCTCACCTATGACTTGCTGCTTGGCAGCCTACCTCAGGGTCTTGGGGCTGTTAGGAGATGGTAGACTGTGTCTGGCTCTGGGCCCAAAATGGCGGCCGTGTGGTGTCTTGGTGTGAGGGGGGCACCAGACTGCTCCCCCTTCGTTTAGGGCGTTATGTGCCTCACCTTGGGGGGTCCTCTGATGTGCGGGATCCCCTCCGGTATGTCTGCGCTGTGTGCTGGGTCCCGGGAGAACAGTGAGAAGCGGCCGCCTCTACCAAGATGGCGGCCGGGCGAGTCAGATCCGCGCGGCCTCCTGCCGTCAGTCAGCGCCTCCGGTGTCTTGGGAGGCAGCTGACGATGCGATGCCCACGTCCGTGTCCCGCCAGCAGTCCACGGGCAGTGTGGGCGCGAGCGCCCGGTGGTATGTGGCGCGCTCCGCCGGAATCAAGATGGCGGCGGATCCCCTCGGCGGCACCTGTTCGTGCCTGGATTCCGGGGAAAACGGTGGTGGGGAGCTGGAAACGGCGTCGCTTCGCCCACCGCTATCTCCTACACCCCAGGTGAGTGTGGGGTGTGTGTCTCTGCTCGCCTGCGGGTCGGGGCCGGTCTTGTGGCACTGGAGACTGGAGAGCTCTTTAAAAGTGTGACCGAGTCCTAGGTCCACCTCCCGGCAGATCATCTCTTTACTGTTTCTTATGACGGATTATAGATTTGTCAGACAGTCTGATATGATCATCTGAGGGGGGTAACTTGTGCTTAATCTTAATTTGACTGTTGACAGAATTAAAGGGGGAGAAGGAAATATTTATCCTTCATTTTTGCCTGACTTTTTAAGTAACTGTTTGTACATGGTTTTTGTGTTGTTTGTTTGCCTCAATGATCTTAATTACTATTATTAAAAGTTATGTTTTAATATTTACAATATTATCTGAAGGAGTGCCCCAACAAAAATGTCTTTCTTCAGTGCCTCCAGCACTAACTCTTACTGATAGATATAGTTAATCTGGGAGCATGGCCAACCCCATAAATAATAAATGACATTGATTATGAGTCCTTATGCATTTATATGTTGGTCTTTTATATTCTCATTTGATATACCCAGTCTGTGCGGTTCCATTCCCTTTTTTGGGCACTTGTCAGAACCCATAAGTGTGTTCATATTGATATGACCCAGTAAGGGTAGCACATAAGCACTATGAAGGACCCTGTAACCCAGAAACCCAGTGAGTGAGTGGTTTGGCATAAATCTAAAGATGGGTATACTTTAGGGAGCGACATCTCCGAGGGGTCCTTTCACACATACCATACGTCGCGGGTGATACCAGCCAAGCCAACCCGGCTCGGATGCGATCCAACATTCGTTTCTGCAGCCGGTGGAACTCACATGATCCGGTGCGATGCATACTGAACCACGCATCACATCGGACCTGCTGTCAATCCCATGCGATTTGGATGCCTTAAAAAGACATGTAGATTATATTGCTCATAAGTATGCCACAAATTAGAACTCTCTATAAACAGCATTAACATATAGAAAGTTTTTTCCAGATTTATGTCTATAATCAGATAGGCAATAGGATTGGATTGAGTCTTTTAAAGAGGACAAGTGGGAAAACTGCCCAATGGCAACATACCTTTTAGCTATCATTTATCTAGTACATTCCTTAAATGATAGGTAGGATTTGATTGGATGCCAACTTCTCAACATCATCATTAGATGTGATACATCTCTCCCAAAAGAAAAGGGTGTGGCATATCAGGTCAGCAGCAAATGTTGACACCTGAACACGTGGACGCCCAACAAGCATAACTCTTCGCTCGCCATGCTTCGGGCCCAATAAGAGTGCACGTGGATGGAAAAGTGTGAAAAAGTTATTTAAAAAAAAAATCCCCAAAATATGTATCTTGATGTGTCAACCATAGCTATAGGCATGTTGGCCATATGTGTCCACCAGCTCGGCGGGTATGTGTTCCCCACATGTAATGTCTTAATGTAATGTATGTAACGCCTTCACCCCCCCTTCATCCCTGCTTGATGCTGCACTGTAAATCCACAAAAAATTCCTAGTGTGCGCAAGCATACATGGCCAATAAAGTTGATTCTATTCTATTCTTCTATTGGCTGTTTCCCTACTAATCCGAATACCAAAATAAAAATAGATAATTTTCCATATACTGGATCCATAATGGCAAAAATGTTCCGGTGTTTTGTACTTTTCCCGGAATAGCTGCGACATTTATTTAGTGCACTATAAACATTACAAAGGAGAGTGAACTGGATAATCTGGTTTCTGCATATTGGCTCATTAGAATACACAGGGCCATAGTGATAAATTCAAGGCACAGGGATAGAAAACGCTAGGTGTTCTCTAAAATTACGTAAAACAATGAAAGATTTTAATGTATATGTATGTATGAACTAATTCATGTTCGTACACGTATCGGCGTCAAAGGGGGGGGGGAGGGGTTGGGGAGAGAGATGACAGGCTGCTGCCGCAGCACAGCCTTTCTCCCCAGCTCAGCACACCCAGCTCAGTGCCGTGTGCTGAGCTGCGGAGACAGACAGCTGCAGCCTGTCCTCTCTCTCCCTCTGTGTGCACAAAGATGATCCCACCCATCACCCCGCACAAATGACATTAATTTTTTATTATTATTTTTCTTTATCATGGGGATGTGACCACGCCCACTCACAGAGGCCAGTCCACCACACAGTGACCACACCCCCATACATTTTACCGGAGCCAGAGCATTTGTGACAATACCGTTTTCTCTATGTGTATGATTGCAGCTGAAGGCAGATGCACACCTCCAAAAAATGTCCATGACATGCCTATGTTTTTGCAGCCACTCCCTGGTACCTCCCACAAGAGGTCCCTGTCGTACAGGGCTGGATTATCCCTTTAAGCGCCAGCATCTCTGTGAGAGATGTTCAAAATTCAAATTAAAAAATGTTGTGCAAAAAATATACTTTATTGTCTATATAAACATTACACAGTAGGTCATTATCTATATAAATAAAAATGTAAATGTTCGTTTGTTCAAAATCTTAAATCTCCAAAAGTTCTTCACCGATTGCTTTGAAATTTGGTGCATTCATATACGCGCATGTTTTTCTATACATACTATTATATAAATGATGAAATTGCAAAGTATCAGGCTGGAAGATACATAAGCAGCAACAAAGTTGTATGGCAAATTCTTTAATTTCCCATACATGAACAAAGTCCAGCTGTTGTTCACTTAGCAGTACATCTAGAAAATGGACAACGCGTTTATTTCACAGCTGTAAATGTGCAACAAGCACATTGCCGGATACTGCACACATAAGCACATCGCTGGCTAACACACACATAATTATCGCACTGGCTGTCGGGCATGGCTCCGCCTCCTCCCTGCACCCAAAAGGAGATGTAGGGGCTAGGGAGGAGGAGGCCACTGGTCCGGCCAGCACAGCAATCCTAGAAAAAGTTGATTGGTGGATTAAATAGTCTCCCAACCAATCAAAATGACTGTAGGTTGTGTTCAGGTCCTAAACGCAGAGTCCTATCATCACAAAGGACAGTTTTTACTGCAAGAGCTGTCTTTGGTGACCTTCTTCAAGAATATAGTGTTCATAAATGACAATATGCATGCAGTGAGGGGCAGGATGCATCCTATGCAAAACATACCTCCCAACAGTCCCTTTTTTTGCGGGACTGTCCCGTTTTTTTGGGACAGTCCCATGTCCTGCCCGCGGCCGGCAGTGTCCCATGGCGGGGGGGGGGGGGGGGGGGGCAGCTGTGAATCCCCCCAGCTTCAAGGGAATAGACACTGTGCGCATACACACAGCATCTATTCAGCGGGGCAGAGGATGGAGACGGGGCGTGGCCCGAAGGTGGCCTAATTTGCATATACCACACCCTCATTTACACAGGCCACACCCTAATTTCATAGGCCAATCTCCCTTTTCCGGGTGCTTTCGAGTGTCCCTCTTTAACTAATGCAGAAGTTAGGAGGTATGTGCATAATGCAATGTTTGCTGCATCCTGCCCCTTATGCTTCTAACTAGTTAAATGCAATATTTTACAGAAGACAATTATAATATACCTAGTAAGTGCGCTCGAAGCAAAAGCTAGATGTAGTTTCACTTGCTGCCAACAGATGGCAGTGTTTCTGTGACACGTGGACACTGGACATACTGTATATATAGATTATATAATGTATGTACTGTACTTACACTTAGATGGATTCCAGTTTATCACAATTCTACAGCTGTGCCACTAGAACGAGGTTTGCTTGTAGCTGTGTAGATGACCGATATGACCATATAAACTAAAGTATGTCAGTGACTTATGTAATTATTAGCACTCCCAGTTCCATGTTTGGTTGCTATAGAAATCAATCATGCAGCAATTGTACCCTCCTTTGTATATTCACTTGGCAGCTGATTACATCTACCTGTTGTTTATTTAGCAGTCCTATGTTTAATACGTTTTCTCAAGACTGAACTGAGTTCAATCTTATTCAACTTTATTGATTTTCAGATTAACAGAAAAGCAAACTAATGGCCTGATTCAGTAAGGCTTGCTAAGCAGCATACATTCGCTGGCTAGCAAGCCCATAAATGCCTGCAGCCCCACCCCCTGCTCGAGCAGGCATCAGCCCGCCTGCATTCCCAGGGATGCCGATAAAATGCTTGGCATTCTCCTGCTCTGAGCCGGTCTGGTACCTGTCATTTTACAAACCTAGCCTGTAACATGACAGGTAGGATCTGATTGGCTGGTTGTTTATCACTCTCCATTTTATAAATTTTAACGCTTGATACATTTGGCCCTTTGCCTTTTATCTTGGACTCTTCAATCATATCAATTATATACAGTAGCAAATGAATTATGCACCCAACCAGGCCTACTAGCACCCGGTGTCATAATGTTTGGAGCTCGCCCCCACAACATATTTGTGATTGAGGTGTTATCTGCGCACAACGCCAGGAAAAGTGGGAATGACCTCAAACTAAAGGCATGGTCGTGCAACAAGGAAAGGGAATGCTGTATCCGTATGATGGCGAGAGGGAGATGCCTTGGAGAATCACAGGGTGACAAGAGAGAGGCTCATGTGTAAGAGGTAAGGTAGAGGGTGGGAAAGAGGGTTGCCCATTACACATTACGCCCACACAGTAGTACCCTTTACACATTACACCCACACAGTAGTAGTCCTCTTTACTCATTATACCTACATAGTAGATGTGCCCCCTTTACTTATTACACCCACACAGTAGTCATTCCCCTTGCACATTGCACCCTCACAGCAGTAGTGTTCCTTACACGTTACACCCACACAGTAGTAGTGCCCTTACTCATTACACCCTCACAGCAGTAGTGTTCCTTACTCATTACACCCACACAGTAGTAGTGCCCTTACTCATTACACCCACACAGTAGTAGCACCCCTTACACATTACACCCAAACAGTAGTAGTGCCCCTTACACATTACACCCACAAAGTAGAAGTACTCCTTACACATTACACTCCCACTATAGTAGAGCACATTACACCCAAACAGTAGTAGTCCCCTTTACTCATTATACCTACACAGTAGAAGTGTCCCTTACACATTACACCCACACCGTAGCAGTGATCTGTGCTCCTTAGACCCATACAGTAGAAGTGCTCCTTACTCATTATATACAAACAGTAGAAGTACTCCTTACACATTACACCCCCACAGTAGTAGTACAACTTACACATTACACCCCCACAGTAGCAGTGTCCCACACATTACACCCACATAGCAGTAGTAGTGCCCTTTACACAGGCCACTCACATAGTAGTAGTAACCCTTAGACATTATACCCACACAGTAGTTGTGCCCCTTATACAGTACATTATACACAGTAGTAGTGCCCTAAACACATTGTGCCCTCACTGTAGTAGTTGTAGCACAAAAAAGAAAAACATAGAAACGGACCAACCTTGGGGGGTTGGACCTGGGGGCGCTTAATGGGAGTGGTTTCTCAGCAGCTGCTTTAGACAGGTTAGTTAGTCCTATATAGGTACAAACAAGAAAAAGGGGGATGATGAGGCGCTAATGGATTTAAAAAAAATTCTATATAAAGAATTGGATCATCTTTACACAATACACTTAATACACACTGAATAAAATCATACATACAAGGCCATAAAAAAAAAAATAGACTTTAAAAACGGGTGTGGTATAGGGGTTATCCCGACGTCGGGATCCCGACTGGCCGGACCCAGACAGCATGGTGAGTGCAACTAAGCCCCTTGTGGGCTCGCTGCGCTCGCCACGCTGCGGGAATGGTGGCTTGCTGTGCTCGCCACCTATTCTATTCTCCCTCTATGGGGGTCGTGGAACCCCACGATGGAAAATAGCAGGTGGCCATCGGGAACCCGGGTGTCTGCGTCGGGTAAATGCCTGTCGGGACCCCCACTGTCGGGACTGCGTCCGGAACCCTTAAAAACAATGCAATGATAGATGAGTCATTGCACCTAGGGTTGACATGCTTAAAAATCAGCATTGTACTGTGTTATATAAAAAATAGGTATGAGCACTGATTGCTTAATTATTCCTCACTACAGCTGTTCAGAAAGGGGGTTACCACTAACCCCCTTTAAGTTTTAGAGCAGAAAAGAATCCAAGTTTGAACCTAGCACGGCGCCCACGATGTCCATCGCGGTCATCGAGTGTAAAATGCCCGCGATTTCCCATAGGGATCAATGTTAAATTTTTCAATGGACGCGATTTTTCAGTTCAATGCCTCAATGCCCGCGATTTTGCCATAGGAAACAATGTTAAATGGGCCACAGAGCCCAAATAGGCACCGAGCACTGAAATGTCCCCCACAATTGTTAACTACACCCCACGATCCACGTGAACCCGAAGCGTGGCGAGCGCAGCGAGCCCGCGAGGGGCGGCGGTACGCGTCCTCCGACCTTTTCATACCCCCACTATCCACGTCGGCGTGGAGTTGAGAATAGAATAGTGTGGCGAGCGCAGCGAGCCACCGAGCCCGAAGCGTGGCGAGCGCAGCGGATACCTTCACAGGTAAACGCGGCCCTTCGCGGGCTTCACAGGTATCCGCGTCCGCTCGCCACGCTTCGGGCTCGGTGGCTCGCTGCGCTCGCCACACTATTCTATTCTCAACTCCACGCCGACGTGGATAGTGGGGGTATGAAAAGGTCGGAGGACGCGTACCGCCGCCCCTCGCGGGCTCGCTGCGCTCGCCACGCTTCGGGTTCGCGTTGATCGTGGGGTGTCGTTAACAATTGTGGGGGACATTTCACTGCTAAGGGTGCCTATTTGGGCTCTGTGGCCCATTTAACATTGTTTCCTATGGCAAAATCGCGGGCATTGAGGCATTGAACTGAAAAATCGCGTCCATTGAAAAATTTAACATCCCTATGGGAAATCGCGATGGGCGCCGTGCTAGGTAAAGAGTACCGAACAGTGCTGTGTGGAATAATATAAAAGTTTATTAAAATAGTATTATTGCAAAGCCGGCAACAAAGACAATACTTCCTGGTTAATAAGCATAGTGTATGCATGCATGCCTTTCCATTTAAATATTTAGCAGTACTTGCTTAACCGGTTAGTAGTTTTAGTTTGCAAATAAACAGTACCCACCTATGTGCACATAGAAATGGATTTTATACGTAGATGTTTACTCAAGTATGTGGTGAGGGTTCCGGTTCCAGGCTTCCAGCGTGCTGCCCCGACCGCTGGTTCAGTCCACAATATGCAGTCTTTACCGGGAGTTTAACAACTGGATCTTGGATTAAGATGTCGCCGAGCACAATCCCCTTAAGTCCTTCCTCTACGTTGTATGTACATACACCTCCTGAGGAAGCTGCTGATCGCATACAAGGTGGTGAAATGCGTAGAGGAAGGACTTAAGGGGATTGCATGCATACACTATGATTATTAACCAGGAAGTTTGGGAATAATTCTTAAAAGTTGTTTGTCTTGTCTTTGTTGCCGGCTTTGTAATAATACTATTTTAATAAACTTTTACATAATTCCACACAGCGCTGTTCAAACTTTGTTTCTTATGTACTGTATTACAGCTGCGGTGTGAAAGGGGTATGACTGATATATGCTTGTTTATTTTCCTCCACTACACGGATCACTACAACTGAATCCTACACCTTATAATGTGCTGCTGCTGTATGGGACCATAAGTTTTTTCTTCTCTATATTACTGTATGTTTAGGAGAAATGACCATTCAGGGCAGTGCAGGGGACTGATATCACACCAAACTAATTATGGCCCAGCCCCCTACTATACAATGCCACAATTATGGTGATTACAGGGCCACAATGACATGATTCAGTGCAAATGACATCATCAAGCCACCTGGACTTCCCACTTCATTGATGGCAGTGAGCAGCTACAGGTGGACTCAGGTAGACTTGCCTACTTTTCCAGGGCATCTGAGAGAGCACCTAAGATTCTTGATTCTCCTACGCTTTGCAGGAGAGTAGGCAAGTATACGTAAAATGTGTTCACTAGTCTATATTATTTTTTGACATGTATTGATATAGTTAAATGTCACAGGATATCACTTAAGTGAGTGTTATTGTGCTTGACTCATCGGCAGGATTAACATCATGGGCCGGATGTAATGCCACCTGAGTTTGGGGCAGAACTGGATGCCGGCCAACCATGGACTTTTATTTAAAGGGGTTATCACTTACATGGCAAAACCATGCCTTGTACATAACTGCTCCATCCCGCACGACCGCCGAACTCTGCGGGATTACATAAGGCCCCATATGTCTGGGAGTTACTGCCCATGACTAATTTGTCTAATTATCATCACTTGTCTGAGTAAATATTATTCACCATACTTAAAGACCAGCATGTCTAATCAACAGTAGCATGTTGCTTCCTTAGCTCTGTAAAAAAAAGAAAAGTCTGTATATTCCCCAATCCTGTCACTTTGTTATTGGAGCATCACAGTTCTGTACTGTTATACAAAGGAGAGACCAATACCATCCTATATTGAAGTTTTTCTTCATTCACCTGTATAAGTTATCTTTTGTAACTTAAGACTGAACAGGCGGTGCTGAAAACTGGGTGCTCCCCCTTTGGACACACAAAATCATAGATAAAAAGGAGTGATACTTCCCTTTAATAACGTATTGATGTTTTCTGTATGGCATTTCTGCTTCCCAGATATGATATACTGCATGCAATCCTGCCACTGGGAGTCTGTTGGCTTCCTGGTGGGCTGTTGTCAGTATATTGAATGTGAGGGAGGCATGCAATACATAAGTTTACATTGTAAATCCTTATAACCTGGCCCATCTTTAGGGTTTTTCACATTGTAAGCAACAAACGATATCCATTCACAAAGTCACCATTTATAGTGGTCAAATGTTAACATGGTTAATATGGTGACATTACGGCAGCTGGAAAATGTCAACATATGACATTAGTATTAGGGCTATCTGTCAACATTGTGAACATGTTAACAGGTACTCTGTCGATATACCGTACTTGCAAATACTGCATGTAGCCGACATACTGTACTTTATGACATTAAAACCACAGAATTTACATGTATCCCACCCAAAAAATAATGTAACCAAGCAAACCACAAAATTGTATGAAAATGGTTTCCTCCTCGATCAGGACAACACACCAGCCCACACAGCTCTCTGTCTCTGTGAAACAGTTTTTTGCCCGAGATACAGATTGCAGTGCTAGATCACATCCATACTCACCAGATCTAGCAGTGTGTGACAACTTTCTTATCCCTAAAGTCGAATCTGTACTACAGGGAACCCGTTTTGCATCAGTAACTGAGGTATAGAAGATGGAGGTGTCGACAGAAGCGGGACAAGAGATCTACAGCAAAAAGGTCGACAACCATTAGGTCGACAAGCAAAAAGGTCGACATGCTAAAAATCAACATACAAAAAGGTCTACATTTAAAAAGGTCGACACAAACATTAGGTCGACCGTGTCTAGGTCGACAGTCAAAAGGTCGACATGGGGTTTTTCACTGTTTTTTACCCCGAATGTCGACACAGTTGACATGGACACAGTTTGAAGTGAACCGCATCGCTCGGCACAATAGTTTATTCTCCCACCACGCATGTCAACCCTTTGACTGTCGACCTAGACACTGTTGCTTGTGTGGACCTTTTTGGAATGTCAACCTCTTTGCTTGTCGACCTTCTTGCTTGTTGACCTAATGGTGTCGACTTAATGATTGTCGACCTTTTGCTGTAGACCCATTGTCCGGATCCCGTGTCGACACAGTTGAAATATAATGGATTTGAGCAATCAATACATGTTACAAAACCAAACATTTAACCATAAACCTGTTAATTTGCTGATTATTTAAAGTTCTTAACAAGGTTTGGGTTGAGCCAACACCTTAGAATGTCTTCAACAGAGTGAAGTACTGATTACAGTACTTGTAGTTGCCAGCACAGGACAATAGTGCAGGGACTTATGGAAAAGAGTAAATATTAGACAGTGAAACATGTTAGTAGTAGGTATAGTCCCAGGAAAAATCAAACACAAAAAGTGACAGGTTTATGACTATTCATGAATTAAAAGGGTCAAGGGTCACAGATGGTCCTGTTTTGGTTTTACAAACTGGCCCAACAAGGCTGATTGTTGTTAAATCTGTTGCAAGCAATGACACTGTCAGAAAATAGCAAAATGTGAAATGTTCACATGTTTGAAATGGTTGTGCAATACTGTATGTCCAATAATTTAAAATGAATCATGTATATAAGCCCAGCTATGTTGAAAAGGTTATGATGTGCGGCTGACTTGTGCATGTATCCATTTTAAGATCAAAATTTATATCTCATAATATGCATTGCATTTTTGTAACGTATAAATGCTGCATACCGGGTGCAATATTATGTTTTATGGCCGTAATAAGCTTCAAAATAATTCATACAGCTATATAGCCATATTTAATATCCAATTGTTCAGAATGATATGAACTGGATCATTTATGAAAAACATTGTGTATACAACAACACTGTAAATAGTTATTATAAGTCAAAGAATAACAAGTGTATTTTTCTCCCAATCATCCATAAAGATATTAGCATAATAGGGTGCAAATTTTGTACCCACAGCCGGCCCTTGTTTTTGGACATAGTGTCCACCATTGGACTCAAAATGGTTGTGAGTTAAAATGAACCTAATGCCCTCTATGTGGAAAGATTTTTCTTTTTCAGTTACCCCATTGTACTCTTCAAGAACCTCTTCTAATCCTTTGATATGGGGTATAGACGTATATAATGCCTGTACAGCCACTGCGGCCCATTTATACGTAGGATGCCAAATTACGTTTTGTATTTCCTTTAAAATTTATGTAGAATCTCTTAAGTATGATTTTTGCTGTTTTACATATGGTTGTAATTTGAGATCTAAATAGTGGGATAAATTAAATGTTAAAGACTCCATGCCCGCCACTATAGGTCTTCCTGGGGGGGTGGCCTCTATACTTATGGACCTTGGGTATATGATAGATTGGGACTTTGGGTTTACTTACAAATAGATATTCATATTCTTTGTTGCAGATAACACCATCTGTTTTTGCTTTGTTCAATATAACAAATAGCTCATCCTTGTAAATCTCAAGAGGGTTATTCGCCAATTTTTCATATGTGTCTAAATCCTCAATCATTCTATATGCTTCCGAAATGTAAGCTGAGCGGCCTTGGACGACTACTGAGTCCTGTATTTGATCTCTCTCCTTTCTTCTTTTTTGGGGAATTTTCCACCCCCTCTATTTCCCCTTCTCCTAAGGACCTTTTTATTCCTATGGGGGATTCTAGTCTCGTATGTGTAGTTTCCTGTATATGCTGAAAAATTCCTCTCCTTTTCTCTCCTAAAAAATGAGTATTATTTAGTGGAGACGGTGATCTGAAAACATCATATCGGTTAGATGTTTCTCGGAAGTATCTATCCCTTGGCGGAGAATAGCGTATTTTCTCAGATTTCCATGATAGGGGGATCTATATGATCTAATTCTATTTCATCCTTGATAGGAATCTCTCTGTCTTGGGTAGCTATGATCTTTTACACTATAGTGTCATTCATCTTGCTCATCTTTATACTGGACTTGGGGTCTAGGTAATGGGTTAAAGTTGTTGTTATTAGAATTATTGGATTGAGGCCAATCACCGACTTTACCATTATCATAATCTTGCTTGTCCCTATAGAATTATTTCTGTTTTCTATAGATTATTTCCGTCTCTAATGAGTCAAGTTTTCCTTGTAGATCAATCACATCTTTTTTTAAATCATCATCCTCTTCAAATTTAGTCATAACTGATTCCAGTTTTTAAGATCATCTTCTAATTTGTTTAATTCCTTTTTCCTTTCATTGGTTATTAAGGCTGTCAATTTCATTGAACAAGCATTCAAAGTTTTGTTGCAATTGTCTAGGAATTCATCATTTTCCTGACCCATAGTAGGTTTTTAAGAATTCGTAGGCCCTGAAGCGATTCTTCAGACTATTCTCCACAAAATAAAAGAATACAGTATGATTAACCAGGACAAGTCTCAGGATTTAAACCTGGGCCCGCAGACACATCACCATTGGGAAGCAGGCAGTCACATATGATGGACCTCGACTGTAATAAAGTATCTTGGATTCTATAAACGCATACATGACCTATACAGACTTAATATCAATACAACGCTAAAATCTGCCCTGGAGGAACTAGACAAATGGAGACATCTCATGCTCTCCTATCTAAGACATATCCAACTTTTAAAAAGGATAACATTTCCGAAACTTAACAATCTTCCGCAATTTCATCTGGCAAAATAAGCGACCACAGAAAGTCATACATGTTCTTAGATATGTGCCCCATGTGCAATTCCTCTTTTCTGCCTGGGGTGTCACTGATTTTGTGATTCTAGCACAGCCTGATCTGTATTTCAGCAGAAAGCTACAGACCAAACTGTGCTAGAACCACCAAAGCAGATTGACACCCCAGGCAGTAAAGAAGAACTGCATGGAAATTGAAAGGTGCAGGGTTTTAGAACGAACAGTGTGTATATACTTATTTTGGAAAGGAAAAATAGCTGCCACGCAGACTGAATTAATGCCAGCAAACATTCGCTTGGAAAGGAGAAATGTTTATTGTGTGAAATGAGAATTGCGTAGTGTTACACACACCTATCGTTAAGAAATAGCGACTCTAACTACATGCTTTGCCAAGTGCCTGGTCAAATAGTGTTTCAACACAAAACATTTCCCACATTCTGGACATTCAAATGGTTTATTACCTATATGAAGTTTTCGATGTGTAATGAGACCTGACCGGTCAGTAAAACATTTCCCACACTCAGAACATGCAAATGGCTTTTCTCCTGTGTGAATCCTTTGGTGGGCAACAATCCCTGACCGGCCCCTAAAACACTTCCCACACTCAGTACATGAAAATGGCTTTTCGCCGGTGTGGATTCTCAGATGCGCTACAAGACTGGTCTTACAATTGAAACTCTTCCCACACTCTGTACACGCAAATGGCTTCTCCCCAGTGTGAATCCTCTCGTGCCTGACAAGGTGTGACCGGCTAGGAAAACATTTCCCACACCCAGTACAGGTGTAAGGCTGCACTCCGGTGTGAACCCTCTTATGTACGGAAAAACAAGAGCGGTCGGAAAAACATTTCCCACAGTCAGGACAGGAAAATGGCTTCGCCCCCGTGTGAATTCTCTGGTGGGTTGCAAGATTTGCATTACTTGCAAAACTTTTCCCACATTCCACACACCCAAAGGATTTTTCCTGAGTGTGAGTCTTCTGATGTGTGGCCAAAATAGAGTTGCTCATAAAACTTTTCCCACATTCGGAACAAGGAAATGGAGTCTCCCCTGTATGAAATCTCTGATGTGCGATGAGATGTGATCTGGTAGGAAAACGTTTCCCACAGTCAGAGCATAAAAATGGCCTCTCACGTGTGTGAACCCGATTGTGAGTATAAAGTCCGGAACGGTCGGAAAAACATTTCCCACACTCGGGACACGCAAATGGTTTTTCCCCTGTGTGAATCCTTTCATGCGAGATGACATTTGAGCGATTGGCGAACGTCTTCCCGCAGACGGAACAGGCGAACGGCTTCTCGCCAGTGTGAGTTCTTTGGTGAGCAGTAAGTTCTGACTTCCGGATAAAACATTTGCCGCATTCGTTGCATGGGAATGGTTTTTCACCTGTGTGAATTCTCAGGTGCACGTTAAAGTGAGTTATGTGGTTATAAGATTTCCCACAGTAGGAACAAAAAAACTGTTTTAACGTTTTCTGGTGGTCCGCAAGAGCAGATTCCTCCCCGAGTTGTGACAGACATAGTGAAGAACCCATTTTTTTCCCTTTGCGTATTGCCCTGTGTAAAACTAGAGCTTCCTCGCTCACAAAATGCTTCTGGTCCTCTGGACAGTTTCCCAGCATCTCTGTGGCAGCAGTAACACGGCCAGCTGTGTCTCCTTGCTCCCTTGACTGGTCATTGCTGTGGCTGACAGAAGGCATGTAGTGGGAGGGGCTATAATCTGGAACCGTGACTGTCACTATGTCTTTAGGAATTTCTTCTACAGAGGTCATGGCTTCCTCTTTAACCTGAACGGACTTGCACTTAATGTGTGAAGGTTGGGCAAGACTATATCCCACGTCTTGCTCCTCCTTCACACACACAGAGGTTGCTGTAAAACGAGAATTTCCCTTCTCCTGTAAAAATGAATCCTCCTTAACGTCAGAAAACACACCAACATGTTTACTCCCAAAGTCTTCCTCGCAAGATTTGGCCTCTGATTTAATAGGACTAGGCTTACATTCTGACTGTGCATGTTCCATGAGTGTGGAATCACTGGTTGGGGCGGTCAATGGTTCTCCAAGAGATGCAGATTCACTGGTCACAGAATGTATGGGTTGTCCTATCCTGTTCCAAGGCTTATTGTTCCCGCAGCCTTCTCCATCATGGCTGCTGTCACTGACCTCTGTGTATTCACTACATGAATCTGGTGCAGGAAGAGTGGTGTGAAGACAGTCGGGTGTCTCACTGTCCATAGGTTCACCTACATAAAAATAAAAAAAAGTGTTAATGAAGTTTGTAAAGAAAAGAAAAGGAAAAAAAAAGGAGTGAACACCAAGTACTAAAAAACATAAAAGTGTAAGAAACGCCTTTCAGAAAAGGTGTCTATCAGAGTGAATGAAAAAAAAAACAGTGCCATAACTATGTCTCCCCCCACCCCCTCCCTACCCACAAGAGGAGCAGAGGGACAGTCTCAGATAAGACTGATCCATATCGTCCACATACATGAGCTTAGTAAAGAAACCTTTATATGAGGAAGTATTATTGTGAGCACCTAATGAGCATCTCTGTGGGCACATTGCAAATTGGGCGATTCCTGGCCTTGTTGGAAGAGCCCCATTCTATCACGAGATTTAGGGACTACTTTTGTGACTCACAGCAACCTCTTTGTGCACTGTTGGAGTTTTTTTTTTTATAATCCCCAAATTACTGTAACGCATACCCTCACTTGGCTTAATTCACCATGCATGCATTGATGGTGCCTCGTCCCACCGGTGCTTCACTCAGCTTTACCGCTCCCAATTGTAGTCCAAGTGAATAGTAAAGCATGAAAAAAGTCCACCTTTTGCCATGGACAACCTAGAACATGTCAATCTTTTGTCCACGTCGACCAACTGATTCTCGACCTATCAACCCTGAACCACCTCAAAACACCCAGTTATTCCTGAATATTCCAAAATACCGACAAACGATACCATACCCTCCAACAGTACAGATTTAGCCGGTACAGTACCAGTTTCTCTACCGAATGTACCAATTTATTGGCCCAACACTCCCCCTGGCTCCTGTCAATCAATGCGGTGCTCTCCATGTCCTGAATCCTGGATCAAAGCTCGGTGACAGCCACTGGTGCGCCATTCTCCCCTGCCCCGCAACCGTTTCCAAGAGTGCATTGCGGGTGGTCCCATGCCCGGTCAGTGAGTGATGCATCATAACATCACACGCCGGCACCTCGGACCCTGCGCACTCAGGGGAACAGACTGTCAGCCTTCTCCGCATGCACGTCCTTCTGGGCGTGAAGCTGCCTGAGGATGAGCAGCGTGTTGGGTGCAGTGGCCAGCGCATGACGGGGGATCGGATCATTAGATGAGCACTGCAGCAAGTAAGGTGGCTGCACTTGATTCAATAATATTTACCCTCCAACTTTACCATTGAAAGTATAGGAAAGGAGGTTTTGTCACGCCCCTTTTCCCAGTGGTCACGCCCCATTTACTATTGTGTACCGAATTCTTCCCCACAGATGTCGGAGGTTATGCTATACAACCTCCTGGTCACTCTGGTCCCCAACACAAATATAATAATATCAATATTAATAGGCGGTACCTTGAGGTCACGTGTCTCTGCTACCAAAGTTGCCAGACCACCCCATATGCACAAAATGCCCACCTGGGTGCCTATTGTGCGTCACATGGACAGAGTGAGCGCTTATTGGCCTCCAGCCTATCCCTCCTCCTCCCCCGGTCACCGGCTCCGGTACCTTTTCCTCGTCCGAAAGCTTGCACTGTGTGATGACATCGGTCTGAGCCGGGCAGCCGCAAGAGGGTACACCCTGACGCATGCGCAGTAGCAGCAAGGGAACGCTGCGCATGTGTGGGTAAACGCCGTTACCATGGCGACGCCAGCGCGTCGATTGTGAGTAGCAAAGCGGCCATGATGTATAAGGGCAAACCGGGCAGCACTGTGCAGAGACATATAGCTAAACATGCAGGATATTTGCTCATCCACTCAGATGAGCCTATATTTCTGGAAGTATTACGTGATACAGGTTTTTCTTTTTTTTAATAGTGTTTAGATTCAGAAATGTTCTTGGTTTTTGCTATAACAACTTACTATACTAGCATTGAAACAGGCACCCCTGGCCTTATACTAGATTCAGCCAGCCTTTCTGTATGATCATTATTTAATTGGGTCAAATGCTAGAAGGCACGGACAGTGTAATCAATGGTTAGCATTACTACCTAGCAGCGCTAAGGTCATGGGTTCAATACCCACCATGGCCCGCCCCTAACTCATACTTGCCTACCTGGCCTGACTGAAATATTCTCTGTAACACGCTGCTGAACATATAAATGACGGGCAAAATTAAATACCTTTTCCTAAAGGTAAAAAGAAAAAAACCTAATTACCAGATGCAGATGATTCGCCGAGTGTGAATCATCCCGACACCGGGCGCACTTTACGGCTGGCTGAATTTGCTAAAAAGTGCTCAGCCAATTAGGCCCTGCGAAGGGTGCGAGTTAGGGTTAATTCGGGTGCCGTTTTCAGCGTGAAGACACCGCACCCTTTGGGGTTAATAGGATCGACCCCAAAGACTCTTTCTGCCTATAGCTGCTGACTAAGGGACCAATCCAGACCTGGTCGCTAGGCTGCGAAAACATGCAGCCTAGCGAGCAGGTCTATGGGTGAACGCACCACCACCATCCCTGTGCAGGGATGCGAATGGTTGTGTATGCATACAATTTCTCCTACTGTGCCCAGTGCTCGCAGCCTGGGTGGGTCCCAACGTCATGCGCCCACCCCGAACTGGCAGGGCTACACCTGCGTTCGCTGGGGCCCTCCCATTTTTGTGGGCACTCTCATGAAACACCAACCCCAGAACGCCACCTGCCTGTCAGTCACACAGAGCACGACCAAAGAAGGGAAGTCTTTGCAAGGTCTGTATGCGAGGGGACCATGTACACAGAGTACCATGTGCATGCACAGTTTATCAATGTTTCAGATGGGCTGCAAATTTGCAGCCCTCCGAACAGATCTGAATTAGACACTAAGATGTAAAGACGCACTACCAAAGGGTTATCCCTGCACAATGCTGCGTGAGTCACATCTTGGAAACATATAAGGGGTCTGATTCAGTTATGGAAGTGAAATTTGCACCTTTGCAAAACCATGTGTCACTGCAGGGGGTAAGGGGCAGATTTAAAATGTGCAGAGATAATAGTTGGGGAGGGGTGTGTCTCGGCTTAATTTGACATTTCAGTGTAAATCTGTGGTTCCCAAACTGGGCCCAGTGACACCTTGGGATACTTCGGGGGCACTGAATCCTTCAATCCATCATTGGTAAATCCACCAATGGCCTTCCCTAACCCTGCTCGCACCTCTAGTTGGTCCGCTACCTGGTCAGTATTAGAGCAGGGATGACCATTGTGGGCGAATACATTTATGGTTTCATACCATTGCAGTTAACCATCAGTAGTACAATCGATGGTTAAACGGTTTTACCTGAAGGCAGGGTCCACATCAGAATGACCTAGTCAGTGGTAGCCAACCCTAGCCCTCGAGAGCTACCAACAGTGCACATTTTCCAGACAACTTAGCTGCTGCACAGCTGCAATCATTAACCACTGACACATTTTAAAAGATACACAGATGGAGCTAATTAGCTCACTTGTGATTCTGTGAGGAGACCTGCAAAACATGCACTGTGATACTCCTTTTACACCAGAGGTTGGACCCGGGATATTGCCGCTCCAGTCCGGGGCAGGGCATGGTGTAAATGGGCTGAAAAAAAATAACACGGGTACTGTTCCCCGGGAATCTGACCCGGCAAATGTTCAGGGTCGGACACAGGGCTTATCCGGGGCTCAGGGTGGTGTAAATGGTCATTATCCGGGTTATTTGGTGGGTAGAGGGGCGCGAAGAGCTGATTGGTGGTTCTGCGGCTTTGGCAGATGATGTCATCTGCTGGAGACCCGCACAGGGCGCATGTAGCAGCGCAGCAGCAGTGTTACCACGCTCTCTCCTTCGGCACAAATATTGGTGTCGAGATCTAGACCTCTCAGCCAAGAATTGTGCTCTCCTCCTCCAAGTGTGAAGCAAGTAGCACAGGGTGAGAAGCTGCTTCAAACTCTCAATTGTTGAAAAGTACAGCACAAACTGCAACACAGCTACTCCGTCTGCCATCTTTGCTGCAATGCTGGGAGCAGAAACCACCCCCTCCCTTTTCCCTTTCTTGTGACCTCATCTCAAACAGCCCAAAGGTCCATTTTTAATGACACCAGCAAGGAAAGACAGGGCTGATCCGTTTTCAGTGTGAAAGGGTCTTACCCGGGAATAACCCGGATTGAATTGCAGTGTAAATAAGGGTCTGAGGCAGGGCATGCCCTGGCAATTTCCCGTGTTCGACTTCCCGGGTCCTACCCGGTATTCTGGTGTAAAAGTGGTATGAGTAGCTCTCGAGGACTAGGGTTGGCTACCCCAGACCTAGATCATAGCTGAGAGGACAAGATAGAATATAGCCATCACATCTGATGTGCAGAACATTGGATGTGACGTTGTTGCTGACAACCACAAATTTTCCATTTAACTTGCAGAAATCTCTACATTTCCAAAATCCTTCAGGCTCCTACATTTAGCCTAATGCAGGCATGTCCAAACTATGGCCCTCTAGCTGTTGTGAAACTACAAGTTCCATCCTGCCTTGCCACAGTTTTGCTATTAGGAAATGCTAAAACTATGGCAAGGCATGATGGGATGTGTAGTTTCACAACAGCTGGAAAGTGTAGTTTGGACATACCTGGCCTAATGTGTTAACTTGTCCAAGGACATTGTTAGACAGCAGTGTGTGTGCTCACATGTGCCTGTGGTACACTGACCTTCTCTCAGCTCAAATAGCTGACTATTTATCAAGTAATATAATGCGGCTAAATCCCCGAAAACACACGTTTTCAGGGGTTAGCCACAAATATTAAGCATCCCCTCAATGTATTAAAGGGGGACTGCAGCAGGAATCTTCGATCCCTGCTGTGATCGCCCCTGCAGTGCCGCCGGCCGCATCCCCCATAGGTTTCTATGAGGAACGCGAAGCTGCCCGATGTATCAACATCGGGTAGCCCGGCTTCTCATCCCTGGGCTATCGCCATTCTGTAAAAAATGTATATGTAATAAAAAAAAAATTTTGTAGGTATTTCTTACAAACTGTCAAGCTTGTGAAATATTGTATATTATTTATTAATAAACAAACTATTTTGTTTAATAAAATTGTCCTTGTCCTTGTGTCTTATTAGTCAAGAACTTTATGGGGTTCCGAGTGGTCTCTTCACATCAATTTTGTGGTTTCAGGGAACTCATGAGAGGGGAAAACACTGCGGGGGGAATTTACTAATATGAATTTGTGAAAAAAAATCGTATTTTCACAGGAAAATACAATTTTTTTTTCTTATTCGTATTGATGGGACATTCGTATTTAAAAACCCAATGTGGAAAAATATGCACACAAACAATAAAGCGCTCCCAAATAACACCATGTGTAATTGAAATAAATGGGTACTGTCCCTTTAAGGAGGTCGTTCCCTTTTCCTTTTTGATCTCAAAATCAAGATCTGAAATAAAAATATTTAAAAACCCGAAAAATCGTATTTTCACAGGAAAATACAAGTTTTTTTTCTTATTCGCATTGATGGGACATTCGTATTTGTATTTACAAACACGAATGAATACACCATCTATAAAATACGACAGGAATCACCATTCAAAAGAATGTTGATTCCTGATTTACTAATCGGTCGTATTAAAAATACGGCCGCTAATTGGCATAAAATGGCCGCGAATGGCCGGGCAAATACACCAGAAAAATACACTATATTTTCCTGTCGTATTTGGCAGAAGCCTGCACAGATCAGTCAGATCCGTGCAGGCTTCAGTGCAGGGGCGGATTGGCCCACCGGGAAACTGGGCTGTTTCCCGGTGGGCCGGCATTCTTTACAGTGTAAGCGGCCGCCCACCCGCCTTAACAGGGCCTGCCGCGGCATCTGCGTGCATTTTGCCATGATTAAAGATGGCCGCAGCTGGCCTTGAGCTGTGCCATAGATAAAATGGCCGCGGTAGGGCTGGTGCGCATGTGCGCGCACAGAGCTGCTCCCGCGGTTCGGAGGAATGGCTGCGCTGCCTTGTGATCCTCCCCAGCAGCATCAGTAGCGCTGGGCTGGGGAGCGGGACCCAATAGGCGGCAGCAGCGGCATGAAGAATAAACTGAGGCAGGTGACAGGTCCGTCTGACTGACTCTGAGGACGCACGGCGGCCACAGGAGGCAAGTAAGTGGCAGTGGGTGGCACTGGCAGCAATAATAATTTGTGGCCTCAGTGAAGTGTGTGTATACATATATATATTTATGTGTATATACATTTATATACAGTATATATTTATATATTTTTATTTATATATATATATATATATATCCAAATCCCACAAGGGGAAGAACTGGCACTCCGGAGTCAGTAAATGGTGTATAACCGGGTAGCTCGCCGGGTGCTCAGTGGTAGCTCGGCCTCTTACTTGATGGCAGTGACCTCCTGCCGGGCTGCCGCTGTGTAGCGGTTCCTCGCTTGGTGGCTGAAGGTCAGATAGTGACCGCCTGCCGCTCCGCCGTCGCAAAGCGTTTAATCGCTTGGCGGCAGGAGGTCACTTGCCGTCCCCAGCGGTTGAAATCGCGCCTTCTTCCTTCCTCATGCCTCATGTCATTTGCCGTCGCCACCGCTGCTCCTAATGATCTCCCTGCATCTGGTAAAGTTTTTTTCATTTTAAAACTGTGTGTGCGCATCTGCTTTGTTAAGTGCGCAATTGGTAATTTTGCCTGTGACTCCAGCCTGCATACCTACTGATGTATAATGGGCATCATGTGTGTGGCATATTTTTTATGAGCATCAAGGTGTGGGGCATATGTATATTGGACATCATGTGTGTGGCATATGTTTAATGGAGCATCACGCTGTGGGGCATTTGAATAATGGAGCTTCACGTTGTGGGGCATATGTATAATGTTCATCATGTGTGTGGCATATGTGTAATGGAGTATCACGGTGTGGGGCATATGTATAATGGGCATCATGCGTGTGGCATATGTATAATGGGCATCATGCGTGTGGCATATGTATAATGGAGTATCACGTTGTGGGGCATATGTATAATGGGCATCATGTGTGTGGCATATGTATAATGAGCATCCATGTGCGGGGCATATGTATAATGGCATCAGGGTGTGTGGCATATGTATAATGGGCATCATGTGTGTGGCATATGTATAATGGAGTATCACGTTGTGGGGCATATGTATAATGGGCATCATGTGTGTGGCATATGTATAATGAGCAATCAGGTGCAGGGCATATGTATAATGGCATCACGGTGTGTGGCATATGTATAATGGCATCAAGGTGTGTGGCATATGTATAATGGCATCAGGGTGTGCGGCATGGGTATAATGGTGCATCATGGTGTGTGGCATGGGTATAATGGCATCAGGGTGTACAGCATATGTATAATGGCATCAGGGTATGCGGCATACTGTAGGTATAATGGCATCACGGTGTGTGGCATATGTATAATGGAGCATCACGGTGTGCGGCATATGTATAATTGGCATCACGGTGTGCGACATATGTATAATGGCATCACGGTGTGTGGCATATGTGTAATGGAGCATCAGGGTGTGTGGCATATGTATAGTGGCATCACAGTGTGAGGTATATGTATAATGGGCCCTGGTTAAATAGGCCACGCCCCATACTGATAGGCCACACACCCCAACAAAAATTGGCGTGCCTACACACACACACACACATACACACACACACACACACACACCCCATTGGGGCTGCTTCAAGATATTTCCTGGGCTGGTTTTGATTCTCAATCTGTCCCTGCTTCAGTGTAAAAAAAAAATAGAAAATAACATCGTGGGGTCCCCCCCACAGCCTTAACCAGCACTAAGCTGAAAGAGCCATGGCTGGTAATAAAAAATCAGCCGGGGTTCCCCAATTTATTTAAAACCAGCCCCAGGCTCCAGGGCCGGGGCTGCTTCCCAAAATACGGGGGACAAAATGAGTAAGGGTCCCCCGTATTTTAAGAACCAGCCCCAGGCCCAACCAGCCAGCAGGGTAATGTCACAGCCGGGGGACACTTATTATATAAGGTCCCGCGGCCAAATCATTCACCCTACGACCAGTCAGCCTGGCCAGGGGCCCTGGGGGAGTGGGGACCCCCACCAGGACTTACCTGACCAGGCTGAAGCCTGGTGCTGTCCCCGGTGACCCTGGGCTGTGGTCACCGGGCTGATTAAAGTGTAAAAAATAGAGTAAACTATTGTTGAATACTGTGTGTCATGACCACCATGTCTGCCACCCATGCCTCCCACACTGAGGCACCATGATGCTGTGAACTCTGCCTGGGCCTTGCTGCACACGCTGCCTGGAGTGTACTGCACACACTTCCTGGTTCTGAAACCTGTCGCCTTCCCTGGCGACGGCCATCTTTTTGGTTTCTCCAACCAGGCTGCACTACCAATTACCTTCAGCCAATTACAGTGCAGCTCTTCTTTTAAATACTGACCAGCTGGGCCAAACAGTCAGTAAGTACAATGATGTCCTTTCCCTAGGCATCTGACTCACACTCCTGCTGAAAGCGCTGCTGCCTGTCAGCTATCTCCAGACTGAATCCACTCCTGCTCGCCTGCTGTGAAGACCATCCACCTGCAGAACCCTGCTGCCGCCTCTATGGTCCGGACAAGCATAGCCCCCCAAAGGGGATCACCCTTTCCTCACCTGACGGTTACTTCCACTGCAACTCTCCCTGGTCACAGCTACTCAGGCCTGCTGCAATACTTCACGGATTCATCCTATCAACCATCCAATCTTCCAAATCTTCCAACCATCCAATCGTCCAATCATCCAATCTTTCATTCAATCATTCAATCTTCAATTCAATCATCTCTTCAAGTAAATCCTTCAAATCAACTATTCAAGTTTACGTTTATTCTTCAAATCTACACTTCAAGTCATCTTCAGTTTTCAACCTCGTTATCCATCCACTACGAACTTTACAATACATTTTATATATCATTGACTCTGGTTATTTCATATCTTCAGTATTACCTTTGTGCCACAGTTCATCTTCTGTATCGCAGTATCTTTATTAAAACTGGTTTTCTTTTATCCAATTGCATCCCTCCCTCCTGTCGTCTATGCAAAAACCTTACATCAAGGCACCTAGCCTCCGTTACACTCCAGCTGGTGCTACTGCTAGCGTGACACTGTGGAACTATGAGTCCCAGCAAGCCTCCCCCACATGCTGGAACTTGGAGAACCATAAGTCCCAGCATGCGGGGCATTAAAGGGCCTGCTGGCACTTGTAGTTCCACAGTATTAAAAATAGTAAAATAAACACACACACTGACACGTATAAAATAATACTTTAATACGTTGTCATCCAAAGCCCTTTCATACAGATACTTACCTATCATAGGCCTCTGGGTCCGGGGATCCAGGGTCCGGGGTCCAGGATCCGAAGAAATCCATAGAGGTACCTGTGGAAGAAAATCCTACTCACCAAGGTCCTCCGGCAAAGTTCATGTCCTCGTCTTTCCGACGTAGTCCAGGTCTTCTTAAAAAAAACTCAGACTATTCCAGCCGGTACCCGTTTATGGACTGAGGGGAGACACTGATGTTTCATGTTCAGCGCCTCTCCTCCGAATGATTCTATTGCCCGCCTAGCGGCCAATCAGGAGCCGGCATTCTCGGCTCCTGGTTGGCCGCTAGTTTATTCTATTTTTTATACTTTAATCAGCCCGGTGACCACAGCCCAGGGGCATCGAGGACAGCACCAGGCTTCAGCCTGGTCAGGTAAGTCCTGGAGGGGGGGGACCCCTTTATTGGGGGGGTCCCCACTCCCCCAGGGCCCCTGGCCAGGCTGACTCGTTAGGGTGAATGTGTTGGCCGCGGGACCTTGGTTGGGCCTGGTTCTTAAAATACGGGGGACCCCTACTCATTTTGTCCTCCATATTTTGGGAACCAGCCCCGGCCCTGGGGGGGACCCCACACCTTTTTATTTATTTATTTTTAAATTTTTTTTTTTACACATTGCAGCCTGCAGTGCAGACTGCCTATAGGAATTCGTATTAGCGAGCGTATATATGGCCGCTAATACGAATCAATGCGCCATCGGAGGTTTACAAAGCAGTTGTACTTGACTGCTTTGTAAATTCCCCCCCAGAACACGAATTTGCATACGGCTGAAACAGCCGTATTCAGTTGTATTCAGTCATATTAAGAATACGAATACGATATATCGTATTCGTATTCTTAGTAAATTCCCCCCTGCACATCTATTGGTACAGTAAGAAAATAGGAAAAAGTATTATTCTTCAATTGTATACAGTATCCCCAGGTTTGCTACAATTTATATAATTAGCACTTTTATTTTCAGGGTATGTAGCAAAATCTGGATTCTTGACGGGTTCTGTTGTATACGGCATCTTCACAATTCGCTACTGTTTATGTAATTGGCCACTTTGCTGTCTGGGCATGTAGCCAGAATAGGGTTCTTTGCAACTGTATACAGTACATACAGTATAGAACTCAAAGGAAGTAACTCATTAATTGGTTCTATGGCCATGCACCTTTTCTATATATCATTTTATTTCATCTCCTTAAATATAAAGCTCGCTGAGTATGTTTTCAAAACACTTCTAATGCAATATCGGGTGATTAGCTGGGTTATATAGGACTATGCACTGCGTCCATCTTACTTGTGGTTGTAAAAGTCAGATCATTTTATTGTGCCTTATTCTTGGCATAATATATGAGTGTATCAAATCGTTCATCGTGTGTACACACGGAACAATGTCGGAAGCGTTCCGACATCGTTAACGAGTGCATCAAATCGTTTATCGTGCGTGCCCTCTTACAATTCTAACTAAAAGGCTGACAGCGTGTCCCGCTGAACAGCTGACCTTGTGATACTACATCACACCGCAGTATATTATTTGTAACAACACACCGGTCAGTTTGTGTTATCCATTAACCCTTCATATGCACATGGTTGCTATTAAAAAGTGGGAATCAATATATGAAACACACTGATTTGCTTTACATAATAATTGATAAGAAACCTAGTTTTCTCTCAGCCTGAATGACAGTAGGAGGTGTCAGTAATAAACTATGGGTGAGATTTAATAGGATGAGAGATTCAAAAAGTGAGAGATTTGGTAAGAAATCTCCTGGTTTTTTTTTAAAGCGGCAATCATTTACACTGCAAAACCAGTTTGATTTTGCAGTGTAAATGATTGCCGCTTTAAAAAAACTGGAGATTTCTTACCAAATCTCTCACTTTCTGAATCTCTCACCCTATTAAATCTCACCCTATGTCTTTTTAATTAAAGCAAAAGCACAGACACAGACAGACTACCCCACTGTCTGATAAGATATACAGAGCCCTTTTTCCATACAAACGCAACAAATGTTACTTACAGTAACTGTCTTAATTGACACAAAAATAACCAAGTAAAAATTGTGACAAAGTATTGATGGTAAAAGGTGGTTTATGAGAATAACAACTGGACAACTATCCATTAATTATCTTTAAAGCCTTTAATATATAAAATTGGATATACACAAGACGCTGGCAATTCTTATAAATTGAATTGATAGATTGAACACACAGAGGCACACACACGGTCTTCTTAAAAATATATGGTGTTTGTTTCACTTATATGTATGTGTGTTCTTTTATATTCCGCCTTTTATCCCAATTCCCAATAAAGGTTCATTTTTAGGACTAAAAATTTCTCTATGGTGCACTACAACGTGACAAACTTTTCTTTCTCTTGACAAATATACACGGAACGATTTGATACACTTGACAAAAGATTTGTCTATGATCTTCCTGCATGCAGGAAAGATCATATACCATCGATAACGATTCGCGGGTACGCGCATCGTTAACAATGCACGGAACGATTTGGACGATTGCTCGTTCCCATCGATCAGGAATGCCCACATCGGGCTTCAAATCTATCCCTGTGTACCCAGCTTTAGTGCTATCTGTACAGTGTAACAATTATTTTCAAGAAGACTGTTCTCCTTTTAGTGGTTCACAACATGATTTGCCCCACTCTGTGCTAGTTAGATGTCAGTCAAAATATTTTTTATATGACCCATGCGGGGTTAGGTGGTATGTTCCACTAATATGTTGTGCTTTTTATTATAAAGCAGTCTGTGATGTTCTGCTATGCATAATCGCATTCATGTATGTGATTATACTTTATTGGAGCACCAACATGTTTTCAGATCAGGTTGCAGAGTGTAGTTATCCCACTGTTGCTATAAGTAATAATATAGATACATGCAACTGCAATTTCTCAAAGCACTGAATGTTTTAACTGTTGAGGTAACTGCTTTTATGAATATACCACTTATAAAAACACATGGAGACAGTTAATTGGTTGTATGTGTTGTTTATAATTTAACACCACATTTATGTTATTTAGGGACTGCATTTCCTACGACATTGGTGTTTTAAATAATAGTGTTGTGGATGACATACTGTAATGCAGATTTTTATTATGCCAGTAGGAGAAAGCAGTAGCACAAAAAAACGGTAAATCAGGCTTTATTCTGTATGATAAGAAAGCAGAGGTACATATGATGTGGCTGTCTAATATCGTAATGGCAACACTAGCTCTGACTATCCCATCTGTGGCTACTCCTACAGGCTCTGTCTGCCTTGTGTCCCGTGTCTTCGCCTCCTGCAGCAGGAGGTGCTGGGTCGTCCATGGCTCCGCCTTTCGTGCTGTTCTGGGTCGGCCTCTGCTTCCACCAACGGCTTCTATCAGGCTGGGGATCTTCCTCGGTCCTCTCCTCCGCTGGGCTGTCTCCTGTCCTCTGCGCAGCTCCTGTCCTTGATGTTGCATCGTGTTCTTAACTTACTTTCGGACAGGCATCTCTAAGGGCAGCTCCGCACCACTGAGGGGGCTTCTACAGGTCTCCAGCTAGGGGTCCTTTGCATGTCCTCCAGTCCTGGTTCCTCGAGAGCGGGTGTCCTCCGCGGTGCCTGCGCACCTTGGTCCCCACTTGCTGCGTCCTATCTTATAGCAACCCCGGGAGAATCCTCCGGCTGGGTGTGCTCCCAGGTAATTTACCCCCTCAGCACCTTCTTCCTCGAGGTTCTAGTCTTCACGCTCTCGGCTCCTCCACGAGCAGGCAGGCACTATGTAGGACACCTCGGCAGCACACATCATTCTGTTCTCTCCGGGTTTGGGGCTCCTCCTGTGGTTGGCAGCTAGTGGGGGCAGCGCGGTTCCCTTCCCTCTGGCAGGTGGCAGCAGTAGGGGACTTGGAGGAGCCTGGCTCTCCTGGCGCCATTCCTGGTCACACAGCTGCGCAGCCCCCGCTCCTTACAGGTCAGCAGCTCACAGCACTGCACAGGCCCTTGTCCTCTCCAGGGACCACCCTTCTTGGTGCCGGCTCTCTCTGTTGTGGGTTATGCATCGCTGCAGGACCGCCTCTGCTCCCCCTGCCCTACCTCTCTATAGTCCCTGTCACTGGCTCCCCCGCCATAGCCTGTACTGGCTGTATCATATATTTATCATATATTTATTTATATTATCAATATCATATATTTTTATATTTCTTTATACTCAAAAGCTATATATCCCCCTTCCCACACAGATTTAAGTTGCGACTATTTGACACAGTGGCTGCCTTGATAAAGGTCCCAGCGGGGACTGAAACGTCAGAAGATCTCTCTTGCAGAAAATAAACTTTGGATTACCTCCATTGAACTACAGACTGGTGAGTTCTGTTTATTCCCCCAGTGGGGATTCTTTCTGGTATCTATCTATCTATCTATCTATCTATCTATCTATCTATCTATCTATCTATCTATCTATCTATCTATCTATCTAGAATGCAAATACATTTACAAATTCGATTCCATGACACCAAAAGGACTGAGTGAGGAATTTTATTTGAACGTGTTTCTGTAGGGTGACCTACTTGTACAGGATTTATGTTTTATGATTTATTGTTTATTGTGGTATAACATAGTAGTAGTAGTAGTAGTAGTACGTTTATTTATAAGGCGCCACAAAGTGTCCGCAGCGCCGTACATAGCAAACCAAAAAAAACAAATTACAAGGTAACGTACAGGGTGTGTAGAAAGATACAGTATAAATAGGGGTATAGCTGGTAGAACTAAAATCAGCATCAGTTCAGAAGTAGGTGTCAAAATTGTCGAGGAGACCGAAGATGAAGTAGAGGAAGGGAAGAACAGGACAGGAGCACAGGTGAGGTAATGAGGTAGGGTGAGGAAGGAGGGCCCTGCTCATAAGAGTTAACATACTAAAAATAGGTGGGTGGACAAACTAAATACAATAGGATAAGTAGGAACGGAGGGGAACGGAGGCAGGATAGGAGGATCAAAAGAGGTTAGGAGGAGGGATAGGCTAGTCGAAAAAAGTGGGTTTTGAGGGAGCGCTTGAAGGAGGTAAGGGAATCAGATAGCCTGATGGGTGGCGGGAGGTTGTTCCAGTGCAGGGGGGCAGCGCGAGAGAAATCTTGGACACGGGAGTGGGAGGAGGTGATTAGGTGAGAGGTCAGTCGGCGGTCAGCGATGGAGCGAAGAGGACGGGAGGGAGTGTGGATAGAGATCAGTGAAGAGAGGTAGGGAGCTGTGGAGGAGGAGAGAGCCTTGTAGGTGGTGGTGAGGAGTTTAAAGAGAACTCTGAAAGGAATGGGGAGCCAGTGAAGAGATAAACAGAGGGGGGAGGCGGAGGTAGAGCGGCGGGAGAGGAAGATGAGCCTAGCAGCAGCGTTAAGAATGGATTGGAGAGGTGCGAGGCGGGTGAGAGGTAGCCCAGAGAGAAGGATGTTGCAGTAGTCAAGGCGGGAGATGACAAGAGAGTGAATGAGAATTTTGGTCGCGTCAGTGGAGAGGAATGGTCTGATGCGTGAGATGTTGCGTAGGTGAAAGCGGCAAGACTGTGAGAGAGCACGAATGTGGGGGGTGAAAGAGAGGGAGGAGTCAATGATGACACCGAGGCAGCGCGTTTGGTCGGTGGACGTGATCTCGGTTTCACCAATGCTGATGGAGATAGTGGGAGAAGAGGGGATGTTCGGGGGATGGAAGATTAGAAGTTCAGTTTTAGCCATGTTTAGTTTCAGGAAGCGTTGGGTCATCCAGGCTGAGATGGCCGTGAGGCATTCGGAGACCTTGGACAGAAGTGATGGGGATAAGTCGGGGGAGGAGAGATAGATTAGGGTATCATCAGCATAAAGGTGGTAATGAAAACCATAGGAGCTGATGAGGGTGCCCAGAGAGGTGGTGTAGAGGGAGAAGAGGAGAGGGCCAAGGACTGACCCTTGGGGAACACCGACTGGCTGGGGGGTAGTAGGAGAGGAGGAGCTCGGAGTGGAGACGGAGAAGGAGCGATCGGAGAGGTATGAGGTGAACCAGGAGAAGACCGTGCCAGTGATGCCAAAGGAGCGGAGGGTGTTGAGCAGGAGAGGGTGGTCAACAGTGTCAAAGGCAGCCGACAGATCAAGCTGGGTGAGGATAGAGAAGAGGCCTTTGGATTTAGCCGATAGTAGATCGTTAGTGACTTTGGTCAGGGCAGTTTCAGTGGAATGTAAAGGGCGGAACCCGGATTGGAGGGGGTCTAGAATGGAGTTAGCAGTAAGGTGGCTTAGGAGACGATTATAGGTCAGACGTTCTAGGAGTTTGGAGGCAAAAGGGAGGAGGGAGATGGGCCTGTAGTTGGATGGAGAGTTGGGGTCCAGATTTGTTTTTTTGAGAATTTAACTTAATGGCAGCACATGGTGGTCCTACTGAAGTGTGGTTGGGTATCTGACATTTTGCAAATAACCAGTGGTGAATATCCTTTTCTTATATGTAACACAGATCTGTCTTTGATAAGCATTTGCGTCTTAAATTTCTATACATGTTTATTCATAATTGCCTACATGTAATACCTGTAGTTGTTTCCTTCTCTTGTTGCCGTATTTGTTAGTTGATAGTACGGTATAGATATTGGTTAGATATTGGTCATGGAAATGGATTTAAGCATCCTAAATAAACATGGTTTAATAGAGTATGGGGTTGATGGTGCCTGTCAGGCTACTATTATGACCAGAACCCGTGTCCGTAACAATAGTATGTGAAATATTAGGGATTTGATACTAATTTCCAGTGTATCTATTTAGAACATTAGCACCACAGTTGTGTTTAAGAATTATAATTGTTACTATGGATGCTACTGCCTGGTTGAGGGGGCGGTTCGCTGATTGAGTGACAGCGCCAGTTTGCGTGGGGGAGCACCGCACTGACGTAGTCTGCTCTCGAGTGATCCGCTGAGAAGATCGGCGGACTGTGGTGAGGTCCGGAAGTGACTGGTATGTTCCACTGGCCGCTTCCAGCCTCAACCAAGCAGCGTTCCCAATTGTAAACTTAGTTGCAGACTGGCGTGCTGGAGTCCGGAAGTGGTAGGTGCGTTCCACCTGCACCTCCATGTATTCCAGCATCTAAAAGCCGGAAGTTACCTCGATGCCAGCGTGGTGTTGGAGATCGGCGTCCATGTGTGCATGGAAGGCGGACAATGGCGGAACTAATCTTATGATGTCGGTCTGGCGGGTGCCTGATGTCCCTTTATAAGCATTATCTGCTTTTGTGTAGTTGAGCCCTGTAGTAAGTGTCTTGGCAAAAAAACAAAACCGAACACCCGAATCCAGCCGGACAGAGAGCCGCACGGTGTTTACATTGTGCGGCTCCGCCTCCCGAATGCCGCTATTGGCCGCCTTGCGGCCTAGCGGCTCCTGATTGGCCGCTAGGCCGCAAGGCGGCCAATAGCGGCATTCAGGAGGCGGAGCCGCACGATGTAAACAAACACCGTGCGTCTCCGTGTCCGGCTGGATTCGGGTGTTAGTTTTTTTTTTTTTGCCAAGACACTTACCTGGACTACGTCGCGCTGGGACAGGTGAGTATGGTTTCCTTCCACAGCTTCCCAAATGGATTTCGTCGGATCCGGACGGCGACAGCGACGGTCGACATGGAGGAAGAAGACGACACAGGACCAGAAGACGCCGACACAGGACCAGGGATGCCTACGGAAAGAAGATAGGTAAGTATTAGTATGTGTGTAATGTATGTAATAAAGTTTTATTTTAAAAGTGTGTCAGTGTGTTTTGTGCACTATTTTTTTAACTATGGAACTACAAGTGCCAGCGGGCCCTTTAATGCCCAGCAGGCTGGGTCTTGTGGTTCTCCAAGTCCCAGCTTGCTGGGGAGGCTTGCTGGCACTTGTAGTGCCACAGTAAAAAACAATAGTTTATCCTTATTTTTACAACATTTATCAGCCCGATGCCCACCGCCCAGGGGCATCGGGGACAGTACCAGGCTTCAGCCTGGTCAGGTAAGTCCTGGAGGGGGGGGGACCCCTTCATTGGGGGGGTCCCCACTCCCCCAGGGCCCCTGGCCAGGCTGACTGGTCGGTAGGGTTAATGCTTTGGCCGGGGGGACTTGCATAAAAAGTCTCCGCCCGGCTGTGGCATTACCCTGCTGGCTGGTTGTGCCTGGGACTGGTTCTTGAAATACGGGGGACCCCTAGTCATTTTGTCCCCCGTATTTTGGGAACCAGCCCCGGACCTGGAGCCTGGGGCTGGTTGTTAAAAATCGGGGAGCCCCTATTTGTCGGGTTCCCTGATTTTTAATTACCGGCCCCAGCTCCTTCAGCCTGGTGCTGGTTTCGGCTGTGGAGGGGACCCCACGCCGTTTTTTTTTTTATCATTATTTATTTTTCTATTTTTTTTTACACCTTGCAGCCTGCACGGATCTGACTGATCCGTGCAGACTGCTAGAAATAATTCGTATTAGCAGCCGTATATACGGCCGCTAATACGAATTGTTACACCATCGGTGGGTTACAAAGCAGTCGTATATGACTGCTTTGTAACTGATCCTCCGGAACACGAGTTTGCATACGACTTAAACAGTCGTATGCAACCGTAGGGAAAATACAAATACGAAAAACTAGGTTTTTCATATTGGTAAATTTCCCCCTAAATGTCAAAAATAAGTGTATTTCTGGATACAAGTACACATATTTTTTACAAATTTCCTTTAGTAAATTTCCCCCATTGGCTCTGCACAGTAATTCTTACAGAAAAGCATTGTAGTTTGCACGGGGATGCTAAAAAACCCTACCACTGGCCCTGTCTCTGCCTAATGTGGGGAGGGGAGGGGGTGTAATTAGGTGGCATAGAGAAATGAGTTCCCCCACCTCTGCATAACCACTTTAAGCCCTGATTACAGGTCATTATGAGGAATACAAATATTTGCTTGCCAATTTTCACTCAGATTTTGACTTATTCCCTTGGCACTCAAAGGGTTTTGGGGTGCCGGACGGGGTCCCGACAGTCGGGATCCCGACAGTCATTAACCCAACGTTGGGATCCAGACTGCTAAAACACCGACGGCCGGGTTCCCGACGGCTGTCGGGTATTTTCCCTCGTGGGGGTCCACGACCCCCATAGAGGGAGAATAGAATAGGTGGCGAGCGTAGCTGGCGAGCGCAGCGAGCCCGCAAGGGGCTTTGCTGCGCTGGCCACGCTGTCTGAGTCCGGCCAGTCGGGATCCCAACGTCGGGATAATGACTGTCGGGATCCCGACTGTCGGAAAAACATATCACATCCGGGTTTTGTTGGGGGAAAGTTTTTTGCCTTTTTGTTATGACCACGTCACCCTTATTTTATCTTTCCTATTTGACCGATCCAGCTATACCCAGGTCCTGGAGGATCACCTTGTAGGGGTCCTTCTTTAAAGACTTGCCTGTTTGCACCACTGGAAGCCGGGACCATGGCTGCAGCGGAGGGAGGTGAGTCTCAGTACACAGTAGTGGAGGTACTAACCTTGGATTGCTTTCCCACCCCGTATTACTGATTGTGGACTTTGGAGACATCAGCAGCTGGATTGTGTCTTTTTTTATGGGTTTTATCTTTTAAAAAAAAAACATTGTTTCCAGAGCATAACAGTAAACACTTTTTTACATTCATACTGGGATTAGACATTCCGTATCTTTACATCAAACCTAAGCACCTGTTATTCAACCTCCATACCCTTTTTGCTTTAGTAAGTTGTACATAGCTAGTAGTACATAGGAAGTACTGCATAGGTAGTAAGTAGTGCACAGGTAGTACTGCATAGGTAGTAAGTAGTGCACAAGTAGTAAGTAGTACACAGGTGGTACTGCAAAGGTAGTAAGTAGTACAAAGGTAGTAGTACCCAGGTAGTAAGTAGTACATAGTTAGTAGTGCACAGGTAGTAGTACCCAGGTAGTAAGTTGTACATAGCTAGTAGTACATAGGAAGTAGTGCATAGGTAGTAAGTAGTGCAGAGGTAGTACTGCATAGGTAGTAAGTAGTACATAGTTAGTAGTGCACAGGTAGTAGTACCCAGGTAGTAAGTAGTACAAGTAGTACATAGATAATAGTGCACAGGTAGTAGTACCCAGGTAGTAAGTAGTACAAGTAGTACATAGATAATAGTGCACAGGTAGTAGTACACAGGTAATATTACACCGGTAGTAAGTAGTACACAGGTAGTACTGCATAGGTAGTAAGTAGTACATAGTTAGTAGTACACAGGTAATATTACACCGGTAGTACAGTAAGTAGTACATAGATAATAGTGCACAGGTATGAGTACACAGGTATTATTACACCGGTAGTAAGTAGTACATAGGTAGTAGTGCACAGGTATGAGTACACAGGTAATATTACACCGGTAGTAAGTAGTACATAGGTAGTAGTACACAGGTAATATTACACCAGTAGTAAGCAGTACACAGGTAGTAGTACACAGGTAATATTACACCAGTAGTAAGCAGTACATAGGTAGTAGTACACAGGTAGTAGTACACAGGTAATATTACACCAGTAGTAAGCAGTACATAGGTAGTAGTACACAGGTAATTTTACACCGGTAGTAAGCAGTACATAGGTAGTAGTACACAGGTAATATTACACCGGTAGTAAGTAGTACATAGCTAGTAGTGCATAGGTAATATTACACCGTAGTAAGTGGTACATAGATAATAGTGCACATGTATGAGTACACAGGTAATATTACACCGGTAGTAAGTAGTACATAGGTAGTAGTGCATAGGTAATATTACACCGGTAGTAAGTGGTACATAGATAATAGTGCACATGTATGAGTACACAGGTAATATTACACCGGTAGTAAGTAGTACATAGATAATAGTGCACATGTATGAGTACACAGGTAATATTACATCGGTAGTAAGTAGTACATAGATAATAGTGCACATGTATGAGTACACAGGTAATATTACACCAGTAGTAAGTAGTACATAGGTAGTAGTACACCGGTAGTAGTACACAGGTAATATTACACCGGTAGTAAGTAGTACATAGGTAGTAGTACACCGGTATGAGTACACAGGTAATATTACACCGGTAGTAGTACACAGGTAATATTACACCGGTAGTAAGTAGTACATAGATAATAGTGCACAGGTATGAGTGCACAGGTAATATTACACCGGTAGTAAGTAGTACATAGATAATAGTGCACATGTATGAGTACACAGGTAATATTACACCGGTAGTAAGTAGTACATAGGTAGTAGTACACCGGTAGTAGTACACAGGTAATATTACACCGGTAGTAAGTAGTACATAGGTAGTAGTACACCGGTATGAGTACACAGGTAATATTACACCGGTAGTAAGTAGTACATAGATAATAGTGCACAGGTATGATTACACAGGTAATATTACACCAGTAGTAAGTAGTACATAGGAAGTAGTACACCGGTAGTAGTACACAGGTAATATTACACCGGTAGTAAGTAGTACATAGATAATAGTGCACAGGTATGAGTACACAGGTAATATTACACCGGTAGTAAGTAGTACATAGATAATAGTGCACAGGTATGAGTACACAGGTAATATTACACCGGTAGTAAGTAGTACATAGGTAGTAGTACACCGGTATGAGTACACAGGTAATATTACACCGGTAGTAAGTAGTATATAGGTAGTAGTACATAGTCAGTAGTACACAGGTAATATTACACCGGTAGTAAGTAGTGCACAGGTAATATTACACCGGTAGTAAGTAGTACATAGATAATAGTGCACAGGTATGAGTGCACAGGTAATATTAAACCGGTAGTAAGTAGTACATAGATAATAGTGCACATGTATGAGTACACAGGTAATATTACACCGGTAGTAAGTAGTACATAGATAATAGTGCACAGGTATGAGTACACAGGTAATATTACACCAGTAGTAAGTAGTACATAGGTAGTAGTACACCGGTAGTAGTACACAGGTAATATTACACCGGTAGTAAGTAGTACATAGGTAGTAGTACACCGGTATGAGTACACAGGTAATATTACACCGGTAGTAGTACACAGGTAATATTACACCGGTAGTAAGTAGTACATAGATAATAGTGCACAGGTATGAGTGCACAGGTAATATTACACCGGTAGTAAGTAGTACATAGATAATAGTGCACATGTATGAGTACACAGGTAATATTACACCGGTAGTAAGTAGTACATAGATAATAGTGCACATGTATGAGTACACAGGTAATATTACACCGGTAGTAAGTAGTACATAGGTAGTAGTACACCGGTAGTAGTACACAGGTAGTTGGGCTGTTTAAAGGAACAGACTCCTTAATGTCTTATGACTTGTTTTATCTTAAAGCCAAGTTACACCTTAATTTGGCTTCTAATTGTTTTTTTATCTAACATTTACCGACTACCGGTACTCCGACAGGCAATTAACAGTTGGGATTACAATGTCGGTATAGTGACTGTCGGGGGGCATCCGGCTCTTGTTATCATCTTTTGTGTATTATTCAATCTCATCCTCATGTAAGTAACCCGAGAATGGGAGGTTTATCAGCTGCATCATTATTTCGGACATGGGAATGTTTTGCATTTTTATTCTCAAAACTGAAATGGTTTTTTTCCAATTAATTTGTGATTAAGAAATATTTGGCCTATTTCCCATTGTGTGACCCGTCCGCTTATCCCGGTAACTGTAACACTAGTAATTAGCAGTCATAGCAGTTACCTGACGGTCCACCTCGCCATTGTCACCCTAATGCTTGTGTCCACAGGGGTGGAAGGTCGACACAGGGATTAGGATGACAATGGCTAGGTCAACAGTCAAAATGTCAACATGAAGCAATCACTTTTTTTTGTCCCAAATTCCACATGGCTCGCTGCCCTCGCTACACTACTCTATTGTCCCTCTACACCCTAGTGGATGGTAGGGCATGAAATACCGCCTGTCGGCACATGCTGGCTTTATAAAGAGAAACTCATGTGGACATAGGCATTGTCGCCCTAATGCTTGTGTGGACTTTAGCCATGTAGCTTGGAGCTGACAGCGCTGTCTCCTCCATACTATGAACGGGACCAATCACCCGCTCACACTGCACCGCGCCCCCCGGGGTGGCCCTTTCGGACCGCACCCAACTCGGCTGAAATGATGCGGAGGGGTTACAATGCCTTTTGTTATATTTATTGTGGCACAAACACTCTGGGAAACTGTATATAGGAAAGTAGTGTATGGCGGCGGATGCTGGGAGTAGTAGTATAAGAACTGATAGTGTTAGTAATATGGTCGTATCGTTCATTAGACCCCAGCTACTGTATGTGACTGCCAAAACTGGCTTACGCTCTAGAGCAGGCATGTACAACCTGCGGCCTTCTAGCTCCTGTGAAACTACACATCCCAGCATGCCTTGCCATAGTTTTAGCACTCGCTAATAGCAAAACTATGGCAAGGCATGATGGGACTTGTAGTTTCGCAACAGCCGGAGGGCCGCAGGTTGGACATGATTGCCCTAGAACAGTGGTTCCCTAACCCTGGTCCTCAATTACCCCCAACAGTGCACATTTTCCAGGTCTTCACACAGAATCACAAGTGATATAATTAGCTCCACCTGTGGATCTTTTAAAATGTGTCTGAATAATGAGTGCACCTGCTGGGTGACCTGGAAAACGTGCACTGTTGGGGGTACTTGAGGACCACGGTTGGGAACCACTGCCCTAGAATGTCATGTGCATGATCTATTGATCCATCGTCTTGGACAGAGATAAAAGCAGTTTCTGTTGTTTTACAGCTGCGCTAGCATAATGCCGGGAGATGATTGGTTGGTTCTTTGTCAATATCCTCTCTGGGAGAAGCAACCGCAGGCCGCTTTCAGGGGGTGTGGCGGAACAGACTCAACATTAGACCCCGCCCCCAGCCAACTTATACTGTAATTTGGCTTCTAATTGTGGTTTTATCTAACATTTACTGACTACCGGTACTCCGACAGGGGAGCGAGCGCAAAGAAGCCCCATGCAGGTTCGGTGGCTCATCGGGCATTTAGCAGTCGGGATTCCAATGTCGGTATAGTGACTGTCGGGGGGCATCCGGCTCTTGTTATCATCTTTGTGCTTAATTCAATCTTATCCTCATGTATGTAACCAGAGAATGGGAGGTTTATCAGCTGCATCATTATTTCTCTTTCCTCCACTAGGTGACACTGGAGAGTTACAGTGGGGAATAGAAGGGCGACCACAGGGAGCTTGGGCACTTTAGAATAAATGGTACTTGTGGAGTATCACGGCTCCCATCGCATGCCATCGCATGCCATATATAGTGGCATGCGATGGCATGCGATTGTATGTGATTTTTGCAGTTTTTAACCATTTTTTACAAAATCGCATGCGATCTCATGCGTTTTTTTTAACAGAAAAGCATCCAAATGCATTGAAATTAGTATCAAACATGTTCAATGGCCCCTAAATGTCATTTTTGAGGCTGTACCACCCCTACTATCAACGCGAACCCGAAGCGCGGCGAGCGCAGCGAGCCCGCGAGGGGCGGCGGTACGTGACCTACGACCTTTTCATACCCCCACTATCCACGTCGGCGTGGAGTTGAGAATAGAAAGTGTGGCGAGCGCAGCGAGCCACCAAGCCCGAAGCGTGGCGAGCGGACGCGGATACCTGTGAAGCCCGCGAGGGGCCGCATATACCTGTGAAGGTATCCGTGTCCCCTCGCGGGGCTCGCTGCGCTCGCCACACTTTCTATTCTCAACTCCACGCCAACGTGGATAGTGGGGGTATGAAAAGGTGGTAGAACGCGTAATGCCGCCCCTTGCGGGCTCGCTGCGCTCGCCATGCTTCGGGTTCGCGTTGATAGTGGGGGTGGTACAGCCTCAAAAATAACATTTGTGGGCCATTGAACATGTTTGATACTAATTTCAATGCATTTGGATGCTTTTCTGTTAAAAAACGCATGCGATCGCATGCAATTCTTTTCCTGTGCGATGCCCATCGTGGGAGCCGTGATACTCCACAAGTACCGAATAAATTAACAGTGACTAACTCCTCCCCTTCTACTTCCTCTCCTAGGCAGTCTTAGCATGTGCCCTGCGGGAGCTGGGCGCATTGTTAGCTCACTTTTAGGCTTTTCTAATTTTTTCTTTATTTTTCCGGATTTTTAAGATCTACACAGGCAGATAGTCCCTGTCCCTATCTGCCTGCGACGAGGGCGCTGTTCAGGGTCCGGTTGCAGCTGCTTGCAGCTTGCCTCCGGAACCCGGCTGCCAGAACCACTGTCCCGGGGTCCCCGTCGCCGCTGCATGCAGCGCGCCTCACGGACCGCAAGCCTTGGCGTGTACAACAGCTACAAGACAGGGGTAAGTATGCCCCCGGGTCCCTGTTAGCAGGGAACCAGGTGGGATTGCTCTAAAAGTGCGTCTCAGTACTTTGAGAGTACAGCGCGGCTCAGTTCTGTGAGAGTACAGCGCGGCTCAGTTCTGTGAGAGTACAGCGTGGTCAGACAGGCAGGTAGCACCCTGCCCTACCTGCCTGCAAGGGGACCACTGTACCAGAGAATCCGGTCGCCGCTGCATGCAGCGTGCCTCGCGGACTTCCTTCAGCCACAAGCATGGCAGGGATACGTATACCCTGGCTCCCCACTAGCGGGGTAGCCAGGTAGATGCATTGGCGGTTTATCCAGCTGCAACTATAGCATAATAATAGAGTACAGTATTTTATTTTCTTTGTATACTCTATTATTATGCTATAGTTGCAGCTGGATACCAGCATTAAGATCTCCAAGGGATCCATTTGCACACGTTTGTACAGTTTGTCAGTAAGACCGCTATCCGGAGTGAAAACTTACATTCACTATCCATTTACCTAAGGGTATGTACATTCTCAGTATTGAAAAAGTAACTACTTAATTGTGTATATACTAAATTAGTAATATGGCCTTTCTCCACCACCTAGAAAGTTACCCCTGAGGAAGTAATTTTTTTTTTGACGAAACGCGTTGGGTGTTTTTTCCTGATTATATCGATTCGACCAACTGACTGCATACAAGCAAAAATGTTTGGTACTCTTTACCTAGAATCGCGGGCGTCGGGGGTAAAAAATCGCGGGCACTTAAAAAACAGGTGCGACGCGATGCCCGCGATGCCCGCGATTTTCCCATAGGGATCAATGTTAAAACGGTGATTGACCGCGATTTTACTGTTAAATGCCTCAATGCCCGCGATTTGGCCATAGGAAACAATGTTAAATGGGCCACAGAGCCCTAATACTGCCCTTTAACTCTGAAATGGCCCCCACAATTGTTAACGCCACCCCACAATCAACGTCAACCCGAAGCGTGGCGAGCGCAGCGGATACCTTCACAGGTAAACGCGTCCCTTCGCGGGCTTCACAGGTGTCCGCGTCGCCACGGACACCTGTGAAGCCCGCGAGGGGACGCGTATATCTGTGAAGGTATCCGCGTCCCCTCGCGGGGCTTGCTGCGCTCGCCACGCTTCGGGCCTCGGTGGCTCGCTGCGCTCGCCACACTATTCTATTCTCAACTCCACGCCGACGTGGATAATAGGGCATGAAAAGGTCGGAGGACGCGTACCGCCGCCCCTCGCGGGCTCGCAGCGCTCGCCACGCTTCGGGTTGACGTTGATCGTGGGGTGGCGTTAACAATTGTGGGGGCCATTTCACAGTTCACGGTGACTATTAGGGCTCTGTGGCCCATTTAACATTGTTTCCTATGTAAAAATCGCGGGCATTGAGGCATTGAACACTAAAATCGGGTCCAATCTCATTTTTAACATTGGTCCCTATGGGAAATCGCGGGCATCGCGTCGCACCCGATTTTTAGTGCATTCGATGGTCGCGATGGGCGCCGTTCTAGGTAAAGAGTACCAAATGTTTTTACTTTGTTTTTAAATTAATTGTATTAAATACTGTTGTACAGTGACCTGTCGATATATTTTCTTGATCCTTCTGGTGGTGGATCTCCATAAAATAGTGGCGCGCTCTGTCTTCTATCTTTTTTCTTCTATTCCCCACTTCCCCCGCTAACAGGGGGGACTGACAGAGTGCTGCCCAATCTACTTTATCTAGCGCATTGAAAGGGTACCCCACTCTTTGTTCCATATATATATATATATACTGTATATATATATATATATATGTGTGTGTGTGTGTGTGTGTGTGTATACATGTGTGTTTATATGTATATGCATTTTTAGAGGTATAATTGTGGTGCTTGACCAGCACCATTGTCTCTTACATTCAGTTTTTCTATGTGTCTACATGTACATACATTATAACCAAAAGACACTGTAACAGAATCTGCTGCGCTATATAAGACACTGTAACGTAATCTGCTGCGCTATATAAGAAACTGTAACGGATTCTGCTGCGCTATATAAGACGCTGTAGACACTGTAGCAGAATCTGCTGTGCTATATAAGACGCTGTAATGGAATCTGCTGCGCTATATAAGATGCTGTAACGTAATCTGCTGCGCTATATAAGACACTGTAACGGAATCTGCTGCGCTATATAAGACACTGTAACGGAATCTGCTGCGCTATATAAGACACTGTAACGGAATCTGCTGCGCTATATAAGACACTGTAATGGAATCTGCTGTGCTATATAAGACACTGTAATGGAATCTGCTGCGCTATATAAGACACTGTAATGGAATCTGCTGCGCTATATAAGACACTGTAATGGAATCTGCTGCGCTATAGTGCAGAGGTAGTGCCAATATTCAAAAAAGGAAAAAAGGAAGATCCCGCTAATTACAGACCCGTTAGTTTAACATCAATTGTGGGTAAACTATTTGAAGGATTTTTAAGGGATGGTATCCAGGAATATTTAGATCATCACCGTCTACTCAGTACTAACCAACATGGGTTCGTGAAAAATCGTTCATGCCAAACTAATCTACTAGGGTTCTATGAAGAGGTTAGCAAAAACCTCGATAATGGAAATGCTGTAGATGTGATTTTCCTAGATTTCGCTAAAGCATTTGATACTGTCCCACACAAGAGATTGATTAATAAAATGGAGAACCTAGGATTGGGTGAAAATATCTGCAGATGGGTAGGGAATTGGCTATGTAATAGAGAACAAAGAGTGGTTGTGAATGGTGCCGTATCAGATATGATACCGGTACTAAGTGGAGTGCCCCAGGGTTCGGTTTTGGGGCCCATTTTGTTTAACATTTTTATTAACGATATTGGGATAGGGTTACTCAGCAATGTATCCATCTTTGCGGACGATACAAAACTTAGCAAAGTCATCAAATCACCAGAAGATGTCACCATGCTTCAAAATGATCTTGCAATTCTAGATGAGTGGGCAAAAAAATGGAAGATGAGGTTCAATGTAGATAAATGTAAGGTTATGCACCTTGGGAGACACAACCAGTGTGCAAGTTACAACCTTAGCGGAGAGGAACTGGGTAATTCCATACTTGAAAAGGATCTAGGAGTCCAAATAGACAGCAATCTAGGATGTAGTGCCCATTGTAATGTAGCTACAAAAAAGGCCAACAAAATTCTGGCATGTATTAAGAGGGGAATGGAAACTAGGGACTCAAGGGTAATTATGCCACTATATAAAGCATTGGTGAGACCTCACCTAGAGTACGGAGTACAGTTCTGGGCCCCACACTATAAAAAGGACATCATAGAATTAGAAAAAGTCCAAAGGCGTGCAACAAAGCTTATTAGGGGAATGGAGAATTTAAGCTACGGGGAGAGATTAAGCAATTTGGGACTATTTACATTAGAAAAGAGACGTTTAAGGGGGGACATGCTCAACATGTACAAGTATATCAAGGGCCAATATAAGGAACTGTCACACACCCTATTTTCTACTAGAAAGGAATCTAGGACGCGAGGGCATGAGTATAGATTAGAAGAAAAAAGATTTCATTCAGCTAGTAGAAAGAATTTCTTTACGGTCAGAACAGTCAAACTCTGGAACTCTCTTCCCAGAGAGGTGGTAACGGCTGGCTCATTAAATGCGTTCAAGGCAAAGTTGGACAAACATTTACTGGAGAAAAACATCCATGGGTACAAATAAGAAATATAATTTGTCTGTAAAATACCAGAACCTACCAAATCAGCAATGGATATCTATACCAGGTTGAACTAGATGGACGCAAGTCTTTTTTCAGCCTTACCTACTATGTAACTATGTAACTATGCTATATAAGACACTGTAACGGAATCTGCTGCGCTATATAAGACACTGTAAATAAATAACACCATGTTACGTACAGCATTAGTGATGTGCTAAGGTTGTTTGTACGCAGATATCTTCCACAGCTCAGCACAGGGTGGGGGGGATCTTAGGGTAGTCCTCCATATGCATCAGGGCATTACCCTGTCACCTTACCAGGCCCCTGTACTCATACCTAAATAACATAGCGGCGATTGGAACCAAAACCAGCAAACATGGCAGTGGGTGCAAGAACGGACACAAACAATAACCACGCAGACACGATTGTTGATGTTATATTATGATGGTATATATTTGTTAGATGTTACACGGTTGGTATTAATGTTATACAGATGTTATACAGATGGTATTGTACGATGGTAAATAATTAGTACACAGATGTTACATACACCGGTAAGGTGGTGAGGTGATGTACGGTCAGACACAGCATTGTTCCAAGCCATCCCCAAGCAGATCTGGGCTGTGCCACCATGTTTCTGGCTACCTCAGTGTCGACCTTCTTACACTTCCTGCCCAGCTTGGTCTGGACCCCGGTCTTCACATAGGCTTTGGTATTATTGTTCATGGAAACATCATTGGTGGCTTCATCTAGGATTTCATGGCCAGGAGAAGTCTTCTTGGTGGTGGTGCCAAGAACATCAGGGAAACCATTTTTGAGTGGCTGGATCTCTCTCATCAGATTGAGGCTGGGAGGTCTTTTTTTGCCTGAAGATGTGTTATCCCCCCATCCATCCCTCACCTCTGGGTGGCAATTATCTGCATCAGTACCATGGATTACTATGACTTTGTCACCTTTCTCACCACTGCAGAGATCTTCTCCTGCACTGACCTTATCCATATATCCATGGTCTGGGATGTTGGGGCTGGACATGTGGAGATGTTTCCCAGCATCAGATGTAACTGTGTCCCTGCCGTCACCTTCACCATTGGCATCGCCAGTACAGAATATGGCCGTTGGAAGTGACGTCTCTGCACCCTCCTCTGGCAGTTCCTCTTCTATGTATGTCAGGCTGGGAGATCTTTCTTCCTCACCTAGAGACATCGCTGCGATGACATCCTCCTCTTCATCATCATCATCCCCTGTGTAATAGACCACCTTTCCTTCACCAGGGGAAGTGAACATGGTGTCAAACGTCACAGTGTGGTAAGTGACCATTTGTAAATAAGACTCTTCAGCCATCGACTCCTCTCCTATGTATGTCAGGCTAGGACGTTGGTCTTCCTCACACAGAGACATCTCTGCGGTGACATCCTCCTCCTCTTTATCATCATCATCCCCTGTGTAATAGACCACCTTTCCTGCACCAGGGGATGTGAACATGGTGTCATAAGTCACAGTGTGGTAAGTGACCATTTGTAAATAAGGCTCCTCGGCCATCTCCTCCTCTTCTATGTATGTGAGGATATGACGTTGGTCTTCCTCACAGAGATACATCTCTGCGGTGACATCCTCCTCTTCATCATCCATTGTGTAATACACCACCTCTCCTTCACCAGGGGATGTGAACATGGTGTCAAGAGTCACAGGATAGTAAGTGACCATTTGTAAATAAGGCTCCTCGGCCATCTCCTCCTCTTCTATGTATGTGAGGCTAGGACGTTGGTCTTCCTCATAGAGATACAGCTCTGTGGTGACATCCTCCTCTTCATCATCATCATCCCCTGTGTAATAGACCACCTTTCCTTCACCAGGGGATGGGAACATGGTGTCAAACGTCACAGTGTGGTAAGTGACCATTTGTAAATAAGACTCTTCAGCCATCGACTCCTCTTCCATGTATGTGAGGCTAGGATGTTGGTCTTCCTCACAGAGATACATCTCTGCGGTGACATCCTCCTCTTCATCATCCCCCGTGTAATAGACCACCATTCCTGCACCAGGGGATGTGAACATGGTGTCATAAGTCACAGGGTGGTAAGTGACCATTTGTAAATAAGGCTCCTCGGCCATCTCCTCCTCTTCTATGTATGTGAGGCTAGGACGTTGGTCTTCCTCACAGAGATACATCTCTGCGGTGACATCCTCCTCTTCATCATCCCCCGTGTAATAGACCACCATTCCTGCACCAGAGGATGTGAACATGGTGTCATAAGTCACAGGGTGGTAAGTGACCAGTTGTAAATAAGGCTCCTCGGCCATCTCCTCCTCTTCTATGTATGTCAGGCTAGGACGTTGGTCTTCCTCACAGAGATACATCTCTGCGGTGACATCCTCCTCTTCATCATCCCCTGTGTAATACACCACCATTCCTGCACCAGGAGATGTGAACATGGTGTCATAAGTCACAGGGTGGTAAGTGACCAGTTGTAAATAAGACTCCTCGGCCATCTCCTCCTCTTCTATGTATGTGAGGCTAGGATGTTGGTCTTCCTCACAGAGATACAGCTCTGCGGTGACATCCTCCTCTTCATCATCCCCTGTGTAATAGACCACCTTTCCTGCACCAGGGGATGTGAACATGGTGTCATAAGTCACAGGGTGGTAAGTGACCAGTTGTAAATAAGACTCCTCGGCCATCTCCTCCTCTTCTATGGATGTGAGGCTAGGACGTTGGTCTTCCTCACAGAGATACAGCTCTGTGGTGACATCCTCCTCTTCATCATCATCATCCCCTGTGTAATAAACCACCTTTCCTGCACCAGGGGATGTGAACATGGTGTCATAAGTCACAGTGTGGTAAGTGACCATTTGTAAATAAGACTCCTCGGCCATCTCCTCCTCTATGAGTAGAGGGAGGCCCGGAGGACTCTTCCCACCTACAGACATTTTCAGTCTCAGGATGAGAATTGTAGGTCTTCTTTTTTAAGTTTTTTTTTTCTCTCACTCTCTCTCTCTCTAAAAAGCTCCTTCCACTGGCAACTCGTATTGAGAAGTGAGGTTGCTGTGGCAGCAGCTGATTATTCTATGTGTGTGATGTCACAATGCGCTGTCTAACTGACTGTGACATCACCACTAGACATCAGCACTGGCCTGGAGAAGGGTTCAGCTGGTTTACAGTATGTAATGAATCCATACAGGTGTAGATATCAGTATTGCTGTATGGTGTCAAGCCCATAACTAGGCGCAATCTTCCTACATTACATCCTTCTCGGAAACAACACGTAGGGCCGGATGTACTAAGCTTTAAAAAAAGTGATAAAGCAGAGAGTAATAAACTGCCAGCTCCTAACTGTCATTTTTCCAAACCTAGTCGGTAACCCGGCAGGTAGAAGCTCATTGGCTGGCACATTATCTCTCTCCACTTTATGTTTTGTGTGTGTGTGTAAATTGTAACCTAGGTTCTGCTGTATGTAATGTATATGCATTGTTATGTAGGGATGAGTAGAGCACAGATGTGTGTATGTGCGTGAGTGGGCACTATCTGAGGGTGTAATAGATTTTGGGGCGCGGAGAGTTATGATATTCGGGGGATTATTGTAATGAGCTCTTCCTCTGCTTGATGGGGGTTTTGGGGACTGTGGTCAGTCTCTTATCTGTATTAATGGTGAAAATATACATTTTAGCATTTTTCAGTCTTGACACAACAGTCGCCATGTCTGACCTACTGGTGATTACAGTCATTTAGTGTCCTTCCATGACGGTAGAGACTTCCTTGGGCCGGGTACGGAGGGAGGTGTAGCCAAATTCAGGAGGCGTGACCCAAGCAGAGAAAGCAATGTAATATACTATGCGTGTCACTGCGTAGCGTGCTGCCAAGGGGGACCCTCATGAACCTGCCTGGGAACTAGTCAGTAAGTGGACACAGAGCTAGTGTTCACTCTAGCACCCGCCAATTTTGAAAACCCATGCAGTTCCTCTTCCCTGCCTGGGGTGTCGCTGTCTGCTGTAGTGCTGCTAGCACAGTGTGGTCTGTATATCAGCACTGATATGCAAACCAGACCTACTGCAGCTCCCGAGTACTTCCTACTGTGTGTTGTTCAGCCCCTACATGTCTTAGCTAAGCCAACAAGCCACTGTTGGTTGCAGGCCCATAGATCCCCTCCCCCACCACTGTGCCCAGTGTTGTTTTAGAATATAATTCTTCATCTTGCATCTGCAGGTTCCGGTAGATGCTCCGTGTACCACAGACCGGCATTCCCTTCTAGAGGAGGAGAACAACATCTTCCATCGTATGAGGACAAAGCAGCGTCATAGGTGCCACTGCTGCAGACTATGCTCCTGGTGTAAGTCACTGATACCCAGGTCTCTGTATTATGCCAGGAATTTTAGAACTACAGTATTCAATGACTTTCTTTGGAACGGATCTAAGTAATAATATAATTACAGGTTGAGTATCCCTTATCCAAATATCCGTTCTCCAAATTATTCCAAAAACCATAATCTCCAGAATGCATACCTCCCAACTGTCACGATTACAGAGGGACAGTCCCGATTTTCAGGTCCTGTCCCGCTGTCCCACCCGCGGCAGGCATTGTCCCGCTGCGGGGGGTGGCAGTTGGGAGACCCCCCAATCTAGTAGAATAGACGCTGTGCGCATGCGCACAGCGTCTATTCTCGTATGAAAATGAGGTCGCGACTAATTAGCATAAGCCGCACCCTCATTTGCATACGCCCCGCCCCCTTTTCGGACGCTCGCGCGGTTGGGAGGTATGAGAATGTAAAGTTGTTTTTTTTTGTGTGTGTGTGCTAAAAACCTACTGGGTACATCTGTAACTGGCACTACTGGGGGACATGATATGTAACTGGCACTACTGGGTACATCTGTAACTGGCACTACTGGGGGACATGATATGTAACTGGCACTACTGGGTACATCTGTAACTGGCACTACTGGGGGACATGATATGTAACTGGCACTACTGGGTACATCTGTAACTGGCACTACTGGGGGACATGATATGTAACTGGGGTACTTGTTTAGTTTCACGGTGGCAGCGCGAGTCACTCTAGCTTGAATATTGGCAGCTTACCAAACTGTTTAAGCTGCGCTATCAGCGTAGCTTAGTTGTTGGCAGCGTAGTTGTTTAGTTTCAGGGCGGCAACCCGCGCCGCCTTACTTCTGTAATGTACGTTATCAGCGTGCTACGCTGACTCCTCCAAGGCAGCCCAGCGCTGCTACTCCTAAGCTCCTGTGAAGCCTAGTGAGCGCCTCTCACACAGCGCTTGTGCCCGCATGATATCCTGTCTCCTGTGGAGAGGGGATCATGATGGCGCCGGCGGAGAGGCGCTCCATCTTTGTGATATGTAGGAGCGTCTCAGATGCTACAGCAGCAATGCAACGATACACTCTCATCTGTGCACTGACAGGTCATTGTGTCACCAACTACCTCTTCTGAGGAAACCTTCAGAGTCACAATAGACGGAGAAACGCGTCAAGTTTTATCTTCTTCCGTCACCCACTGCAATTTGGATAGCCCATACTGCCACCATCTGATTGCCAAGTTTTAATTACTGCCGGACTGACCCAATTCAACCTACCATATGATCCTGTTGATAGCGGCAAAAGGTGTGATAAGAGGCGTCCTTCCATCTTGGACACCCGGGTGTGAGTAACCATTCTGCAGCCGTGTCAGCTCCCAGCGCCGGCTTCCCTAACATCGGAGCTACGCTGGTCGCCAGCAGACCGGCCACCACCCGAATCCACTGTGTCTGCTGCCATACCGTCGGAGCAACACCGGTGGTAGCGGACACCTGGAAGCCAGACCTCCGCCGCATCCATTCATCTATATCAGCCGGTAATATGCTTCTATTTCTCCAATAGGAACATTGATTCTAAGCAATAAACAGTTATTACAGCTGCTATAAATCACAAGGGAACTGTTACATTGTTACCAACCAATCGGGAACTTTCCATGATTTATCGTTGGCTACTAATATACTAATATGGGCTCAAAGTGGTTACAGTCGGATGTTTAATATTTTATTGCATAAATGTATGTATTTATAGTTGTGATTTTATTGTGTATTTACTGAATTAAATAATAACTGAGTAAAATAATAACAAAGATCAACACAGTGCGCTCTCTTCTATTCTTGTGCATTGTGGCACCACAATGACCTGTCAGCGTAGTGACTCGGCGGCACCTCAGTGCTGACACTGCGTCTGAATTTTGCGTCTGCTGCTTAGACGCCATAGCGTCCAAGTAGTACACGCAAAATCGGCTACTGCTTGGACACAATACAAGAGCTGACTGACTAAGTACAGTGTCTAGGCAACATCTGCGCGCTCATACAGTTACTAGGCAACATCTGCGCGCTCATACAGTTACTAGGTAACATCTGCGCGCTCATACAGTTACTAGGCAACATCTGCGCTGTCAAGGCAGTCTGGCAAGCTGGCAAGATTCATAGCTAGAGCGGGCTCGTGCGGCCGCCGCTGGAGCATCTGAGACGCTCCTACGTAACACAAAGATGGAGTAACTCTTTACCGGCGCCATCATGATCCCCATATCACGCGGGCACAAGCGCTGTGTGAGAGACGCTCACTTGACAAGAAGTTAGGGGTAGCAGCGCTGGCCTGCAACGGAGAAGTCAGCGTAAGGCGGCACGCGATGCCGCGCTGAAAATAAACAAGTAGCCTGATGCTGTAAGGTGGCTAGGCAGCTGGCAAGCTGCCAATATTCAAGCTAGAGCGTCTCGTGCTGCCACCGTGAAACTAAACAAGTACCGTAACTGGCACTACTGGGGACATGATATGTAACTGGCACTACTGGGACATGATATGTAACTGGCACTACTGGGGACATGATATGTAACTGGCACTACTGGGGACGTGATATGTAACTGGCACTACTGGGGACGTGATATGTAACTGGCACTACTGGGGACGTGATATGTAACTGGCACTACTGGGGACGTGATATGTAACTGGCACTACTGGGGACGTGATATGTAACTGGCACTACTGGGGACGTGATATGTAACTGGCACTACTGGGGACATGATATGTAACTGGCACTACTGGGGACGTGATATGTAACTGGCACTACTGGGGACATGATATGTAACTGGCACTACTGGGGACATGATATGTAACTGGCACTAAATATGTGCAAGTCAGTACCTGAGATAGTACACAGACTTTGTTTCATGTTTTATAACCTTGTTTCATGCACAGATATATTATTTGTGTGTATCACACGTGTGCATATACAACATAAATGCAAGATATCTCATTCAAATGTAAAAATATTCCAAAATATGGAATAATGCGTTCTGGTCCTGAGAATTTTGGATAAGGGATACTTAACCTATATATCCTTGATGCTGGCTCCTAGATTTTAGAGAATTCTATAACATGGTGAACGATACCCCTTTTACACCAAGGAATAACCCAGGTTGGACCCAGGTCGGACCCAGGTCAGCCTTGGTGTAAAAGGGGCCAACCCAGGTCCAGTAACACTGGTCTCCTACCCAGGTCCTGACCAGGGTTGAACACTGGTTGGACCTGGGTCGTGGGCGATGTGAAGATACGAGTTCTTCAATCACTCAGACACCGAGCAGATGAAACCAGAAGAACGGTTTATTTTCCACAGCACGCACAAATAGACAATAAACAGTGGCAAAGGTAAATTGCAGAGTAGAAAGATATTCAGGTAGCAGGCCCAAACAGACAGTCCTTGTATAGTCACAGTCCCAGATCAGTTCCACAGGGCAAACTATCACTTATCCACACAGCTGTGATAGCAGAAAACTGTATAAGTCCACAAAACACTGGCAACTCCACAGAAGCGAGGATGAGGCGTTCCACAAGACACAGGTAGAGCATACCTCTGAACCTTAAGACTGCGACTAACCTCCTTCCTCCTCTCTTCTCCTTCAGCTCCCCCTGGTCTGACCAAAAAAACACTTTTTAAAACATTTCAAATTCCCACGGTGATCGCATCATCTGTGGGGTTGCCCAAGTTCCTGATTGGTGGATTCAAGCATAAGGTATATCCCACCTTCAATCCACAGTTGTCCAACTGCTGCTCCCAACCCCTGCTGTGTCTGGTTCCACAAAGTCTGCTAGAGCCCAGAGGTTTACAAAGAATTGTAAACCCCCCTGTGGAGATTGCCTTTTGGGAGGACAGTTTATGATAACCCTTTTCCTGTCAGGGCACGGGCAAATGGTATCAATGGTATAATGCTTACATGAATAAAGTCCTGGGAAATACAGACATACATAGGGAACAATAGGGCTAAAATGTACATTAATTACTGTGGAGTAGAGGATGTCACAATTCACTTATCGCCAATGCAATTCCTTCACAGGCGGTGTAAATAGTCCCAACCCAGGTTGGGACATCCGGGTAGTGTTGAAAGGATACCAGAAGTGCTGGACGCCTTTCCACAGTGCGCTGCAGTGGCAAAAGACAGCAGCCAGGAAGGATACGGGCAGTGCCCACAGAAATCATAATTGGATGCAGTATCATTTATATTATTATTATTATTTTTTTTTGGGGGGGGGAGCACTTGGGAGATTCGGTCTGCTGCTGCAGGGGAGGGGGCTGGGGAGAGCACATGGGTGATGCTGCACCTTTATACCGCTATGTGCGCTTGAGCACTGAATAAAACTTTTTGAAAAATATTTTACTAAATAAACAAACCAACATTTTTCAATGCTACAGTAACTTGTCATGTCTTTTAATTTTTATTTCAAATCATTGAGGGAAAGTTGGATGCCAGTTTATCAGTCCTAAAATGGATATTTTTTATGTCATTCATAGGGAAAAGCAGTGCTGACCCAGGTTCAGTGTAAACGGCGCAGACCTGGGTCCGACCTGGGTCACAGTGCTGTGTAAATTGGGTATGAAGCTGGGTCCAACCCTGGAAACTCCTGTGTTCAAAGACCAGGGTCCGACCAGGGATTTTGGTGTAAAAGGGGTATTATTCTTCTTTGGTTAGCATCCATGTTTCCACATACATGGCCTGACTTGCACTTGCCTCTTCCTTAAAGAACCAAAAGGCTCTTTACATGTGGTCCCAACAATCTGCCTAAACTTATACCCCTTTTACACCAAAAACCCTGGTCCGACCCTGGTCTTTGAAAGCTGGAGTTTCCAGGGTCTGACCCTGCTTTATACTGCATTTACACAGCACTTCGACCTGGGTCGGACCTGGGTCTGCACCATTTACACTGAACCTGGGTCAGCCTGCCTTTCCTTGTTGATATATATATATCTATATATATATATATATATATATATATAGATATATATAGATATATATATAGATATATCTATATAGATCTATATATATAGATCTATATATCTATATATAGATCTATCTATATAGCTTGGAGGGGGTAGAGGGGGGAAGCTGTCCCCGGGTGCTGTGGGGGTAGAGGGGGGAAGCTGTCCCCGGATGCTGTGAGGGTAGAGGGGGGAAGCTGTCCCCGGGTGCTGTGGGGGTAGAGGGGGGAAGCTGTCCCCGGGTGCTGTGAGGGTAGAGGGGGGAAGCTGTCCCCGGGTGCTGTGAGGGTAGAGGGGGGAAGCTGTCCCCGGGTGCTGTGAGGAGGAGGGGGGTCCCTGCGGCTGCTGAGGGGAGAGGGGGTACCTGTCAGCCTGAAACTATGATTGCCGGCGCTGCCGCTGCTGTATCTCCCCCCAACGGCCGGTCCTTGCGGCGGATGGACAGTCAGTGTCGGCGGTCCCTCTGGCGCAGGGGAAAAAGTACTATTTCCCCTGCGCCAGAGGGACCGCCGACACTGACTGTCCATCCGCCGCAAGGACCGGCCGCCGGGGGGAGATACAACAGTGGCAGCGCCGTGTTAGGCTGGCCGCTGACAGGTACCCCATCTCCCCTCAGTAGCCGCAGGGACCCCCCTCCTCCCGCAGCACCTGGGGACAGCTTCCCCAGCGCTGCACGCTGTGGACCCGCTGCGGGTGCCTGGACCCGCAGCGGGACCATTTACACCGCCATTTACACGGGTCCCATCCGGGTTCTACCCAGGTCAGGACCTGGGTAGAGGACCCGTGTAAATGGACACGGATACCCCCCATTTACACCGCCGAGGATCCGGGTCTGACCCGCCGCTGACCCGGATTTTTCGGCGGTGTAAAAGGGGTATGATTGTGATGTCTACTGGACCAGGTTACCTCATTAGAGGCTTAGTATTCCTTAGGTTTAAGGAATACACAAGGGATTGTGGGGTAGATGTACAGTATGCAGCATTGATATGGGAGTAGAAGTGAGACAGAGGAGAAATGGCTCATGGCAACCAATCAGCTGCTCTGTATAATTTTATATTATGCAAATTATAGAGGTTACTTCAGTGCTGATTGGTTGCCATGGGCCACTTCCCCTTCTGGCTCACTTCTCCTCCCTTATCACTGCTTCATTCATCTACCCCCTTGTTACTAGTTTGATGCCTTGAGGCAGTTTGATTGTGCTGGCCCTAAGTAGTGGCATGCAAAGAAAAATTCGGGCGCCCAGATAATACACAAGTACCCATTACTCTGCTAATCCCGTACTGTATTGTTGTATGTATTGTATTGCTGCTAAGAACAATAGGCCTTGGCTCACCATGGCTCTCCAGAGAAGGCTGGCTGGGGAGGGCTCCATCTGTGTATATGCATTAATGTGACGATGGAGAACGCCTGCAATAACTGGGGGACTGCACGGCACAGCATGTGACAAATCATAGTCCTGTTATATGGACAAGTGTTACTATAAAACATGAGAAAAGTACCAAGGCCTCCCCATTTCCAGGTGCTCGTTACATGCATCAGCCCCACTGAAAACTGGAAGGTGAAATTGTGCTCATCAAAAGTGAAAGGACCAATGTGCTGGATGATGAAGATGTGTAACAAAGAGGTGCCAACGTCAGTAGCCTATTGCACGCAGGGTAGTACAGAGCCTCGCTGGGCCCCGGTACGTTTCAGGGGGTGTGGCCATGCACCCTTAAGTTAAAATCTAGAGAAAAATAGCACTTTAATCACCACCCTGGCCACACTGCAGCCCAGCACATGGAAGCATGTGCTGGATTGAGCAGAGCTGCTGCTGGCAGGTAATGGGGCCCCATTGGGCCCCTCCATCAGACTGGTAATTAGTACCCCCTTTATCGGCACCACTGACTGCATGCAATAGCTATTGACCTGGTAATTGCCCACAACATTAGAATTCCACCACTGGCAGCAGTGGCAAATGCAGGATTTTTAGAGGGGGGTTTCCAAATGTAGTCCAAAATCTCCCACTGTGCAAGGCATCGGATTAAGTACAGGAGTCTGGGGGAGAGGTCACAGCCCTGAAAATTGGTCTTTTCAGTACTTGTTTCCTAGCACGGCGCCAACGATTTTAATTGTATCCATCGGGTCCGCAAAAATCGCGTTGCATGCAACCAAATCACATGCAATGAGATCTACCCGATTTTTACATTGGAACCAATGTAAAATGGTCCCTGAAACCCGATTTTACATTGGGCCCAATGTAAAATGCCCCCCTAGACCCCAATTTTCATTGTATACCTACCCTGATGGGTCAAATGCCCCCCCATTGTTAACGCCACCCCACGATCAACGCCAACCCGAAGCATGGCAAGCGCAGCAGTACGCGTCCTCCGACCTTTTCATACCCCCACTATCCACGTTGGCGTGGAGTTGACTGTATATAGTGTGGCGAGCGTAGCGAGCCACCGAGCCTGTAGCGAGCGCAGCGAGCCCCGGGAGGGGACGCCCATTACTTCACAGGTATTACGCGTCCCCTCGTGGGGCTCGCTGCGCTCGCCACGATTCGGGCTCGGTGGCTCGCTGCGCTCGCCACACTATATAAAATCGCCTTCACGCCGACGTGGATAGTGGGGGTATGAAAAGGTCAAAGGTTGGCGTTCATCGTGGGGTGGCGTTAACAATGGGGGGCCATTTCACATACAAATTACCCATCAGGGTGGGTATACAATCAAATATCGGGTATGGTGGGCCATTTAACATTGTTCCCTATGTAAAATCGGGTCCATTGCATTGGTTGCATTGTATGCCATTATAATGGCATACAATGGACCCGATTTTACATAGGATTTTAACATTGATTACAATCAGGGCTATTTTTGTGCAGGCTCCAGCAGGAACTGAGGCCCTTATTCTAGTTCATTCTTTCTGACAAAATATTTCTTAGATGGACAAAACCATGTGCACTGCAGGTGAGGCAGGTGTAAAACCCCACCCACATCTAATTATCTCTGCACAAGTAACACCTGCCTCACCTGCAGTGCACATGGTTTTGTCCATCTAAGAAATATTTTGTCTGAAAGAGTGAACTAGAATAATGGCCTCAGTTCCTGCTGGAGCCTGCACAAAAATAGCCCTGATTACAATGCAGTCAATGTTAAATTGCGTCGGTCGCATCGCATGCCATTATAATGGCATGCGATGGACCCGATTTTGTAATTGTCGGGAAAATGCTAAAAATAGCCCAAAATAGCGTCGGTCGGGTCCCATCGCATACCTTAACTTAAGGTATGCGATGGGTCACGATGGGCGCCGTGCTAGGAAACAAGTACCGTCTTTTCATACACTGGATACTGCCCTGATATTTAACAGTACAGATGGTCTATAGTATAGGCTCTTTCAAACATTTTAAATACAATAAGTAGTCAGAAAAGGTTAAACATAAAATAATAAATAAATAAATACACAAACATAATAGAACCAGTGCTGCACTTTCACAATCTCACACTTCATGGTAAGGCTCCTGTCTCTTCTTCCTGACAACTGCTCTCTGGTCCAGTGCGATGTTTGAGGGCTCAGATCCACACATACAGTAAATGTGGTAGAAGAAGCTGGAACACTGCATGATGTGGTGGCAGCAATATTGATCATATTATATACCAACTATTGTTGTCACAATTTAAGGCAGGGATGGGGAACCTTCAGCTGTTGTTGAACTACACATCCCAGAATGCTTTTGCTGCAGTTTTAACATGGCCAATAGCAAAACATGTAGCAGTGCATGCTAGGATGTGTAGTTCAGCAACAGATGGAGGGCCAAAGTCGCCCTCATATATTTCACGTCAGAATACCTATTACACCTATATATTATACACAGACATCATTGTCTATCATACATAGCACACAGACATAAACCTCATTGACCGCCATATATTGAACAGAAATCAGAACCCCCCCCCCACCACCACCACTATTGTCGTCAAACATTGTCATTCACCACATTCTCCAGAGACAGAAGATTCTTAAGGACAGAATTGTTGGTAATTCCTCATCTTTGCGGCCACAGCTTACGCCAGTTACATTAGCCACTTTCAGAATAGCATCATTGTCCCCTTGCAGGCTCACTTCGCTCGCCACAACTTTACTAAAGGTAATGGATGGTGGCGTGGACACAGGAGGGTGGCGTGGACCCAGGGTGGTGCGGGCGCTACGATATGTAAGTTCCGTAGCGTAAGCTGTGGTCCGCAAAGATGTATGTATGTATTTGTGTGTGTATATATATATATATATATATATATATATTGGTAGAATAAGAACAGGCGCTCCATAGTGCGGGTGAAAGTTGACAATTTTATTGGTGAACAATAAAAGCACACAGAGTGGGGATAAGATCACGTACCAAGGGTGTCGGTATAGGGTACCGCAGATAAATCAGCATGAGAAAATGGTGCCCAGCACCTAGTGGTTTCTGGAGCCGATTCACAAGCGTACTCCTTCGTTCAATTGACGTCGCTAGGCCACGCCCCAACGCGTTTCATCATCGACTTCGTCAGAGGGCTGGCCTAGCGACCTGTATTGCAGGACTGGTCCCGGTCCTTCCGCCGAACTGACAGCGTGTGGATGCTGATACCCTGTGCTGGCAAGCTGTTAACCCCTAACCTTCATGTATGTGAGCTTTTATTTTTTCAAGTAAAATTATTGAATTTATTGCTCATTGGTGCGCTCTTTCTCCTTACTTCTTTTGCATATATATATATATATATATATATATATATATATATATATATTAGGGATGGCCATCGCCCATCGATGATTCGAAATCATCGATGGTTCATGGCTGATGTCGATTACTTTTGCCATCGATGGGGGAGAACCAGATGGTTTCCCTCCATCAATGGAACAGCAAAACAATGTTTTGCTGTTTTTTGTCAAAGCGCCGGGAAACGGAGCATAGCTCCGAAACCTGCGAAGCCCCGCCCCCTATATTTTGACAGGCCAATCAATCAAACATAATGGATGACCATCAATATGTAAAAATATCGATGGTCATCCATTGCATAATTTAGCACTATCGATGGCCAGTTGCAGAATTGCCATCGATGGCAATCCCTAATAAATATATATATATATATATATATATATATATATATATATATATATATATATAGATAGATATGTGTAGAAATATAGATAGATATGTTTGCTCCTCAGGAATGGTAGCTGTCACAACAGTGGAGAGATGGCAGAGGCAATGACAGATTAAAAAAACTGGGTCCCCATGCCCAAAAACCACCCTGCCCTTGGTGTGGTGACCCCTGAGCACTAATCTGTCACTTTTCACTGATTTCCCAAATGTGTTACTGTGTAATATCAGTGGGAAGATGATGTGAGGCATGGGACAGAGAGACCAACTGCCATTTCCAACTGCCGCCCGCATGCCACATGCCAGGTGTAAAACCTCAGTGTGCTGGCCTCTCACTGGCATTTCTTGAGCAGGAGCAGAGGTGAGCACAAGAAAAAAATACCCCCCTAGAGAGATCCAGCTTTTACAGCGCGTTTCCTCCAGGTATTATCAGTGATCAGAGAGATCAGCGCACATTAACATCTGTGTTTTCTTTTCTTTTTTTTCTTTTTTTTTGTGCACCTTTGGTGCAATTTACCATCGACAATGAGCCGGAGGGAACTGGCCCAGTTATTTGGAACTGGGCCATATGCGAACACCTCCTGGCTACGATCTGGACGCCGCAGACCATCTTCAGGCGTACCAGCTGCAGCAGCCCAACCAGCAGCGGCAGCACCATCCTTGGTAGCACGGAGACCAGCTGTCATCCTTGCCCGCCTTCCATCCTACAGGAGATGCACCTTTACAGGAGGCGGCGCTGTAGAGTCCTGCACCATCTGCATCTCCCAGTTTCGGGTTTGTGAGGAAGTGGCGGTCACATCCTGCAGGCATGTTTTCCACGTCTCATGCCTGACACAGTGGCTGGACGTCAACAGCATCTGCCCCCTGTGCCGCGCCCGATGCTTTGACCTGAGCAGATTTCCCCAGCGTCATCTTTAGAGGAAATCAAGAACATCATTGCCCCCAAACATCCAGGGGTGCAATCCAAGGACGTAAGTACTATTCTAACTGGTCATGTCCTTGTTGTCTTGTCTCCCCCTGTCTACCCTACTCGGGGATTAGCTACTTGCTGCTGTTGTCAGCAGAAGTCTTGAGGGATTTTACCTTTTTTACCTGAACTGACGGACTTAATTTGGCACATTAAAATTTGGCTTTCAATTTCAAATTCTTCAGTCCCTCAGCAGGATTTTGGTTTCACCTCTTGCCGAGTTCTACTTGTGTTATCCTTGCTCTCCCCAACCCCCTATTCCCTCATGTGTCTTTATGTTGCTTCTGATTGGCCCTGAAGCTTGTCATTATTCGGCTAATTGGCATTCAATTAAACATTTTTTTTTTTGGCAGATCATCCATTTTACTAAATTTTAATGCTTTGGGAGCTATCCACGAAGCAGTGGAAAGAGGGGAGAATTGTGATTGTTGCTATTGGTAACATCTCTACTGGCTCCTCCCTCCACTCTTCTCACTGCTTCCCCAATAGACCCCTTTGCCACCAATCTTAGTTCAAACATATTTAAATATTTTTAATGTGTTTCAAATAAATTCCACCTTTTATTCTGCCAAATACATGTCTCTGAGTCTTTATTTATATTATGGTTACTTATGATTGTGTGATTATATGGTATATACATGGGACACCCCTCAGATGGTGGAAGGTAATGGGCACCATACATTTCCTAATTGATTTAGTTCTAATAAATAAATAAATAACCAATGAATGGCAATCACTGTGTCTGAGTATTTCTGTTATATAATTTTATTAATGGTATTTTATGGTTATATTATTATTTTGTGGCTTGCGTGGGGGTCAGATAGAAGATGTTAATCCTATGTCGCATAATGCATGTGCAAGGGTGATTAGCGTCAGAAAATGCGGTACTTGTGAGTTATCTGGGCGTCCGATTTTTTGATTGTATGCCTTAAGTTAAGGCATACAATCAGATGCGATGCGATGCGATATCGCATCGCATCGCATCGCATGCGACCATCGGATGCGTTGACCCGATTTTTCCATAGGAATCAATGTTAAAATGGACTGAGTCCATTTTAACATGGAATTCAATGGGAAAAAGGGGTCCTTTTCATACCCCTACTATCCAAGTGGGCATGGAGTTGGATATAAACCTGTGGCGAGCGTAGCGAGCCACCGAGCCCGAAGCGTGGCAAACGAAGCGAGCCCCGCGAGGGGACGGTATTCCGTGTCCCCTCGCGGGGCAGTCGCATCGCATCGCATCCGATGGTCGCATGCGATGCGATGCGATGTCCCGATCCGACCCGATTTAAAAATCGGACGCCCGGATAACTCACAAGTACCGAAAATGCAAATGGATCATAAACACAAACTGTCCAGACTCTGGGCCAGATGCACTAAGCTTCAAAAGTGATAAAATGGAGAGTGTTAAACAACCAACCAATCAGCACCTGCCTGACATTTTTCAAACACAGTCTGTGACATGCCAGGTAGGAGCTGATTGGCTGGCTGTTCATCACTCTCCATTTTATCACTTTTGAAGCTTAGTGCATCTGGCCATGTGACTGACAGGAAACCGGCGTTATGGGGGGTTGGGGGGGGTGGAAACCTGCCATATTCCAGGTGTTTCTGAAAAATGCAGTCGTGCCCAGGTATTTAAGAGGAGGGTCTGTGATGTCAGCAATGACCACTGTCACAGTCCTAGATTAATGGAAGGGGGGAAATTTGAGGAAGAATTACTTCACAGAAAGAGTAGTAGATAAGTGGAATAGCCTCCCATCAGAGGTGGTAGCGGCAAATACAGTAGTACAATGTAAACATGCTTGGGATAGGCATATTGATATCCTTACAAAAAAATAAGGATCAAATATGGTTTGAGGTAACGGGGGAAATTTACTAAGAAAAATTAGTGGGAAAAAAATTGTATTTTCATACGAAAATACGATTTTTGGGGGGCTTATTCGTATTTTTGGCATTTACTATGCCAAAACTACAAATTTTCGTATTCGTATTGATGGGACATTCGTATTTGTATTTACAAATACGAATGAATACACCATCGATAGAATACGACAGAAATCACCATTCAAAAGAATGGTGATTCCTGATTTACTAAGCGGCTGTATTGAAAATACGACCGCTAATTAGCGTAAAACGGACGTGAATGGCCGGGCAAAAACGGCAGGAAAACACACTTTATTTTCCTGTTGTATTTGCAGCCTTCAGTGTTAATAAAATAAGAATAAAAAATAAAAAACGGCGTGGGGTCCCCTCCACAGCTGTAACCAGCACCAGGCTAAAATAGGGGTTCCCCGATTTTTTAAAACCAGCCCCAGGCTCCAGGTCCAGGGCTGGTTCCCAAAATACGGGGGACAAAATGAGTAGGGGTCCCCTGTATTTTAAGAACCAGCCCCAGAACAAACCAGCCAGCAGGGTTGTCACAGCCGGGGTACACTTATTATATAAGGTCCCGCGGCCAAAACATTCATCCCTACTGACCAGTCAACCTGGCCAGGGGCCCTGGGGGAGTGGGGACCCCCCCAATAAAGGGGTCCCCCGCCAGGACTTACCTGACCAGGCTGAAGCCTGGTGCTGTCCCCGGTGCCCCTGGGCGGTGGGCATCGCGCTGATTGCAGTGTAAAAAAAAAGAATAGACTATTGTTTTATACTGTGGAACTATGAGTCCCAGCAAGCCTCCCCCGCAAGCTGGGACTTGGAGAACCACAAGTCCCAGCATGCGGGGCATTAAAGGGCCCGCTGGTACTTGTAGTTCCACAGTATGAAAAATAGTCAAATAAATACACACTGACATATGAAAAATAAAACTTTAGTACAGCCGAAGCCCACACATACTGATACTTACCTATCTTGAGCCCGTTGGTAGGTCCCTGGGTCCGGGGCTCCATGGTCCAGGGTCTGGTGCCTTGGTTCCTGGGTCCGTGGCTGCAGAGTCCGGGGCCTTGGTTCCGGGGCTGGTCCGGGTCTCCAGGGCTGAAGAGTCCAGGATCTAAAGAAATCCATTTGGGGACCTGTGGAAGGAAATCCTACTCACCAGGTCCTCTGGCGAAGATCCCGTCTTCTTCTCTCTGCCGTAGTCCAAGTCCCGCATCACCCCGCTCGGACTGAGGAGAGACGCAGAGAACATTCATCTTCCACGCCTCTCCTCCGAATGATTCTATTGGCCGCCTAGCGGCCAATCAGGAGCCGACTTTCTCGGCTCCAACATGTCTAAAAAAGGGGCAGACTAGATGGGCCAAGTGGTTCTTATCTGCCGTCAAATTCTAGGTTTCTAAGGGTCACAGTTACTCACATTTGCACAGACAGCAAAAACCTCTTGAGGGTTGGGGAATTGCATATGGACTTGCGATAGAATAGCAATTAGCGATTCATACACAATTCTCTCACAATTTAGCAAAGGGTGTATTCTCTATCGGGATATGGTCATATTGTCTACAGCATTTAGGTCTACAAGCATTAGGTCTACACCACTAGGTCTACCTGCATTTAGGTCGACATGACTGAAGGTTGACATGGTCATTAGGTCGTCACGTCATTAGGTCGACTTTTATAAGGTCGAAAGGGTCATTAGGTCGACATGGGGAAGGTCGACAGGCAAAAGGTCGACATGGGGTCATTTGACTGTTTTATGAGTTGACATGTGCCGACAGGCGGGATTTCATGCCCTACCATCCACTAGGGCGTGGTGGGAGAATCAAATAGTGTGCCCGAAGCATGGCAAGTGCAGCGAGCCATGCGAGGGGACGCGGTGCCATGTTGACTCTGTCGACGCTTGAAAAGTGAAAAAAAAATTGTCGACTTTTTCACTGTCGACCTAATAACCCTGTCGACCTTATACCGGTCGAAATTATGACCCTCTCGATCTAACACCTGTCGACCTAACACATGTCGACCTAATGACCCTGTCGACATAACCCATGTCGACCTTCAGTCAGGTCGACCTAAATGCAAGTCGACCTAATGGTGTAGACCTAATGCTTGTAGACCTATATGCAGTATGACGAATGATCCGATTCCTCTCTTTCTGCCTGGACGGTCAGGTAAGGGCCTGCGTCCTTTGTAAATATACCATGCAAATGGGTGTGGCCCAGAGGCAGATTTACCACAAGTAACCACTGCACCTGCCTAGGGCCCAGCACGTCCCAAGGGGCCCCATAAAGATATCCTGGCCATCCAAAACATTCCCAGAGGAGCATTGCATGACTACTGCCTGATGTCATGGCATCACATGGACCAGCGCACACTCCCAAAGTCCCTTTAATAGGATATAAAACATATGGGGCGGTATTCAATGAGCCTGATTCGCCATGTTTTTATGGCGAATTTGTGCTGTTTGGCGAATTTCTGACTAAAACGGTGAATCACCCTATTCAATGACCACATGGCGAATACATTTGAAGGTTTTTTTCGCCATGATTCACCGAGTAGCAATCGCTATCTTTTTATGGAGAAGTGGAATGTGAACTTTTAAAATAAAGTGTTTTGTTTTTTACATTTGGTGTCTAAAAATCAGGAATTTTATTCTGAGGAGGGTCATGTTATTTTTATTCATGTGCTGTAAGCACCTGAATATATATTTAATTAAAAATTTTTTTTTTTTTTTTTTTACACAGCAGCCAGCAGGGGGCGCCAGAGCCGTGCCGCTCATTACATATTCATATATTCACTGCACCGGATCGTTACGATCGGGTATAGTGAATATAGGTCCCCTGCTGGCACCCCCGGGGAGCCCACCTAACCCCCACAAACGCTCTGGGGCAGGCAAGGAGACTTCCATCTCTCTGCCTGCCACCGTCCTCAGGCTCCCTGCGGCAATCGCCGCAGGAGCTCATATTCGCCAGTCAGGGGCAGCGAGCCCCTGACACGTTGAATACCGGAGCCCGCCGGCTCCGGAACGTGGCGAATGTGCAGCGAATCCTAAAAAGGATTCGCTGCACCTCGCAGGTATTCTCATTGAATACCGCCCATGATGTCATCCACTGTATGTTGGAAACCAGTTTACTGTACATGTGACACAGGTAGTCAGCTACTTCCATAAGACCTAGAGCCTGATTCAGATTTGTACTCAATGCCGATGTTCATGCAGCTGAGCATTTATAGGTAAACCCTGCATGCGCCAAGGTACTTTATCTATGGCGCCTGCAATCAGCAGCAAGATTATAGTGCTATGGATTGTTTGAGGAGGGCCTCAAACTGGTATCTTGCCTTAGGCACCGTGAGGTTTAAATCCGCCTCTGGTGTGACCAGCTGTAGGTGGGTGCAGTGGCATTCAGAGGGGGGAGCCAGTACTTATTACCCGGGCCCAGGTCTGCTGGAGGTTCCTCCTCCCCTGTTGCAGCGAGCCGGGCAGTCGGGAGAAATGAAAGGCTGCCACAGCACAGCCTCTCTCTTCTGCTCAGGACATGCTGCTCAGTGCTGTGTGCGGAGCTGGGGAGAGAGGCAGATGCTGCAGCCCTGATGCAGGCGTGATCCCTCCCTGCCACCCACCTGTAGTGCCCACTGCCTGTGCAAACAACTTTTTTTTAACAAGGGCATTACTCCGGTAACCATAGCGGGGCCTATGCACCCCGTCAGTGCCCCTGGATGGGTATGACTACCCGTCACCTGGTGCAGACACATGCTTGGAGAGCTTGGCCAGGGGATGTGTTGGCCACCTCTACTTACATCTCTTCCTTCAGTAATGTCAGGTAGTTACACCAACATGTTTATAAATCGTGTCTGTGTAAATCCCCTCCGTGCAAAGTGACCGTACTGACATCCAGCACTATAACAATGGAGATTACCATCATTTTACCAAGTCAGCGTAATGGCATATGTGTGTTGTTATTTTTTTAACCCTTTGAGACCACCATCTCATGTGTTCAAAATATCTGCTAAAATTGCCAGGTTTGTTATATCAATTCAAATAACAAAAGTGTAAAAACAGATTATATTTCCTATATAAGGTAACATTGCCGGTCGTTACGATGATGTTTGCTTGGCAATTTTCACACCTATTTTGACAAATTCTTTGGCACTTTAAAGGGTTAAAGCACCACAAAGCCATTCCCCAATGAAATGCAATCCAGTAAAGGGCTTGTTTTCTATAACCACAAAAGGCCTGAAGCAGCGGCATCTCATATGTACCACCCTGCGCATGTTGTCCAAGTCAGACATATACATCTCTATGGATCTGTGGCCAATATGGGCTGTGCACAACTGAACTTCATCTCCTCGTGTGGCTACATGGGGGACACTGGATGGCAACGGGGCATTTGCACGTAGAGTATAAATCAGGTTGGCATGCAAATGCATACACAGCTGTGATTATCTAGTTTATGTAACCACCAATCATCACAGGAGAAGCTGCCATCCAAGAAAGAAGACAGACACCCGCGGAGCCATCTCAAGTCACTATTGAGGAACATCAACTCCTAGGGTTAACCTATGGCCCTGCAGTCTGGGCGACGCAATGGTGAGGCTGGTGACATGGTTCTCTGCATGCAATATAGCAGCTAACGAGGTAATGGGCAAGTACTAAGGGGATGTACTAAAGCCGTGTACACACGGTAGCGATATGGGCTATAATCGCTGGAAATATGGTCGCTGGTGACCATATTGCCAGTGATGGGAGAGTGCCCCTGCTATAAATTGCTCCCGTTTCCAGCCCCATTCTAATCGCTGGTCGCAGGAGTTTGCTGCTGCGACCAGTTGATTACCTCTGCGGCTCCCCCGGCAGAGGTTCCTTTTCATCAGCGACCATCTCTGGTCGCTGATGAAAAGGAGACACTGAGCAATATATCTCCCCGTGTGTACGCACCTTTAGTTTGAAAAGTGATAAAATGGAGAGTGATAAAGCACCAACCAATCAGCGCCTGTCATTTTTCAAAACAGCATGTAACATATGGCCTAATTCAGACCAGACCACTGGGCTGCGAGTCTTCGGGGCCCACATCCATGGTGACGACATTAAAGAGTATTCTTTCCTGATTATGAAGCTGTATAAATGCGGCAATATCTACCTTTTAGGTTGGTAATTTCTGTCACTGGTGATAGTGTTAGATCATATCGCTGTATACATACTGTGCGTGTACCTGAGGAATTACACAGATGGTAATAGATAAATGTGTTTTTCTAGTAGTACATCAGCGTATGCGCGCGGGGGGTGTCAGTTGAATACAGACCAGGCGAGCGGTGACAACAAGCAGACAGCCCTGCTCGCTGTCACCACTCGCCCACGGCATTGAATACACCCCAATGAATTCATCACAATAATTGGTATTATTTTATCACTTAGACCAGTGGTTCCCAAACTGTGTGTCTAGGCACCCTGGGGTGCCTCAGGACACTTGCAGGGGTGCCTTGGGTTGGTGGGCTAGGATCAATTCATATTATTAATGGACAAGGTAACAGGCAAAACCAGTGCTGGTGGCTGCCAACAGGGGCGGATTGGCCATTTAAGTCACCGGGAACTTTCCCGGGAGGCCGGCCGCATGTGAGGCCGATAGCTGAACATGGCTCCCACCCACTCGCGGGTGTAGCGCCACCCACACAATTGGCCGAGGACCTGACAGTGGACACCACAGGAGGAATACAGCAGAGGCGCAGCGGAAGGTCAGGTGCGCTCTAGTAATAATGCTGTGTGCCTTAGCCTGCGCCTGTCATACTGTATGACAGGCAGCAGCACCAGCAGCAGGATCCCCTCACCTGCTCCTTCCCTCTCCTCTCCTCTGTGCTGCCCTGTCCTGTCAGATATTTCAGGCAGCGTATGTCCCCGACCCCAGCTTCCTGTAGGGATGGCCATCGACCATCGATGATTCGAAATCATCGATGGTTCATGGCAGATGTCTAATACTTTTGCCATCGATGGGGGAGAACCAGATGGTTTCCCTCCATCGATGGAACAGCAAAACTATGTTTTGCTTTTTTTTTTTTCAAAGTGCCGGGACACGGAGCATTGCTCCGCCCCGGCCACCCGCGAAGCCCCGCCCCCGTGTTTTGATTGGCCCACAGGCCAATCAATCAAACACAATGGAAGACCATTGATATGTAAAATTATCGATGGTCATCCATTGCATTGTTTAGCGCTATCTGTTGCAGAATTGCCATCTATGGCAGCCATCGATGGCAATGGCAACGATGGCCATCCCTAGCTTCCTGATCTAACAGGAAGTCACATGTTGCACACTGTGTGCACTGGAGGAGCCCTGCCCAGCCTCGAGGCTCAGCCCAGTCACTAGTGAGGAGAAGAGCAGCAGCAGCAGCAGCAGCCACCCCTTCGTGTTTTGGATCGGTATTTATTTGCCAAACCATAAAAATAACTAAAATCTCAGATTTTTTTTTTTTGCCTCCTATGCTATTATTAACCTCAATATCATTAATTTCCACCCATTTCCAGTCTATCCTGAACACCTCACAATAAATCCTGAACACCTCACAATAATGTTTTTATGCCAAAAATCTGCACCGAGGTAGCTGGATGACTATGCAAAGCGACACAAGTGGGCGGCACAAAAACTGGACTGATATGGCACACTTAGCATCACCCCTGAACTGACATGACACACTTAGCATCACTGCTAGACTGATATGGCACACTTAGCATCACTCCTGGACTGACACAAGTTAGCATCATCCCTGGACTGATATGGCACACTTAGCATCACCCCTGGACTGACATGACACACTTAGCATCACCCCTGGACTGACACGAGTTAGCATCACCCCTGGACTGATATGACACACTTAGCATCACCCCTGGACTGATATGACACACTTAGCATCACCCCTGGACTGACATGACACACTTAGCATCACCCCTGGACTGATACGGCACAGGTAGCATCACCCCTGGACTGACATGACACACTTAGCATCACCCCTGGACTGATACGGCACAGGTAGCATCAGCACTGGACAAATACAGCACATTTAGCATCACCCCTGGACTGACACAACACATTTAGCATCACCCCTAGACTGATATGGTACACCTAGCATCACCCCTGGACTGATATGACACAGGTAGCATCACCGCTGGACTGATATGGCACATTCAGCATCACCCCTAGACTGATACGACACAGGGAGCATTACCCCTGGACTGATATGGCACAGATAGCATCACCTCTGGACTGATATGGCACATTTAGCATCACCCCTGTACTGACACGGCAGACTGGGCTCACCACAGGAATTATTCAGCACAGATGGTGGCACCCCTGAACTGATACGGCACACTTGGTAGCACATATGGAATTATACGGCACACATGACAGCAATCCTGCAATTAAAACAGAAAGAGAAAAGGGGTTTTATTCAGTACTTGTGTAGTATCACGGCGCCCATCGCATCGCAGACCATAAGGCATGTGATGCGATATCGTGCAATGTTCCCCAATGTCATACAATTTTAAAATTGTATGGCATTGTATATGGCATACAATGCGATGGGATGCGATTATAACTTGTATAAGCACCCTAATGGGTGCTTACAATGTTAAATGCACCCCCACGCCACCCCCACTATGAACGTGAACCCGAAGCATGGCGAGCGCAGCGAGCCCGCGAGGGGCGGTGGTACGCCTCCTCCGACCTTTCATACCTCCACGTGGAGTTGATTTTATAGCGTGGCAAGCGCAGCGAGCCCCGCGAGGGGACGCGCATAACTTCACAGGTATACGCGTCCCCTCGCGGGGCTCGCTGTGCTCGCCGCGCTTCAGGCTCGCCACACTTTATAAAATCAACTCCAGGCCGACGTGAATAGTGGGGGTATGAAAAGGTCGGAGGTACCTCCGCCCCTCGTGGGCTCGCTGCGCTCACCGCACTTCGGGTTCACGTTTATATTGGGGGGTGACATGGGGGTGCATTTAACATTGTAAGCCCCCATTAGGGTGCTTATACAATTTATCATCGCATAGGGGGCTAAAATCGCATCGCAGTGCATCGGGTGTATGGCATGTGATGCGATGAAAAATCGCGCGATCACATATCGGGGGTGCCGTGATAATACACAAGTACCTTTTATTCTTTTAATAAAAATGGCAGCTCCCCAGGAACTGTACGGTTGGTTTATCAGCACCCCAGAAATTATATGACACACTTGACTGACCCCTGGACTGATACAACACTTCTGGTATGATATGGCACACTTAGCAGCTCTTAACTATTTTATTGTAATTAAAAAATGTGTGGTAGCTCCCCTGGACTAATATGAGACACTGGGCAGCACAGCTGGACTTATACGGGACGCTGGGCAGCACAGATGAATTGTTATGGGACGCTGGGCAGCACAGATGGATTGATATGAGACACTGGGCAGCACAGCTGGACTTATACGGGACGCTGGGCAGCACAGATGGATTGATATGGGACGCTGGGCAGCACAGATGGATTGATACGGGACGCTGGGCAGCACAGATGGATTGATATGGGACGCTGGGCAGCACAGATGGATTGATACGGGACGCTGGGCAGCACAGATGGATTGATATGGGACGCTGGGCAGCACAGATGGATTGATATGGGACACTTAACACCCTTTGCAGGTATAAAAAAACAAAACACATTTTTTATTTTTATTAAAAAGTAGGGGGTAGCTCCCTTGGATTGATACGGGACAATGGGCAGCACAGCTGGACTGATACGGGACACTGAACAGGTCAGCTGGACTTATATGGCACACTTGACACCCCTTGCAGGTAAAAAAAACAAAACTTTTTTATTTTAATAAAAAAATGGGGGGAGCCCCTTAGTTTTCCCCCCACAGCAGTCCTATACAGCAGCCCCCCTTAGTACTGCTCCATAATAGTACCCTTAGTAATGCCCCCTTTAGTAGTTGTATCTTAAGTAGTTCTTCCTTAGGGTGGGATGTACTAAGCTAAAAATGTGGTAAAACCCCCGTTTTGGGGGATCTATTGCATTTTCTAATGTATGAATACCCGGCCGCCGCATCATCGCAGGGCAGGGTATCGCCATAAACCCGCCGTCTCTGCCGAGCCCCCTTCCCCTTGACTTACCTTGATGCAGGTCCTCCTGAACCCGGAAAGTAAACCCCTCCTCCCCTTAGCAGCGCAGCTGGACGTCCTTCCGGCTGCAGGGGGGAGGAGGAGGCATCGGGGACTGTCTGCTTAGCTGTCCCCGGCGTGAGGGGAGGAGGAGGCGCCCAGGGAGGTGACAAAGACACCCCCCGCTCACCACATTACAGGTATTGCGGGGGGCCTCCGTCACTGCACTGCGATGCTAGCCGCATATGTTATTACATATGTGCTAGAATCACTGCGGCCGGGCAGCGATGTATATTAATACATCTCACCCCTAGTGAGTCCATTACAGTAGTTCCCCTTAGTAGTTGTACCCTTCCACTCAGTAGTTCCCCCTTTTGTTTTCACAAGCCCCCATTAAGTTAGGCAGCCTGTTAGTTCCCCCCTTTAGTTTGTCCCCCACCTGCAGCCCCCATAGCATGCCCATGTGTATGTCCCCTCCCTTCTCTGCAGACAGTATGGACACATCCGTGCCAAGCGAAGATGACGCTGGAAGCCGGGACTTATAGAGATCCGGTCTCGTGAGAATCCGATGCGGGATGATGATGACGTTTTGGCCTTGTTTTCAGTTCGTATTATCGGTGGGATGGACGCGAACAGCTTGTGAATGCTTCGGAACAGGTAAGTTCGGCGGTGTTCGGATCTCTAGGATCTGTTCGCGCTCATCTCTAATTACAGGTGCATAGTAGTTGCAGACAAATAAAACCAATGGATATATACGGGACCAGCTATATACTCCAAGTATGTCACTTTGAGTATATTTGCACGAGGACCCCACATTATTTCTAGGACCACTGCTCCCTGCTGTATGAAATCCTCGGTCCCTTTGGGTGCAAACAGAAATCTATAAGGAAAGTCAGAGTGGGCACATCATAGTGTGAAGTGCACGGTCAGGTTCAGATCTCTAATCCGGGGTTTTGTGGAGGCAACGGTTGGTGGGGTTTAAAGAACAAGTATGATTTATTACCTACCAATACACTCTTGGCCTGGATCAGACTTTTAACATACAATTGATGAAATACTTACACAGTAAAACAACTTCATGGTTACTCTGGACGTCTCCAGGTGAATAACTAACTTGCGCTCATAAATCACTTCATAATTTACTTGGTCTTACTAAATGGGTATGGTACACCTACACTATGTGACCACTAGTACCGGTAACAATTATCGTCCTGAAGTCGATTCCAGAACTCACCCTGTGCACAGGAATTAACATACCATTCCCAGGGGGGGATGTCTCTAAGGAACGACCTGGCCTTCCTATGGATCAGTAGCCTGGGTCTTTGGGGGGTGGTCCCTTCCCTATGGGGGATCGGGCCGATATGTCCTGATCTGTCCTTGACTCAGTAATGTTGCTATTACTAACGGGCAGAGGGGTCTTCTGGCGCAAGGACAATGGGTTCGGGGTACTGGGACTCTACTTGGGCCGACATCTGTACACCCTTTTTCCGATATGCCCTGCACTGCCCGGCTCCCCTGAAATCTCACTTGCAAGAGGCATACACTCTTGGCCACTGGGGCCTGACTCACTGTACTGTAGCTGGGTCAGAGTCATGCAGGCTCCTCTCAAGAAGGTGGGAGTGGGAGGTTACTCTAGCTGGCACCCTCCTCTGGCTGTGCAGTGTAGCTGCCAGCCTCCGGGGTCTGCTGCTCTGGCCCACGGCTCCCCTGGTACACACTCAGTGCGGCTGTCTGGAGCTGCTGCTCCCACAAGAGGTTTGTAGGGACGGGAAGAATAGCCCCTCTAGTTGCTGCTGACGTCACCTCTAGCTGCCACCGGCTACTGTGTGCGGCTCCGACTCCTGTCACTGCCGCTCGGTTGGACCGCGGGGCTGCACAGCCTCCCGCGCTCAGCCCGTCTCCTTTCCTCCTTCTCGCTCCACGTGAGCGTGTCCTCCTCTCCTCCTCCCACACTTCCGGCGTCCTCCCTCTTCTGTCCACCCTCTGGGGGAGTCCCGCCTCCTGACTCTCGGCACCTGCAGTGATGGGGAGAGAAATTAACCCCCTCTCTGCAGTGGTGCCAATGGCACACGGGCTTCTTAGTGGGACCCGCTGCAGGGTGCCCCAATAGTTTAAGGGAATATAGTTTGTAAGCTCCCCTGGGGCAGGGACAGAGGAGAATGTTCAAATATTCTCTGTAAACTGCTGCGGAATATGTGTGCGCTATATAAGAAACTGTTAATAGTAGTAATAATAATAATAATAGTGCAGAAACGGTTTTTCTTAAAAGTAGCAGCCACACAAATATTAGACTTGTACCTGGGTATCCACCGCTGTGGGCAAGACCCAAATGCAGGGGTTAAAGTGAGGGGGAACCGGGTGGAACTGAGTTCCACCACCTCTAATGGTGAGGTGGAACATTTTATCCTCCACATTGGCAGGGCCGGCGCCACCACTAGGCAAACCTAGGCATTTGCCTAGGGCGCCGGCCACTGGAGGGCGGAAAATGCCGCCCGGGTACCTGTACCTGTCTATTTAAATCTGGCGGCGGAGGCAGCGGGGGTCCCTGCAGTCTATTAAAAATCACGAGCGCTATCCGCCGGGCTATGCGGAAGCGCTTCTAGTGTGAAAACTCTACAAGAGGTTTGTAGGGACGGGAAGAATAGCCCCTCTAGTTGCTGCTGACGTCACCTCTAGCTGCCACCGACTACTGTGTGCGGCTCCGACTCCTGTCACTGCCGCTCGGTTGGACCGCGGGGCTGCACAGCCTCCCGCGCTCAGCCCGTCTCCTTTCCTCCTTCTCGCTCCACGTGAGCGTGTCCTCCTCTCCTCCTCCCACACTTCCGGCGTCCTCCCTCTTCTGTCCACCCTCTGGGGGAGTCCCGCCTCCTGACTCTCGGCACCTGCAGTGATGGGGAGAGAAATTAACCCCCTCTCTGCAGTGGTGCCAATGGCACACGGGCTTCTTAGTGGGACCCGCTGCAGGGTGCCCCAATAGTTTAAGGGAATATAGTTTGTAAGCTCCCCTGGGGCAGGGACAGAGGAGAATGTTCAAATATTCTCTGTAAACTGCTGCGGAATATGTGTGCGCTATATAAGAAACTGTTAATAGTAGTAATAATAATAATAATAGTGCAGAAACGGTTTTTCTTAAAAGTAGCAGCCACACAAATATTAGACTTGTACCTGGGTATCCACCGCTGTGGGCAAGACCCAAATGCAGGGGTTAAAGTGAGGGGGAACCGGGTGGAACTGAGTTCCACCACCTCTAATGGTGAGGTGGAACATTTTATCCTCCACATTGGCAGGGCCGGCGCCACCACTAGGCAAACCTAGGCATTTGCCTAGGGCGCCGGCCACTGGAGGGCGGAAAATGCCGCCCGGGTACCTGTACCTGTCTATTTAAATCTGGCGGCGGAGGCAGCGGGGGTCCCTGCAGTCTATTAAAAATCACGAGCGCTATCCGCCGGGCTATGCGGAAGCGCTTCTAGTGTGAAAACTCTGGCAGCACGGCGCACGCTGATCTCAGCCAATCAGCGTGCTGCCAGTGTTTTCACACTAGAAGCGCTTCCGCATAGCCCGGCGGATAGCGCTCGTGATTTTTAATAGACTGCAGGGACCCCCGCTGCCTCCGCCACCAGATTTGATTAGAGAGAGTGCCGAACGACAGGTACCCGTACCCCTACTCTACCCCCCCTACCCCCCCCCCCCCCCGGCACCGGGGCGCCCCCAGCCCGACTCGCCTGGGGCGCTCCGGTGCCTTGCACCGGCCCTGCACATTGGCCCTGCACAGTAATTCTCACAGAAAAGCATTCTAGTTTGCAGGGGGATGCCAAAAACCCTACCACTGGCCCTGTCTCTATCTAATGGGGGTAGGGGAGAGGGGTAAATAGCAGGGAGGTGCGGTGAGGTAAATGGCTGAAGGGTCCCTGGCAAGTACAAGAGCCAGATTTGCACACAATTTATGAGCCATGGGGTACATTTGAGCATTATGCACAAGTGCAGCAGTATATACTGCTGGACATTCACTGAGTTTTAATAAGAGCTGTGCAGAAAAGGTAGCCAGGTGAGGAACTGCCTCACCTGCCATAGACTTTTTACTCCAGAGTTTTGACTATAAAAATTATTAAAATAATAAAAATAAGATTTTTATATATATATTCTTGGTATTTTTGACATACTTTATAAACTCAAAACTCCAGCATATATGTTAGTATGGCAGGAAAGGCTGGGCCACACCCCACCGCACGCCACTGGTTAATAGGTGGCATAGGGAAAGGGGTTCCCCCACTTCTGCATGACCACTTTATGCCCGGCCCACATGATATACAACATATGTGACCTGCCAATTACAGCTGTATCATCAGTCTGCAGGAGGCCATGGCACCTCACAAAGTGACGGTGGCCCCAAACTACCACCACCCGTCGGGACACCTTCACACTGTGACCCAGAAGTAGTAAGCCGGGTCAAACAATCACACCAAGCAAGCCACGTCTCTGCGCATTTCGTCATCAGACTTCATTCCGACTTTGCGTAGGGTCATTTTTGTTACATATCATGTAGTTCTAGCCCACAGCTGAATTTTATGCGCCTGTTGAAAGATGATGATTGGCTATATTTAACAATAACCATTTCTGCACTCAGAGGCGTACCTAGATATTAGTAGGCTCCATAGCAAAAGTTTGTAAGTGCCCCCTATTTAGCAACTGATGGTGATAAATGTATGTAAAACATATTAGACAGTAAATATGGGCCCCCTTCAGCTCTGGGCCCCATAGCAGCTGCACCCCTTGCACCTATGGTAGTTACGCCCTTGTCTGCACTATCAAGAGCCTTTTTTTCTAGACAATGGGCACCTCTGTCACCCATTGCCATGCTATATTGTGAACTCGGGTTGGGGTGGAGGAGGGGGCCAAAATTATATTTCTCTACCGTCCAATGGGATACTGGGCTTTACTACTATGGGGATTGAGACCTCCGCAGGAGAGACAGGCACATAAAAGAACTTTCAGTGTGGGTGCACTGGCTCCTCCCCTCAATCTCCCTCCACTAGTCAGTTTTGAAAAATGTGCCTCAGGAGAGGCAGTGCTTCTGGATGCTCCAGAGTTTTTCTACATTTATTTTCAAAGTTTGTTATTTTGGGGCGCTGTGGTGACCACACAGCTGTCCTGCTTCGTGGGTGTCAGGGGAAGGGTCAGTCCCCGACCTCTTCAGGTGCAGAGCTGACCCTGCTACAGGACAATTCGGTCCTGCGTGGGATTTGTCACCGCACAGCATTGCGCTGTGGCGAGCAAGTCCCCTAGCCGCCGCACACCCCTAACAGGTCAGAAGACTTCAGTGGTGAGTACAGGCTGGGGGTCCCACAAGGGGTCTCCGCAGCCATTTCTGGTGCGGCAAGACGACGGCTAGTAATGGCGGCTCTCCAGCTGGGACTGCGTGAACACCGCGTCTGGTAACTGGCATAGGGGTGCTGCCGCTGGACCACCAGGGACACCCCTCAGGTTATAATGTATTATATATTTTACACCTTTATTAATGCCAGTATAAATATATAGAAGCGCCAGCTCCGTGTACAGGGGGCGGGGCTTCACTCAGAGCGGGACCAAGCTCTGCTGGGCGCGCGCTGTCACTTCCTGCTTCTTCACACGCTGCCAGACTCCATTACAGAGGGCTCCTCACTGGCGTGGTGGATCCGGGTACTTGCAGCACGGCAGAGACAGCAGGTTTTTTATAGCGATTTAGCGCTGTTGCGCTATCTGGCTTACTCAGACACTGTGTTTGTTCATATCACTGTGTTTAGCGTTACCAGCTCACCCAGATCTGTGAGTTCAGGTTAAGGGTGCACTTGGCTCCCCTATTGCTCTGTTTTTTCCCCACTGATTAGTTACTTAACACAGCATAAAACAAGCACATAGTCTGTTTTTCACAATCCAGCTGTGTGGGGTGTGCACGTGTGTGACTGCGTGGGGGTTGTGTTGTACTGCAGACATTGTAGTACTGTCTCATCATGGTGAAAAAGTTCACTTGTATGGTGTGTAGCACCAAGTTTGTGCCAAAATCACAGTCCCAGGTTACTTGTGAGGCTTGTATGTCACCACAGCCCAGTAGTGCTGACACTCAGATCAGTGGGGTGCCCCCACAGCTTGTGGGGCCGTCTCAGGCTGACGAGCAGGAGCCTGTTTGGGCCTCCAACATAAAGACCCTGTTGGATTCTGTGGCTTCACAGCTTTCCAATAACACTCAGCAAACGCAGAGGGTTCAGAGAGAATTGTCCATGTTAGCTGCCAGGGTGGATATTCTTCATACTCTTAGTGTACCTCCTCCCGCACAGCCTCAAAAGAGACCGGCTGCTGCGATGGCCCCTGATTCAGACGATGATGATGAGGACATACTAGAGGAGGGTGAGGAGCAGGTTCTGCAGGAACCAGTCCCTGAGGCAGCAGTGCATGGGCCTGAACCGCTTATCAGGGCCATCAGGGATGTTTTAGATCTCCCAGTGGAGGCATCCGCAGAAGGAGATCCTTTCTTCATGACTCAGAGGAAACAGCCAGTGTACTTCCCTGAGCAAGCGGAGTTAGAAACTGTGTTCAGGGCTGCTTGGCAAAACCCTGATAAAAGGTTTACTCTTTCAAAAAGGTTCACAAATGCCTATCCTTTTGAACCTTTGGGCAGGAAGAAGTGGGAGGAGCCACCGGTAGTGGACTCATCTGTCTCCCGCCTTTCTAAGAAGGTGTTGCTACCGGTCCCAGGTGTATCCACCCTTAAAGACGGGGCGGACAGGAGGCTGGAAGCTACCCTCAAGTCCATATATACGGCTAGTGGGGCCTCCCAGCGCCCAGTTCTAGCCAGCTGCTGGATGGCTAAGGCCATTCATACCTGGTCAACCCAGATTCAAGAAGGGTTGCTAGGTGACATGACTGTGGCCCAGATAGGCGACAGCCTGCGGCACATTCAGGATACCGCTAAGATCCTGTGTGAGGCGCAAAAGGAATTGGGCTCAATAAACGCGCGTAATTCAGCCATGGCGGTTTCAGCCAGACGGGCTTTGTGGCTACGTCAGTGGTCTGCTGACGTAGATTCAAAGAAGAGTGTGGAGGGTATTCCCTTTACAGGAGAATGGCTTTTTGGGAGTGAATTAGACGGTTGGATTTCCAAGGCCACGGCAGGAAAATCTACCTTCCTCCCATCAGCTCCCACGGTGGCAAAGCGTACCTTCACAGGTACTTCCCAGCAGTCCTTTCGTGGGAACAGGTTTCGCCCCAAGGCCAGGGGCGCCTCTAATGCCAACAGAGGCACAAGAGGCAAGTTTAGGAAGCCTAACTCCTCCAGCACCCAGGACCGTCCAAATGCCGCAGCGTCCTCTAAGCCTGCAGCATGACGGGGTTTTCTCGCCACGAGACTCTCTCGCGGTGGGAGCGCGATTGTTGCATTTCAGTCATGTGTGGGACGCCTCGGGTCTGGATTCCTGGGCCAGGGGTCTCATTTCACTAGGTTACAGGCTGGAATTCGACAAGCCCCCTCCCAGAAGATACTTCAGGTCGGCTCTTCCAGCATCACAGGAGGACCAGGTTCGCCTCCAGGGGGCCATTACCAGGCTGCTTCAGTCTCAGGTAATTGTACCGGTCCCAAGCACGGAGCGGGGCCAGGGATATTATTCAAACCTATTCCTGGTACCGAAGCCAGACGGCTCAGTAAGGCCCATCCTGAATTTAAAATCACTGAACCCCTTCCTGCGTGTGTTCAAGTTCAGGATGGAGTCCTTGCGCTCAGTGATCGCCAGCCTAGAGAGAGGGGAGTTCTTGGCCTCCATAGACGTCAAGGACGCCTATTTACACATCCCTATCTGGCCCCCACACCAAATCTATCTCAGATTTGCCTTGGGGAACGACCATTACCAATTCCGGGCCTTGCCTTTCGGCCTGTCGACTGCCCCGAGGGTTTTTACAAAGATAATGGCGGAAATGATGTCACTACTCAGACTCCAAAGGGTGAATGTCGTGCCATACCTGGACGACCTGCTAATAAAGGCAGGGTCGGCAGAGGCTTTGAGGAGTGCTCTCAATCTGTCCATACGAGTCCTAAGAGACCACGGGTGGATTCTGAACATGTCCAAATCATCGCTGGTTCCGACCCAGAGGATGGTTTTCTTGGGCATGATACTGGATACATCGGAACAAAGAGTCTTTCTGCCGATGGAAAAGGTCAGTGCACTTCAGCAGCTGGTCAGGGAGGTTCTGGAGTCTCCTCTGGTACAGATCTATCTTTGCCTCCGACTCCTAGGCAAGATGGTGGCTTCATTCGAAGCAATACAATTTGGCCGTTTCCATTCCAGGATTTTTCAATTGGACATTCTGAAAAAGTGGTCCGGCTCCCCCCTGCAGATGCGCAGAAGGATTGGACTTGCACCAAGAACCAGGATCTCGCTACAGTGGTGGCTAGATTCATCCAATCTGTTAGCAGGCAGACGGTTCCAGATCCAGGACTGGACTCTGGTAACCACGGACGCCAGCCTGAGGGGCTGGGGGGCGGTGACACAGGGAGTCCGCCTCCAGGGTCGATGGACTCCACTGGAGTCAGGCCTGCACATCAACAAGCTGGAGTTGCGGGCGGTCTACTATGCCCTGTTACAGGCAGCTCCATTGTTACAGGGCAAGGCGATCCAGGTCCAATCGGACAATGCTACCACTGTGGCCTATATAAACCGGCAGGGTGGTACCAAGAGCATGCCCTGCATGAGAGAAGCATCAAAGATTCTGTCTTGGGCGGAACGGAATGTCCAGGCCCTGTCTGCCATTTTCATCCCGGGGATCGACAATTGGGAGGCGGACTTCCTGAGTCGTCACGACCTTCACCCGGGAGAGTGGGGCCTTCACACTCAAGTGTTCGATGCCATAGTGGATCTGTGGGGGCTCCCTCAGATCGACCTGATGGCTTCACGACTAAACCACAAGGTAGCGATGTACTGTGCACGGACCAGAGACCCAGGGGCGATAGCGGTGGACGCTCTCACCTGGACCTGGGATTTCCAATTGGTGTACCTGTTCCCACCTCTCCCATTGTTGGCTCGGGTGCTAAAGCGGCTCCGGCATCAGGGGACGGAGGCCATTCTGGTGGCACCAGATTGGCCAAGAAGGGCCTGGTACGGGGACATTCAGGCCATGCTAGTGGAAGACCCGTGGCGTCTGCCCATAAGAAAAGATCTGCTCCTCCAGGGCCCGTTCGTCTTTCAGGACTTACAGCGGCTACGTTTAACGGCCTGGAGGTTGAGCGGCAGATCCTAGTCCACAAGGGTCTACATCCCTCTGTCGTCAATACAATGATCAAGGCCAGGAAACCGGTGACGGCTTCCCACTATCACGTCATATGGCGAAGATATATTGCCTGGTGTGAGAAGAATGACTTGCCTCCGGCCAGCTTTCGTCTAAACAACCTGCTACGCTTCCTGCAGGCTGGTTTGGATAAGGGGCTCAGATTGGGTTCCTTAAACGTCCAAATCTCCGCGCTGTCGGTGTTTTTCCAGAGAAAGATTGCGGCCTTGCCGGAAGTGCAAACCTTCTTACAGGGGGTTCTGAGGATCCAGCCCCCCTTTGTGCCTCCCACTGCACCATGGGATTTGGAAGTGGTTCTCACTTTCTTGAAATCTGCCCGGTTTGTTCCACTAGAGGAGTCTGAACTGCGACACCTCACTTGGAAGACTGTTGTTCTGCTGGCTCTGGCTTCGGCCAGGAGGGTATCCGAGCTTGGGGCTTTATCATGTCGGAGCCCTTACCTTGTGTTCCACAACGATAGGGCGGAGCTCAGGACCAGACCACAATTCCTTCCAAAGGTGGTGTCAGGGTTCCACCTAAACCAACCTATTGTGGTCCCTTCTAGCGCGGCACATCCGGATATACCTGAGTCCTTAGATGGGGTCCTAACCCTTAAAGGGTATGTCAAGCGCACAGCGAGGATCCGGAAGACGGACAGCCTTTTTGTGCTCTATGATGCGCAGAAGAAGGGGTTACCTGCTTCAACGCGTACCATTGCCAGGTGGATAAGATGTACTATCCAACAGGCCTATGCATCAGCTGGTTTATCGCTTCCTTTTTCAGTAAAGGCTCATTCAACCAGGTCTGTAGGTACCTCTTGGGCGGCTGCTCGAGGGGTGTCGGCAATGCAGCTCTGCAGGGCCGCAACTTGGTCAGGGCAACACACATTTGTGAAGTTCTACAAGTTTGACACCCTGGCCAGGGAGGATTCCCAGTTCGGGAATGCGGTTCTACAGCAGAATCCGCACGTTCCCACCCGTTCTGGTAGCTTTGGGACCTCCCCATAGTAGTGAAGCCCAGTATCCCATTGGACGGTAGAGAAAATAGGATTTTGGGTACCTACCGGTAAATCCTTTTCTCGTAGTCCATATGGGATACTGGGAGCCCACCTCGGTGCGGCTTTTCTGCTGTCAGATACTATTTCATGGTTAGGCTTATTGCCTTGTTTTTCTATAGGATAGATATATCCATAGATTTGTTTCTAGTTACAGGTGTCCTCTTAAGTTGTTAGGATTCACCTCTTTTATATGTTGTTGTTCGGTTGGGTGTGCTGGATGAATCTCACCACAATACATTATCACATACTCCTCACATGCTCTCCTTCGGCACAGTTTTTTCATTAACTGACTAGTGGAGGGAGATTGAGGGGAGGAGCCAGTGCACCCACACTGAAAGTTCTTTTATGTGCCTGTCTCTCCTGCGGAGGTCTCAATCCCCATAGTAGTGAAGCCCAGTATCCCATATGGACTACGAGAAAAGGATTTACCGGTAGGTACCCAAAATCCTATTTTTTTTTAAACCTGGGCCCTCCACCCACAAATTCCTCCACTATATATATATTTATACAGGGCCGTCTTAACAGCAGTGTGGCCCTGGGAAAAACAATGCACTGGGGCCCTTACCCATTCTCCCTTCCTAGGGGTGTGGGGTGCTATCAGCAGCAGCTTTGATGTCCCACGGGTGGCAGGGGGTGCTCTATCTTCCACTCAACATGTAGGACCTGGAGCAGTAACTTCTGCTAATTACTCCTTTACTGCACAGGTGGTGGGAGGGAGAACACTAACGTGTGGGAGGGGGCACTGAGCTGAACGAAGGGTCCCTTGTAAATGACTTTCAGGGAGGTAGGGGGTGTTTTATACACAGGGTAGTGTTGGATAATGGACTGGGCTTAATATTCGTCATTTTCCGGTGGAAGGGCAGCTTGTTTGACTGCAGATCAGGGCCGGCGCCACCACTAGGCAGCTCTAGGTATTTGCCTAGGGCGCCGGCCACTGGAGGGCGGTACTGAGCCGCCGAGGAGACCAGGAAGAAAGCTGCAGCAGCATGCGGGACACCCAGCCAGGAATTCAACCAAGCAGGGAGCTGCCAGGTGAGTCCGTACGCCCCCGCCCCCGCCCCCCTCCCTGCATCGAGCAATGTGCTGCCCCCCCTGCTGCTCAGCCGCAGGTGTGACCCCCCCCCCCCGCCCGCAACCCCCCCCCCCCCACTACTGCGCCCGCAATCCCCCTTCCCTTCCCCAGTCCCCAGTCCCCTCTGCAGTATCAGAGCGTGGCGGGTCTGGTGCCCGCTAGACACACCGCCCCCCCCGGCACGAGGGCGGAGGAGGGGGGGGGGGTGATTTGGGGGTCGCCTAGGTAGCTGGCAGGGCTTGCACCGGCCCTGCTGTAGATATCGCCATTATCTGTAAGTAGATTTCTTAGCCTTTAATAGTATAAAAACCTAGAGTCCCAACTTTCAGGGGGTGCTGGGAACTTGGGCATCAGAGATCAGGAGCCAGAGCAATCCATTGACAAAAATATAAAACTGTACACCAGACATTTGGAGCTGGAGCAGGGACCGGCTGCTGGAAGGCAGATATCTCTGGTTCTGGGCATGATAGAGACAAGCCGCTAGTGTCGACAGAAAGGGGAGAGTCCCAGCTTTTGGAAAAAAACTCTCAGGAAAACTCTTCATCAGAGAGAACCTGAGAAATATGACTGTGAAGTGCAATTAAGAGGTTGTATGTGGACTTCTGCTGGATATCTCCAGTTCCCAAGGGCCGATTTTCAAAATTCTGGTATCCCTGGAAAAATAGGATCCTCAGCTATCAGCTTAAAGCCCATATACACCTGGGGCCCCTGGGCAAGTGCCCATTAAGCCCATACGAAAAGACAGCCCTGTCTGGGGTGCTAAATGAGCCCTAAGGTACTCCACCTGATAGAGGTAGAGAAAAAGAAGTGGAATCAGAGAAACAAATACTGATAGGTAGGGTGAGAACCAAGAAAGAGCAGTGTCTTGAAGACCTAGGGATTGTAGCATCTGTATGAGAAGGGATCATCCAAGGGTAGAACTACCATTGGTTTAGCAGGTGCAGGTCACTAAGTCCCCTGATGACTAAGAGCCCACTGCTACCCTATTACTGTTACACTCTATGCCTAACCTTCTATCTCTATTACTAATACCCCTTTCACACCAGCCTCATTTTCCAGGTTGGGCCCGGGAACATCCCGCGACTAGCGCAGGTGTGAAAGATTCTGCTCCGTCTCACCCGCTGACTCTGTCACAGTCAGGCGGGCTGCTGCGCAGCTCTCCGTCCGTGTGCTGCCCCCAGCCAGTGCACACACTTCTCCTCCCTTTCGTTCGTGCCCCGCACTTCCTCTATCCGTGCTGGGACCTCTGACCTGCAGGAAAATCCTCTTCGCCTGCTATTCGTCTACCCAGCTGTCAATCAGCCTGGCCACATTATGTGGTTGCTGAGCAACCCAATAAAGCAGTCCCTGTAGAACGGGGTGTTCCGGACTGGGGTGCCACATATGCCCCTTCCCAGCAAGAACACACCCCTGTTTGGGCTGCGCACCGAATGTGTGCACTGTTTCTATTTAAAATATTGCGGGTAGGAGCACCAAAATGATGACTGCTATGATGAGGGTTGATGGTGCTGGGAAAGGGGAGCAGGGTCAGAGTTGGAACTAGTGGCGGTGCTATGGGGCACCAGCCAAAATCTTGCCTAGGGCATCATTTAGGCTAGGGCCGGCTTTGACTTCACTCTTATCCCTATTACTAACACAGGGACCTGACTTGTGAGGGGAATCTGGGAGTGTCACAGTGACATCACTCTTATCTCTATTAGGGCGGGATGTATTAATATACATCGCTGTCCTTCGCCTGCCAGCCGCCGCGATGCTGCTGCATATGTACTAACATATGCGGCTAGCATCGGGTTGTGGTGACGGACAGGGCAGCCGAGAGGGGGGGGAGCGGGTACTAATTACCTGGGCCCATGCTTGCTGGAGGGGCCCCACAGGGGCCCTGGTCTGACCCCTCCCTTTCCCCTCCATCCCTCCCGGGTAGCAACAGCAGCACACACCTACAGCATGTGCTGTGCTGATGGCAGGCTCAGCATGAGTGTCTCACTGACAGCGTGAGAGGTCATGCTGAGCCTGCTGTCAGCACAGCACATGCTGTAGGTGTGTGCTGCTGCTGAGATTAGTTTTTAGAGTTTTCTTTCACCCTCCTCTAAACATTTTGGGGGCGTGGCCTAAGTGCGGGAGGCACCCACACCTTCCACACTTAGGCCACGCCCCCAAATTTTACCGGCTGCCCTGGTGACGGAGACCCCCGCGATACCTGTGATGTGGTCTGCGGGGGTCTCCGTCACATCCCAGCGGCTGGCAGTGTCCCCCTGCATCTGCTCCTCCCCCTGCAGCTGGATGTCATCCCGGCCGTGACACCTGCTGGAGGAGGAGGAGACAATGGAGGATGGGAGGGGGGCGGGCGGACGGCGGGCAGTGATAGAAGCCCATAAGCTTCTATAGGGTATCGCCACCCAGAGGGTGGCAATACCCTGCCAGGCGAAGACGGGGCGGACGGGTATTGGTACATAGGAAAATGCGGTAAAACCCCAGTTTTAGCGCATTTTCCCTTTAGTACATCCTCCCCAAGGTTCCTGATTTCCAGCGGCTTCCTTCGACATCTGTGCCAGCGGTAACCTTGACTCTCCAGCAACTGCGTCACCATTGGAGAAAGGTCAGGAAATCCTTGGTCAGCGCCTCTCAAAGGTACAAAAAATTTGCCGATAGAAGAAGAAGAGCAGTTTTAAGGGTTCCCAACTCTTTTCATGTCTCCTTACTCAAACCATTGATTCTAAACAAATATCATGCAAGTCTCCCCAAATCTCCTAAAGTCTTTACTCACAGGGGCGTGGAATATGAAGTGGCTCGCATCCTGGACTCTCGTATAAGGTACAAGAGACTCCAGTACCTGATCGACTGGAAAGAATATGGCCCAGAAGAGAGATCTTGGACCAATGCCACAGAGGTACACGCACCCAAACTAATCAAAGATTTTCACAGGAAATGTCCAGCTAAGCCTAAGGAGTGTCCTGGGGCCACTCGTAAAGGAGGGGGTGCTGTCACGACCACCATGTCTGCCACCCATGCCTCCCACACTGAGGCGCCATGATGCTGTAAACTCTGCCTGGGCCTTGCTGGACACGCTGCCTGGAGTGTACTGCACACACTTCCTGGTTCTGAAACCTGTCGCCTTCCCTGGCGGAGGCCATCTTGTTGGTTTCTCCAACCAGGCTGCACTACCAATTACCTTCAGCCAATTACAGTGCAGCTCTCCTTTTAAATACTGACCAGCTGGGCCAAACAGTCAGTCAGTACAATGATGTCCTTTCCCTAGGCATCTGACGCCCACTCCTGCTGAAAGCGCTGCTGTCTGTCAGCTATCTCCAGACTGAATCCATTCCTGGTCGCCTGCTGTGAAGACCATCCACCTGCAGAACCCTGCTGCCGCCTCTACGGTCCGGACAAGGTTAGCCCCCCAAAGGGGATCACCCTTTCCTCACCTGACAGTTACTTCCACTGCAACTCTCCCTGGTCACAGCTACTCAGGCCTGCTGCAATACTTCCCGGATTCATCCTATCAACCATCCAATCATCCAACCGTTCAACCGTCCAATCATCCAATCGTTCAACCATTCAATCATCCAATCTTTCATTCAATCATTCAATCTTCAATTCAATCATCTCTTCAAGTAAATCTTTCAAATCAACTATTCAAGTTTACGTTTATTCTTCAAATCTACACTTCAAGTCATCTTCAGTTTTCAACCTCGTTATCCATCCACTACGAACTTTACAATAAGTTTTATATATCATTGACTCTGGTTATTTCATATCTTCAGTATTACCTTTGTGCCACAGTTCATCTTCTGTATCGCAGTATCTTTATTAAAACTGGTTTTCTTTTATCCAATTGCATCCCTCCCTCCTGTCGTCTATGCAAAAATCTTACATCAAGGCACCTAGCCTCCGTTACACTCCAGCTGGTGCTACTGCTAGCGTGACACTGTGGAACTATGAGTCCCAGCAAGCCTCCCCCACATGCTGGAACTTGGAGAACCATAAGTCCCAGCATGCGGGACATTAAAGGGCCTGCTGGCACTTGTAGTTCCACAGTATTAAAAATAGTAAAATAAACACACACACTGACACGTATAAAATAATACTTTAATACGTTGTCATCCAAAGCCCTTTCATACAGATACTTACCTATCATAGGCCTCTGGGTCCGGGGCTCCAGGGTCTAAGGTCCAGGATCCGAATAAATCCATAGAGGTACCTGTGGAAGAAAATCCTACTCACCAAGGTCCTCCGGCGAAGATCACGTCCTCGAGGGGAGACACTGATGTTTCATGTTCAGCGCCTCTCCTCCGAATGATTCTATTGGCCGCCTAGCGGCCAATCAGGAGCCGGCATTCTTGGCCGCTAGTTTATTCTATTTTTTACATTTTAATCAGCCCGGCGACCACAGCCCAGGGTCACCGGGGACAGCACCAGGCTTCAGCCTGGTCAGGTAAGTCCTGGAGGGGGGGGACCCCTTTCATCTCCTTAAATATAAAGCTCCCTGAGTATGTTTTCAATACACTTCTAATGAAATATCGGGTGATTAGCTGGTTTATATCGGACTATGCACTGCGTCTATTTTACTTGTGGTTGTAAAAGTCAGATCATTTTATTGTGCCTTATTCTTGACATAATATAGCTGAGATATACAGTATTGTCCGGCAAAGGGTTAAGGTGGGTACACACAGAACAATGTTGGAGGCGTTCCGACATCGTTAACGAGTGTATCAAATCGTTCATCGTGCGTACACACGGAACAATGTCGGAAGCGTTCCGACATCGTTAACGAGTGTATCAAATCGTTCATCGTGCGTACACACGGAACAATGTCGGAAGCGTTCCAACATCGTTAACGAGTGTATCAAATCGTTCATCGTGCGTGCCCTCTTACAATTCTAACTAAAAGGCTGACAGCGTGTCCCGCTGAACAGCTGACCTTGTGATACTACATCACACCGCAGTATATTATTTGTAACAACACACCAGTCAGTTTGTGTTATCCATTAACCCTTCATATGCACATGGTTGCTATTAAAAAGTGGGAATCAATATATGAAACACACTGATTTGCTTTACATAATAATTGATAAGAAACCTAGTTTTCTCTCAGCCTGAATGATAGTAGGAGGTGTCAGTAATATACTATGGGTGAGATTTAATAGGATGAGAGATTCAAAAAGTGAGAGATTTGGTAAGAAATCTCCAGGTTTTTTTTTAAAGCGGCAATCATTTACACTGCAAAACCAGTTTGATTTTGCAGTGTAAATGATTGCCACTTTAAAAAAAACTGGAGATTTCTTACCAAATCTCTCACTTTCTGAATCTCTCACCCTATTAAATCTCACCCTATGTCTTTTTGATTAAAGTGAAAGCACAGACACAGACAGACTACCCCACTGTCGGATAAGATATACAGAGCCCATTTTCCATACAAACGCAACAAATGTTACTTAACTGTCTTAATTGATACAAAAATAATGCTGTGTACACACTGGGGCGATAGGGGATATAATCGCTGGGAATATGGTCGCAGGCGACCATATTGCCAGTGATTGGAGTGCGCACCAGCGATAAATCGCCGGGTGTGCGCTCCCGTTTTATGCCCCATTGTAATCGCTGGTCGCAGGAGCTTGCTCCTGCGACCAGCTAATTACCTCTGCGGCACCCCCAGCAGAGGTTCGTTTTCATCAGCGACCATCTCTGGTCACTGATGCAAAGGAGACACTGGGCAATATATTGCTCAGCAATATATTGCTAGCAATATATTGCTGAGCAATATATCTCCCCCCGTGTGTACGGGGCTTAACAAAGTAAAAATTGTGACAAAGTATTGATGGTAAAAGGTGGTTTATGAGAATAACAACTGGACAAATATCCATTAATTAGCTGGGAAGCCTTTAATATATAAAATTGGATATACACAAGACGCTGGCAATTCTTATAAATTGAATTGATAGATTGAACACACAGAGGCACACTTCTTAAGAATATATGGTGTTTGTTTCACTTATATGTATGTATGTGTGTTCTTTTATATTCCACCTTTTATCCCAATTCCCAATAAAGGTTAATTTTTAGGACTAAAAATTTCTCTATGGTGCACTACAACGTGACAAACTTTTCTTTCTCTGGACAAATACACATGGAACGATTTGATACACTTGACAAAAGATTTGTCTATGATCTTCCTGCATGCAGGAAAGATCATATACCATCGTTAACGATTCGCGGGTACGCGCATCGTTAACAATGCACGGAACGATTTGGACGATTGTTCGTTCCCATCGATCGGGAATGCCCACATCGGGCTTCAAATCTATCCCTGTGTACCCAGCTTTAGTGCTATCTGTACGGTGTAACAATTATTTTCAAAAATACTGTTCTCCTTTTAGTGGTTCACAACATGATTTGCCCCAAAATATTTTTATATGACTTGTCATTCCATGCGGGGTTAGGTGGTATGTTCCACTAATATGTTGTGCTTTTTATTATAAAGCAGTTTGTGATTTTCTGCTATGCATGATCGCATTCATGTATGTGATTATACTTTATTGGAGCACCAACATGTTTTCAGATCAGGTTGCAGAGTGTAGTTATCCCACTGTTGCTATAAGTAATAATATAGATACATGCAACTGCAATTTATCAAAGCACTGAATGTTTTAACTGTTGTGGTTACTGCTTTTCTGAATATACCACTTATAAAAACACATGGAGACAGTTAATTGGTTGTATGTGTTGTTTATAATTTAACACCACATTTATGTTATTTAGGGACTGCATTTCCTACGACATTGGTGTTTTAAATAATAGTGTTGTGGATGACATACTGTAATGCAGATTTTTATTATGCCAGTAGGAGAAAGCAGTAGCACAAAAAAACGGTAAATCAGGCTTTATTCTGTATGATAAGAAAGCAGAGGTACATATGATGTGGCTGTCTAATATCGTAATGGCAACACTAGCTCTGACTATTACATCTGTGGCTGCTACTCCTACAGGCTCTGCCTTGTGTCCCGTGTCCTCGGCTCCTGCAGCAGGAGGTGCTGGGTCGTCCTTGGCTCCGCCTGTCGTGCTGTTCTGGGTCGGCCTCTGCTTCCACCCCCGGCTCCTATCAGGCTAGGGATCTTCCTCTGTCCTCTCCTCCGCTGGGCTGTCCCCTGTCCTCTGCGCAGCTCCTGTCCTTGATGTTGCATCGTGTTCTTAACTTACTTTCGGGCAGGCATCTCTAAGGGCAGCTCCGCACCACTGAGGGGGCTTCTACAGGTCTCCAGCTAGGGGTCCTTTGCATGTCTTCTAGTCCTGGTTCCTCGAGAGCGGGTGTCCTCTGCGGTGCCTGCGCACCTTGGTCCCCACTTGTTGCGTCCTATCTTATAGCAACCCCGGGGGAATCCTCCGGCTGGGTGTGCTCCCAGGTAATTTACCCCTTCAGCATCTTCTCCCTCGAGGTTCTAGTCTTCACCCTCTCGGCTCCTCCACAGGCAGGCACTATGTAGGACACCTCGGCAGCACCCATCATTCAGTTCTCTCTGGGTTTGGGGCTCCTCCTGTGGTTGGCAGCTAGTGGGGACAACGCGGTTCCCTTCCCTCTGGCAGGCAGCAGTAGGGGACTTGGAGGAGCCTGGCTCTCCTGGCGCCATTCCTGGTCACACAGCTGCGCAGCCTCCGCTCCTTACAGGTCAGCAGCTCACAGCACTGCACAGGCCCTTGTCCTGCCCAGGGATCACCCTTCCCGGTGCCGGCTCTCTCTGCTGTGGGCTATGCATCGCTGCAGGACCGCCTCTGCTCCCCCTGCCCTACCTATCTATAGTCCCTGTCACTGGCTCCCCCGCCATAGCCTGTACTGGCTGTATCATGGGACTATGTAAAAACCGGACCGGACTAAACTCCGGACCGCCGGACAGGACATCAAAATCTGCAGTCCGGAGCTTGTAGGGTCCGGTCCGGGGGGTGTCTTATCCGGGGGGCTCCCTGTTATAGCTATCACCAGGGACGTGGTGGAGGGGAGATTACAGCCTCCCTGTGTGGTCCGGACCGTCCAGTTTTTGCTATATGCCTGGACCATACAGGGAGGGTTTATTCTACCCCCTCCTGCTCTACTTGGTGACAGGTGTCACAGGCAGCCCTCCGGACAGGACACCCCCGAACAGGACACCCCCAGGACCGGAGGCTACAAGCTCCAAAATGCAGAGTTTGTTGTCTGGTCCGGCGGTCCGGGGGTTTTGTCCTGTCCGGTTTTCACCCATACCCCTGTATCATATATTTTTATATTTCTTTATACTCAAAGGCTATATATCCCCCTTCCCACGTGGATTTAGGTGGTGACTATTTGACACAGTGGCTGCCTTGATGATAAAGGTCCCAGCGGGGACCGAAACGTCAGAAGTTCTCTCTTGCAGAAAATAAACTTTGGGTTGGTTGTACCTCCATTGAACTACAGACTGGTGAGTGCTGTTTATTCCCCCAGTGGGGGTTCTTTCTGGTATCTATCTATCTATCTATCTATCTATCTATCTATCTATATAGAATGCAAATACATTTACAAATTCGATTTCATGACACCAAAAGGACTGAGTGAGGAATTTAATTTGAACGTGTTTCTGTAGGGTGACCAACTTGTACAGGATTTATGTTTTATGATTTATTGTTTATTGTGGTATAACATAGCTTACTTAATGGCAGTACATGGTGGGCCTACTGAAGTGTGGTTGGGTACCTGACATTTTGCAAATAACCAGTGGTGAATAGCCTTTTCTTATATGTAATACAGATCTGTCTTTGATAAGCATTTGCGTCTTAAATTTATATACATGTTTATTCATAATTGCCTACATGTAATAGCTGTTTCCTTCTCTTGTTGCCGTATTTGTTAGTTGATAGTACGGTATAGATATTGGTCATGGAAATGGATTTAAGCATCCTAAATAAACATGGTTTAATAGAGTATGGGGTTAATGGTGCCTGTCAGGCTACTATTATGACCAGAACCCGTGTCCGTAACAATAGTATGTGAAATATTAGGGATTTGATACTAATTTCCGGTGTATCTATTTAGAACATTAGCACCAGAGTTGTGTTTAAGAATTATAATTGTTACTATGGATGCTACTGCCTGGTTGAGGGGGCGGTTCGCTGATTGAGTGACAGCGCCAGTTTGCATGGGGGAGCACCGCACTGACGTAGTCTGCTCTCGAGTGATCCGCTGAGAGGATCGGCAGACTGTGGTGAGGTCCGGAAGTGACTGGTATGTTCCACTGGCTGCTTCCAGCCTCAACCAAGCAGCGTTCCCACTCGGAAACCTACTGTAGTTGCAGACTGGCGTGCTGGAGTCCGGAAGTGGTAGGTGCGTTCCACCTGCACCTCTGTGTATTCCAGCGTCCAAGAGCCGGAAGTTACCTCGATGCCAGCGTGGTGTTGGAGATCGGCGTCCATGTGTGCATGGAAGGCTGGACAATGGCGGAACTAATCTTATGATATCGGTCTGGCGGGTGCCTGATGTCCCTTTATAAGCATTATCTGCTTTTGTGTAGTTGAGCCCCGGACGAAGGTGCTCAAGCACCGAAACAGCTGGCGGGGTATGCCAAGGGATACGTTGCTGTGGAGGCTTCTCTCTGTTTTATCATGCTGGAATGCTTAGTATATAATTATCCATTGTATTCTCGTTGGAGCTGATGCTTACGCTTACATGATTTAAAAAACTTTTTTGAAATTGATTGCTGGTGTGCGAGTCTGTTCCTTTTTGTAGTAATGGAAAGGACATAGGTCTATATTTTTATATGGGACTTGGCAACCTATTAGAATGAACATAAAAGTGTGCAGATCCTCACTCTTGGGATATATAGATAAACAGATATCTACAGTATATACAGAGAGATGAACGAACAAAGTGGCTCTCAGAGACTGTATTGCTTGTAGAAAAGGTAGGACGCATTTTAATCCATAGGAGATCTACATTTCGGGGGTCACAGCCCCCCGACTTCAGCATCAAACAACAAACAAATACAAAACGACATATCTATGTATAGAGTACATTTAACACTTGCCCTCCACCCATGATGAGCTCCACCATCCGACCACCAGCGTGACTTCCGGGTGTCGCACCCCCAGGCCGTCCAAGCCTGCGGTCAGCTGGGAGCTGTCAACAGAGATGTTAATTGATGAACACTGGCATGGTACAATATCGTGTGGCAAAAAATCTATAAACAAACAAGAAAGCATCCAATAAACATGAATGAAGTGATGATGACATACTGCATAAGTGATTAAAAATACATAAGCCATTGTTATGAAAAAACTATACTAATACAATCAAAATAAGCATTATTTTTCGTCACTGAAAAAAGTTGTGAAAAAAAAACTGTAATACAGCTGGTGCGGGCCCCGGTGTTACTGTAATACAGCTGGTGCGGGCCCCGGTGTTACTGTAATACAGCTGGCGCGGGCCCCGGTGTTATTGTAACACAGGTGGTGCGGGCCCCGGTGTTACTGTAATACAGCTGGCGCGGACCCCGGTGTTACTGTAATACAGCTGGTGCGGGCCCCGGTGTTACTGTAATACAGCTGGCGTGGGCCCCGGTGTTATTGTAACACAGGTGGTGCGGGCCCCGGTGTTACTGTAATACAGCTGGCGCGGACCCCTGTGTTACTGTAATACAGCTGGTGCGAGCCCAGTGTTACTGTAATACAGGTGGCGCGGACCCCGGTGTTACTGTAATATAGCTGGTGCGGGCCCTGGTGTTACTGTAATACAGCTGGCGCGAGCCCCGGTGTTACCAGTGTTGCAAGTAAGGGGGTACGGCGTGGTACAGAGTACCTGTAAGAAATATGTTGCAGGTACGCAGTACCACTTACCCCCTGACCCACTGTCAATTCTATTTTTATGTTAAGTCTAAATATAATGCATCCGCAGCCTGCCCACCCAGCGTTATGATTGGTGCTGTATGCAGCTACCGGCTACTGCTAATTTAGCCTGTCACTCTGACCGGCATCAGCGGCGCCGACAGCATGAAGAGCAGGCTCCACAATTGTAAGCACAAGCTGCCCGGCTCTCCCCCAAGCAAGAGCCAACCCACCCCCAGTCATTCCCTGTTTCTCATTCCCTGTCTTCTGATGCCACGCCACTATTGTCATTTAGTCACTCCTCTAGCTTTGTGTGACCACGCCCCCTCATGACACATGGCCACGCCCATTATTGGTGGAGGCTATCAGTACCACTAAGAAAACAATTCTACTTGCGCCACTGGGTGTTACTGTAATACAGCTGGCGCGGACCCCTGTGTTACTGTAATACAGGTGGCGCGGACCCCTGTGTTACTGTAATACAGGTGGCGCGGATCCCTGTGTTACTGTAATACAGGTGGCGCGGACCCCGTGTTACTGTAATACAGGTGGCGCGGACCCCAGTGTTACTGAAATACAGGTGGCGTGGGCCCCGGTGTTACTGTAATACAGCTGGTGCGGGCCCCGGTGTTACTGTAACACAGGTGGTGCGGGCCCCGGTGTTACTGTAATACAGCTGGCGCGGACCCCTGTGTTACTGTAATACAGCTGGTGCGAGCCCCGTGTTACTGTAATACAGGTGGCGCAGACCCCGTTGTTACTGTAATACAGGTGGCGCAGACCCCGTTGTTACTGAAATACAGGTGGCGTGGGCCCCGGTGTTACTGTAATACAGGTGGCGTGGACCCCGGTGTTACTGTAATACAGCTGGTGCGGGCCCCGGTGTTACTGTAATACAGCTGGTGCGAGCCCCGGTGTTACTGTAATACAGGTGGCTCGGACCCCGTGTTACTGTAATACAGGTGGCGCGGACCCCGGTGTTACTGAAATACAGGTGGCGTGGGCCCCGGTGTTACTGTAATACAGCTGGCGCGGGCCCCGGTGTTACTGTAATACAGGTGGCGCGGACCCCGGTGTTACTGTAATACAGGTGGCGCGGGCCCCGGTGTTACTGTAATACAGCTGGCGTGGGCCCCGGTGTTACTGTAATACAGGTGGCGCGGGCCCCGGTGTTACTGTAACGCATAACCCTCTGAGGCACTAATGTATTATATAGCTTCCCTACTTGACCTGTAACTTAGTGGGACTGCTATGTTATTACTGATGGCTGTCCTTGTGTTTCCCTCCTATATCCCTATAGATTGTAAGCGTGCAGCAGGGCCCTCCTACCTCCAAGTCTGTTTGTCATTACCCAGTTTGTTTTATCGATGTCTACTATTGTAAAGCGCAACAGAATCTGCTGCGCTATTTAAGACTCAACGGAATCTGCTGCGCTATATAAGACACTAATGTAATCTGCTGCGCTATATAAGACGCTGTAACGGAATCTACTGCACTATATAAGACACTGTAACGGAATCTGCTGCGCTATATAAGACGCTGTAACGGAATCTGCTGCGCTATATAAGACACTGTAAATAAATAAATAAGCCTGGACCTGTGTTCTGACACCAACCATGAATATTTCACAAGATAATAGACTTCCACGAACAGTAAAAAAAAAAACAACCTAGAAACACTACTACTAGCAGACGCCCCTGTGGAAATACTCCTACTACTAGCACACGCCCCATGCGGAAATACTCCTAGTACCACGCGCCCCTGTGGAAATACTCCTACTACTAGCACACACCCCTGTGAAAATACTACTACTAGCATGCGCCATTGCCGAAATACTCCTAGTAACACGCACCCCTGTGGAAATACTCCTACTACTAACACGCGCCCCTGCAGAAATACTCCTAGTACTATGCGCCCCTGCGGAAATACTCCTACTAGCAGACGCCCCTGCGGAAAAACTCCTACTAGCAGGCGCCCCTGCGGAAATACTACTACTAGCACGCGCCCTGCGGAAATACTACTAGCACACGCCCCTGCAGAAATACTACTACTACCAGCACACGCCCCTGCGGAAATACTCCTACTACTAGCACACGCCCCTGCGGAAATACTCCTACTACTAGCACGCGCCCCTGCGGAAATACTCCTACTACTAGCACGCGCCCCCGTGGAAATACTACTACTACTACTAGCACACGCCCCTGCAGAAATACTACTACTACTAGCACACGCCCCTGTGGAAATACTCCTACTTGCACACGCCCCCTGCGGTAAAACTACTAGGGAAAAACTACCGGGACCACCGACACTAGTCTGACTATCCTTCTTCCCTACCAGCCTCGGCACGCTGTGGAGTAAAAAATATTTTAAAAATAAATAATACTAATTCAAGAGGGTGCAGGTGCGGCGGACGCTCAAACTGTAAGTAGCAGTGACAGTCAGGCAGAGTGCTGCCTGACTCTATACTGAAAGCAGGTCCGCAGCTATTTTGAATTCTCCTGCTGGACCACTGCCGCTCCTTATTGGCTGCCGGACCATGAGCTCCTATTGGCTCGCGGTCCAGCAGTAGCATTCAAAATTGCTGGGGACGGTGGCAGACCTGCTTTGTGTATACAGCCGGGCAGCACAGAGCTCTCTGCCCGTCTAACAGCTGCTTAAAGTACCTTGTGAGCGTCCGCGGCACTCCTTAGCCACCGGTTCTGCAGAACTGATCGTATATTAAGTATTGGTTCTGCAGAACCAGTGCGAACCGGCTGAATCCCACCTTTAATTACAGGCAGGGGTTAAAGTGAGGGGGAACTGGGTGGAACTGAGTTCCACCACCTCTAATGGTGAGGTGGAACATTTTAACCTACACATTGGGGGAAATTTACAAAAGGAAATTTGTAAAAAATAGGTGTATTTGTATCCAGATATACACTTATTTTTGACATTTACTATCCCGAAAATACGGGATAGTAAATGTCAAAAATAAGTGTATTTCTGGATACAAGTACACATATTTTTTACAAATTTCCTTTAGTAAATTTCCCCCATTGGCTCTGCACAGTAATTCTTACAGAAAAGCATTGTAGTTTGCAGGGGGATGCTAAAAAACCCTACCACTGGCCCTGTCTCTGCCTAATGTGGGGAGGGGGTGTAATTAGGTGGCATAGAGAAATGAGTTCCCCCACCTCTGCATAACCACTTTAAGCCCTGATTACAGGTCATTATGATGAATACAAATATTTGCTTGCCAATTTTCACTCCGATTTTGACTTATTCCCTTGGCACTCAAAGGGTTTTGGGGTGCCGGACGGGGTCCCCACAGTCGGGATCCCGACAGTCATTAACCCAACGTCGGGATCCCGACTGCTAAAACACTGACGGCCGGGTTCCCGACGGCTGTCGAGTATTTTCCCTCGTGGGGGTCCACGACCCCCATAGAGGGAGAATAGAATAGGTGGCGAGCGTAGCTGGCGAGCGCAGCGAGCCCGCAAGGGGCTTTGTTGCGCTGGCCACTCTGTCTGAGTCCGGCCAGTCGGGATCCCAACGTCGGGATAATGACTGTCGGGATCCCGACTGTCGGAAAAACATATCACATCCGGGTTTTGTTGGGGGAAATTTTTTTGCCTTTTTGTTATGACCACGTCACCCTTATTTTATCTTTCCTATTTGACCGATCCAGCTATACCCAGGTCCTGGAGGATCACCTTGTAGGGGTCCTTCTTTAAAGACTTGCCTGTTTGCACCACTGGAAGCCGGGACCATGGCTGCAGTGGAGGGAGGTGAGTCTCACTAAAACAACTCCTTTGCCTCTGACTGATACAGTATGAAAAGGGCTGAGAGATCTCAATACACAGTAGTGGAGGTACTAACCTTGGATTGCTTTCCCACACCGTATTACTCAGTGTGGACTTTGGAGACATCAGCAGCTGGATTGTGTCTTTTTTTATGGGTTTTATCTTTAAAAAAAAAACATTGTTTCCAGAGCATAACAGTAAACACTTTGGTACTCTTTACTTAGAAGGGCGCCCATCTCGGCCATCTCGGGCATTGAATGCACTAAAAAATCAGGTGCGATGCGACAGACGAGATGCCCGAGATTTCCCATAGGGAACAATGTTAAATGTCTCAATTGACCCGATTTTCCTGTTTAATGCCTCAATTGACCCAATTTTTCCATAGGAAACAATGTTAAATGGGCCACAGAGGCCAAATAGGCACCCTGAAGTGAATAATGGCCACCCGAATTGTTAACGCCACCCCGCGATCAACGTCAACCCGAAGCGTGGCGAGCCCTCGAGGGGCGGCGGTACGCGTCCTACGACCTTTTCATACCCCCACTATCCACGTCGGCGGGGAGTTGAGAATAGAAAGTGTGGCGAGCGCAGCGAGCCACCGAGCCCGAAGCGTGGCGAGCGCAGCGAGCCCCGCGAGGGGACGCGGATACCTTCACAGGTATCCGCGTCCCCTCGCGGGCTTCACAGCTGTCCGCGTACCCTCGCGGGGCTCGCTGCGCTCGCCACGCTTCGGGCTCGGTGGCTCGCTGCGCTCGCCACACTTTCTATTCTCAACTCCACGCCGACGTGGATAGTGGGGGTATGAAAAGGTCGTAGGACGCGTACCGCCGCCCCTCGAGGGCTCGCTGCGCTCGCCACGCATCGGGTTGACGTTGATCGTGGGGTGGCGTTAACAATTCGGGTGGCCATTATACACTTCAGGGTGCCTATTTGGCCTCTGTGGCCCATTTAACATTGTTTCCTATGGAAAAATCGGGTCAATTGAGACATTTAACATTGTTCCCTATGGGAAATCTCGGGCATCTCGTCGGTTGATCGCACCTGATTTTTTAGTGCATTCAATGCCCGAGATGCCCGAGATTTTTTACTAACGATGCCCACGATCAAAATCCTGGGTGCCCTTCTAAGTAAAGAGTACCAACACTTTTTTACATTCATTCTGGGATTCGACATTCCGTATCTTTACATCAAACCTAAGCACCTGTTATTCAACCTCCATACCCTTTTTGCTTTAGTAAGTTGTACATAGCTAGTAGTACATAGGAAGTAGTGCATAGGTAGTAAGTAGTGCAGAGGTAGTACTGCATAGGTAGTAAGTAGTGCACAGGTAGTAAGTAGTACACAGTTAGTACTGCATAGGTAGTAAGTAGTGCACAAGTAGTAAGTAGTACACAGGTGGTACTGCAAAGGTAGTAAGTAGTACAAAGGTAGTAGTACCCAGGTAGTAAGTAGTACATAGCTAGTAGTACATAGGAAGTAGTGCATAGGTAGTAAGTAGTACATAGTTAGTAGTGCACAGGTAGTAGTACCCAGGTAGTACAAGTAGTACATAGATAATAGTGCACAGGTAGTAGTACACAGGTAATATTACACCGGTAGTAAGTAGTACATAGGTAGTAGTACACAGGTAGTAGTATACAGGTAATATTACACCGGTAGTAAGTAGTACATAGTTAGTAGTACACAGGTAATATTACACCAGCAGTAAGTAGTACATGGTTAGTAGTACACAGGTAATATTACCCCGGTAGTAAGTAGTACATAGATAATAGTGCACAGGTATGAGTACACAGGTAATATTACACCGGTAGTAAGTAGTACATAGGTAGTAGTACACAGGTAATATTACACCAGTAGTAAGCAGTACACAGGTAGTAGTACACAGGTAATATTACACCAGTAGTAAGCAGTACATAGGTAATATTACACCAGTAGTAAGCAGTACATAGGTAGTAGTACACAGGTAGTAGTACACAGGTACTATTACACCAGTAGTAAGCAGTACATAGGTAGTAGTACACAGGTAATTTTACACCGGTAGTAAGCAGTACATAGGTAGTAGTACACAGGTAATATTACACCGGTAGTAAGTAGTACATAGGTAGTAGTGCATAGGTAATATTACACCGGTAGTAAGTGGTACATAGATAATAGTGCACATGTATGAGTACACAGGTAATATTACACCGGTAGTAAGTAGTACATAGATAATAGTGCACATGTATGAGTACACAGGTAATATTACACCGGTAGTAAGTAGTACATAGATAATAGTGCACATGTATGAGTACACAGGTAATTTTACACCGGTAGTAAGCAGTACATAGGTAGTAGTACACAGGTAATATTACACCGGTAGTAAGCAGTACATAGGTAGTAGTACACAGGTAATATTACACCGGTAGTAAGTAGTACATAGGTAGTAGTGCATAGGTAATATTACACCGGTAGTAAGTGGTACATAGATAATAGTGCACATGTATGAGTACACAGGTAATATTACACCGGTAGTAAGTAGTACATAGATAATAGTGCACATGTATGAGTACACAGGTAATATTACACCGGTAGTAAGTAGTACATAGGTAGTAGTGCACAGGTATGAGTACACAGGTAATATTACACCGGTAGTAAGTAGTACATAGGTAGTAGTACACAGGTAATATTACACCAGTAGTAAGCAGTACACAGGTAGTAGTACACAGGTAATATTACACCAGTAGTAAGCAGTACATAGGTAGTAGTACACAGGTAGTAGTACACAGGTACTATTACACCAGTAGTAAGCAGTACATAGGTAGTAGTACACAGGTAATTTTACACCGGTAGTAAGCAGTACATAGGTAGTAGTACACAGGTAATATTACACCGGTAGTAAGTAGTACATAGGTAGTAGTGCATAGGTAATATTACACCGGTAGTAAGTGGTACATAGATAATAGTGCACATGTATGAGTACACAGGTAATATTACACCGGTAGTAAGTAGTACATAGATAATAGTGCACATGTATGAGTACACAGGTAATATTACACCGGTAGTAAGTAGTACATAGATAATAGTGCACATGTATGAGTACACAGGTAATTTTACACCGGTAGTAAGCAGTACATAGGTAGTAGTACACAGGTAATATTACACCGGTAGTAAGTAGTACATAGGTAGTAGTGCATAGGTAATATTACACCGGTAGTAAGTGGTACATAGATAATAGTGCACATGTATGAGTACACAGGTAATATTACACCGGTAGTAAGTAGTACATAGGTAGTAGTACACCGGTAGTAGTACACAGGTATTTGGGCTGTTTAAAGGAACAGACTCCTTAATGTCTTATGACTTATTTTATCTTAAAGCCAAGTTACACCTTAATTTGGCTTCTAATTGTGGTTTTATCTAACATTTACCGACTACCGGTACTCCGACAGGGGAGCGAGCGCAAAGAAGCCCCGTGCAGGTTCGGTGGCTCATCGGGCATTTAGCAGTCGGGATTCCAATGTCGGTATAGTGACTGTCGGTGGGCATCCGGCTCTTGTTATCATCTTTTGTGTATTATTCAATCTCATCCTCATGTATGTAACACGAGAATGGGAGGTTTATCAGCTGCATCATTATTTCGGACATGGGAATGTTTTGTATTTTTATTCTCAAAAATGTATTTGTGATTAACAAATATTTGGCCTATTTCCCATTGTGTGACCCGTCCGCTTATCCCGGTAACTGTAACACTAGTAATTAGCAGTCATAGCAGTTACCTGACGGTCCACCTCGCCATTGTCACCCTAATGCTTGTGTCCACAGGGGTGGAAGGTCGACACAAGGATGACAATGGCTAGGTCAACAGTCAAAATGTCAACATGAAGCAATCACTTTTTTTTGTCCCAAATTCCACATGGCTCGCTGCCCTCGCTACACTACTCTATTGTCCCTCTACAACCTAGTGGATGGTAGGGCATGAAATACAGCCTGTCGGCACATGCTGGCTTTATAAAGAGAAACTCATGTGGACATAGGCATTGTCGCCCTAATGCTTGTGTGGACTTTAGCCATGTAGCTTGGAGCTGACAGCGCTGCCTCCTCCATACTATGAACGGGACCAATCACCCGCTCACACTGCACCGCGCCCCCCGGGGTGGCCCTTTCGGACCGCACCCGACTCGGCTGAAATGATGCGGAGGGGTTACAACGCCTTTTGTTATATTTATTGTGGCACAAACACTCTGGGAAACTGTATATAGGAAAGTAGTTTATGGCGGCGGATGCTGGGAGTAGTAGTATAAGAACTGATAGTGTTAGTAATATGGTCGTATCGTTCATTAGACCCCAGCTACTGTATGTGACTGCCAAAACTGGCTTACGCTCTAGAGCAGGCATGTACAACCTGCGGCCTTCTATCTCCTGTGAAACTACACATCCCAGGATGCCTTGCCATAGTTTAAGCACTCGCTAATAGCAAAACTATGGCAAGGCATGATGGGACTTGTAGTTTCGCAACAGCCGGAGGGCCGCAGGTTGGACATGATTGCCCTAGAACAGTGGTTCCCTAACCCTGGTCCTCAATTACCCCCAACAGTGCACATTTTCCAGGTCTCCACACAGAATCACAAGTGATATAATTAGCTCCACCTGTGGATCTTTTAAAATGTGTCTCAATAATGAGTGCACCTGCTGGGTGACCTGGAAAACGTGCACTGTTGGGGGTACTTGAGGACCACGGTTGGGAACCACTGCCCTAGAATGTCATGTGCATGATCTAGGGATCCATCGTCTTGGATAGAGATAAAAGAAGAAGATTAAGAAGCATTTAGAGCAGTTTCTGTTGTTTTACAGCTGCGCTAGCATAATGCCGGGAGATGATTGGTTGGTTCTTTGTCAATATCCTCTCTGGGAGAAGCAACCGCAGGCCGCTTTCAGGGGGTGTGGCGGAACAGACTCAACATTAGACCCCGCCCCCAGCCAATTTATACTGTAATTTGGCTTCTAATTGTGGTTTTATCTAACATTTACTGACTACCGGTACTCCGACAGGGGAGCGAGCGCAAAGAAGCCCCGTGCAGGTTCGGTGGATCATCGGGCATTTAGCGGTCGGGATTCCAATGTCGGTATAGTGACTGTCGGGGGGCATCCGGCTCTTGTTATCATCTTTGTGCTTAATTCAATCTTATCTTCATGTATGTAACCCGAGAATGGGAGGTTTATCAGCTGCATCATTATTTCTCTTTCCTCCACTAGGTGACACTGGAGAGTTACAGTGGGGAATAGAAGGGCGACCACAGGGAGCTTGGGCACCTTAGAATAAATGGTACTTGTGGAGTATCACGGCTCCCATCGCATGCCATATATAGTGGCATGCGATGGCATGCGATTGTATGTAATTTTTGCAGTTTTTAACCATTTTTAACAAAATCGTATGCGATCTCATGCGTTTTTTTAACAGAAAAGCATCCAAATGCATTGAAATTAGTATCAAACATGTTCAATGGCCCCTAAATGTCATTTTTGAGGCTGTACCACCCCCACTATCAACGCGAACCCGAATCGCGGCGAGCGCAGCGAGCCCGCGAGGGGCGGCGGTACGTGACCTACGACCTTTTCATACCCCCACTATCCACGTCGGCGTGGAGTTGAGAATAGAAAGTGTGGCGAGCGCAGCGAGCCACCAAGCCCGAAGCGTGGCGAGCGGACGCGGATACCTGTGAAGCCCGCGAGGGGCCGCATATACCTGTGAAGGTATCCGTGTCCCCTCGCGGGGCTCGCTGCGCTCGCCACACTTTCTATTCTCAACTCCACGCCAACGTGGATAGTGGGGGTATGAAAAGGTGGTAGGACGCGTAACGCCGCCCCTTGCGGGCTCGCTGCGCTCGCCATGCTTCGGGTTCGCGTTGATAGTGGGGGTGGTACAGCCTCAAAAATGACATTTGTGGGCCATTGAACATGTTTGATACTAATTTCAATGCATTTGGATGCTTTTCTGTTAAAAAACGCATGCGATCGCATGCAATTCTTTTCCTGTGCAATGCCCATCGTGGGAGCCGTGATACTCCACAAGTACCGAATAAATTAACAGTGACTAACTCCTCCCCTTCTACTTCCTCTCCTAGGCAGTCTTAGCATGTGCCCTGCGGGAGCTGGGCGCATTGTTAGCTCACTTTTAGGCTTTTCTAATTTTTTCTTTATTTTTCCGGATTTTTAAGATCTACACAGGCAGATAGTCCCTGTCCCTATCTGCCTGCGACGAGGGCGCTGTTCAGGGTCCGGTTGCAGCTGCTTGCAGCTTGCCTCCGGAACCCGGCTGCCAGAACCACTGTCCCGGGGTCCCCGTCGCCGCTGCATGCAGCGCGCCTCACGGACCGCAAGCCTTGGCGTGTACAACAGCTACAAGACAGGGGTAAGTATGCCCCCGGGTCCCTGTTAGCAGGGAACCAGGTGGGATTGCTCTAAAAGCGCGTCTCAGTACTTTGAGAGTACAGCGCGGCTCAGTTCTGTGAGAGTACAGCGCGGTCAGACAGGCAGCTAGCACCCTGCCCTACCTGCCTGCAAGGGGACCACTGTACCAGAGAATCCGGTCGCCGCTGCATGCAGCGTGCCTCGCGGACTTCCTTCAGCCACAAGCATGGCAGGGATACGTATACCCTGGCTCCCCACTAGCGGGGTAGCCAGGTAGATGCATTGGCGGTTTATCCAGCTGCAACTATAGCATAATAATAGAGTACAGTATTTTATTTTCTTTGTATACTCTATTATTATGCTATAGTTGCAGCTGGATACCAGCATTAAGATCTCCAAGGGATCCATTTGCACACGTTTGTACAGTTTGTCAGTAAGACCGCTATCCGGAGTGAAAACTTACATTCACTATCCATTTACCTAAGGGTATGTACATTCTCAGTATTGAAAAAGTAACTACTTAATTGTGTATATACTAAATTAGTAATATGGCCTTTCTCCACCACCTAGAAAGTTACCCCTGAGGAAGTAATTTTTTTTTTGACGAAACGCGTTGGGTGTTTTTTCCTGATTATATCGATTCGACCAACTGACTGCATACAAGCAAAAATGTTTGGTACTCTTTACCTAGAACGGCGCCCGCGATTGGAATCGCGGGCGTCGGGGGTAAAAAATCGCGGGCACTTAAAAAACAGGTGCGACGCGATGCCCGCGATGCCCGCGATTTTCCCATAGGGATCAATGTTAAAACGGTGATTGACCGCGATTTTACTGTTAAATGCCTCAATGCCCGCGATTTGGCCATAGGAAACAATGTTAAATGGGCCACAGAGCCCTAATACTGCCCTTTAACTCTGAAATGGCCCCCACAATTGTTAACGCCACCCCACAATCAACGTCAACCCGAAGCGTGGCGAGCGCAGCGGATACCTTCACAGGTAAACGCGTCCCTTCGCGGGCTTCACAGGTGTCCGCGTCGCCACGGACACCTGTGAAGCCCGCGAGGGGACGCGTATAACTGTGAAGGTATCCGCGTCCGCTCGCCACGCTTCGGGCCTCGGTGGCTCGCTGCGCTCGCCACACTATTCTATTCTCAACTCCACGCCGACGTGGATAATAGGGCATGAAAAGGTCGGAGGACGCGTACCGCCGCCCCTCGCGGGCTCGCAGCGCTCGCCACGCTTCGGGTTGGCGTTGATCGTGGGGTGGCGTTAACAATTGTGGGGGCCATTTCACAGTTCACGGTGACTATTAGGGCTCTGTGGCCCATTTAACATTGTTTCCTATGTAAAAATCGCGGGCATTGAGGCATTGAACACTAAAATCGGGTCCAATCTCATTTTTAACATTGGTCCCTATGGGAAATCGAGGGCATCGCGTCGCACCCGATTTTTAGTGCATTCGATGGTCGCGATGGGCGCCGTTCTAGGTAAAGAGTACCAAATGTTTTTACTTTGTTTTTAAATTAATTGTATTAAATACTGTTGTACAGTGACCTGTCGATATATTTTCTTGATCCTTCTGGTGGTGGATCTCCATAAAATAGTGGTGCGCTCTGTCTTCTATCTTTTTTCATCTATTCCCCACTTCCCCGCTAACAGGGGGGACTGACAGAGTGCTGCCCAATCTACTTTATCTAGCGCATTGAAAGGGTACCCCACTCTTTGTTCCATATATATATATATATATATATATATATGTGTGTGTGTGTGTGTGTGTGTGTATGTGTGTTTATATGTATATGCATTTTTAGAGGTATAATTGTGGTGCTTGACCAGCACCATTGTCTCTTACATTCAGTTTTTCTATGTGTCTACATGTACATACATTATAACCAAAAGACACTGTAACACAATCTGCTGTGCTATATAAGACACTGTAACGGAATCTGCTGCGCTATATAAGACACTGTAACACAATCTGCTGCGCTATATAAGACACTGTTACGGAATCTGCTGCGCTATATAAGACACTGTAACAGAATCTGCTGCGCTATATAAGACACTGTAACGGAATCTGCTGCGCTATATAAGACACTGTAATGGAATCTGCTGCGCTATATAAGACACTGTAACGGAATCTGCTGTGCTATATAAGACACTGTAACGGAATCTGCTGCGCTATATAAGACACTGTAACAGAATCTGCTGCGCTATATAAGACACTGTAACGGAATCTGCTGTGCTATATAAGACACTGTAACGGAATCTGCTGCGCTATATAAGACACTGTAACAGAATCTGCTGCGCTATATAAGACACTGTAACGGAATCTGATGCGCTATATAAGACACTGTAACGGAATCTGCTGCACTATATAAGACACTGTAATGGAATCTTCTGCGCTATATAAGACACTGTAACGGAATCTGCTGCGCTATATAAGACACTGTAATGGAATCTGCTGCGCTATATAAGACACTGTAATGGAATCTGCTGTGCTATATAAGACACTGTAATGGAATCTGCTGCGCTATATAAGACACTGTAATGGAATCTGCTGCGCTATATAAGACACTGTAATGGAATCTGCTGCGCTATATAAGACACTGTAACGGAATCTGCTGCGCTATATAAGACACTGTAAATAAATAACACCATGTTACGTACAGCATTAGTGATGTGCTAAGGTTGTTTGTACGCAGATATCTTCCACAGCTCAGCACAGGGTGGGGGGGATCTTAGGGTAGTCCTCCATATGCATCAGGGCATTACCCTGTCACCTTACCAGGCCCCTGTACTCATACCTAAATAACATAGCGGCGATTGGAACCAAAACCAGCAAACATGGCAGTGGGTGCAAGAACGGACACAAACAATAACCACGCAGACACGATTGTTGATGTTATATTATGATGGTATATATTTGTTAGATGTTACACGGTTGGTATTAATGTTATACAGATGTTATACAGATGGTATTGTACGATGGTAAATAATTAGTACACAGATGTTACATACACCGGTAAGGTGGTGAGGTGATGTACGGTCAGACACAGCATTGTTCCAAGCCATCCCCAAGCAGATCTGGGCTGTGCCGCCATGTTTCTGGCTACCTCAGTGTCGACCTTCTTACACTTCCTGCCCAGCTTGGTCTGGACCCCGGTCTTCACATAGGCTTTGGTATTATTGTTCATGGAAACATCATTGGTGGCTTCATCTAGGATTTCATGGCCAGGAGAAGTCTTCTTGGTGGTGGTGCCAAGAACATCAGGGAAACCATTTTTGAGTGGCTGGATCTCTCTCATCAGATTGAGGCTGGGAGGTCTTTTTTTGCCTGAAGATGTGTTATCCCCCCATCCATCCCTTACCTCTGGGTGGCAATTATCTGCATCAGTACCATGGATTACTATGACTTTGTCACCTTTCTCACCACTGCAGAGATCTTCTCCTGCACTGACCTTATCCATATATCCATGGTCTGGGATGTTGGGGCTGGACATGTGGAGATGTTTCCCAGCATCAGATGTAACTGTGTCCCTGCCGTCACCTTCACCATTGGCATCGCCAGTACAGAATATGGCCGTTGGAAGTGACGTCTCTGCACCCTCCTCTGGCAGTTCCTCTTCTATGTATGTCAGGCTGGGAGATCTTTCTTCCTCACCTAGAGACATCGCTGCGATGACATCCTCCTCTTCATCATCATCATCCCCTGTGTAATAGACCACCTTTCCTTCACCAGGGGAAGTGAACATGGTGTCAAACGTCACAGTGTGGTAAGTGACCATTTGTAAATAAGACTCTTCAGCCATCGACTCCTCTCCTATGTATGTCAGGCTAGGACGTTGGTCTTCCTCACAGAGATACATCTCTGCGGTGACATCCTCCTCCTCTTTATCATCATCATCCCCTGTGTAATAGACCACCTTTCCTGCACCAGGGGATGTGAACATGGTGTCAAGAGTCACAGGGTAGTAAGTGACCATTTGTAAATAAGGCTCCTCGGCCATCTCCTCCTCTTCTATGTATGTGAGGCTAGGACGTTGGTCTTCCTCATAGAGATACAGCTCTGTGGTGACATCCTCCTCTTCATCATCATCATCCCCTGTGTAATAGACCACCTTTCCTTCACCAGGGGATGGGAACATGGTGTCAAACGTCACAGTGTGGTAAGTGACCAGTTGTAAATAAGACTCTTCAGCCATCGACTCCTCTTCCATGTATGTGAGGCTAGGATGTTGGTCTTCCTCACAGAGATACATCTCTGCGGTGACATCCTCCTCTTCATCATCCCCCGTGTAATAGACCACCATTCCTGCACCAGGGGATGTGAACATGGTGTCATAAGTCACAGGGTGGTAAGTGACCAGTTGTAAATAAGGCTCCTCGGCCATCTCCTCCTCTTCTATGTATGTGAGGCTAGGATGTTGGTCTTCCTCACAGAGATACATCTCTGCGGTGACATCCTCCTCTTCATCATCCCCCGTGTAATAGACCACCATTCCTGCACCAGGGGATGTGAACATGGTGTCATAAGTCACAGGGTGGTAAGTGACCAGTTGTAAATAAGGCTCCTCGGCCATCTCCTCCTCTTCTATGGATGTGAGGCTAGGACGTTGGTCTTCCTCACAGAGATACAGCTCTGTGGTGACATCCTCCTCTTCATCATCATCATCCCCTGTGTAATAAACCACCTTTCCTGCACCAGGGGATGTGAACATGGTGTCATAAGTCACAGTGTGGTAAGTGACCATTTGTAAATAAGACTCCTCGGCCATCTCCTCCTCTATGAGTAGAGGGAGGCCCGGAGGACTCTTCCCACCTACAGACATTTTCAGTCTCAGGATGAGAATTGTAGGTCTTCTTTTTTAAGTTTTTTTTTTCTCTCACTCTCTCTCTCTCTAAAAAGCTCCTTCCACTGGCAACTCGTATTGAGAAGTGAGGTTGCTGTGGCAGCAGCTGATTATTCTATGTGTGTGATGTCACAATGCGCTGTCTAACTGACTGTGACATCACCACTAGACATCAGCACTGGCCTGGAGAAGGGTTCAGCTGGTTTACAGTATGTAATGAATCCATACAGGTGCAGATATCAGTATTGCTGTATGGTGTCAGGCCCATAACTAGGCGCAATCTTCCTACATTATATCCTTCTCGGAAACAACACGTAGGGCCGGATGTACTAAGCTTTAAAAAAAAGTGATAAAGCAGAGAGTAATAAACTGCCAGCTCCTAACTGTCATTTTTCCAAACCTAGTCTGTAACCCGGCAGGTAGAAGCTCATTGGCTGGCACATTATCTCTCTCCACTTTATGTTTTGTGTGTGTGTAAATTGTAACCTAGGTTCTGATGTATGTAATGTGTATGCATTGTTATGTAGGGATGAGTAGAGCACAGATGTGTGTATGTGCGTGAGTGGGCACTATCTGAGGGTGTAATAGATTTTGGGGCGCAGAGAGTTATGATATTCGGGGGATTATTGTAATGAGCTCTTCCTCTGCTTGATGGGGGTTTTGGGGACTGTGGTCAGTCTCTTATCTGTATTAATGGTGAAAATATACATTTTTGCATTTTTCAGTCTTGACACAACAGTCGCCATGTCTGAACTACTGGTGATTACAGTCATTTAGTGTCCTTCCATGACGGTAGAGACTTCCTTGGGCCGGGTACGGAGGGAGGTGTAGCCAAATTCAGGAGGCGTGACCCAAGCAGAGAAAGCAATGTAATATACTATGCGTGTCACTGCGTAGCGTGCTGCCAAGGGGGACCCTCATGAACCTGCCTGGGAACTAGTCAGTAAGTGGACACAGAGCTAGTGTTCACTCTAGCACCCGCGAATTTTGAAAACCCATGCAGTTCCTCTTCCTTGCCTGGGGTGTCGCTGTCTGCTGTAGTGCTGCTAGCACAGTGTGGTCTGTATATCAGCACTGATATGCAAACCAGACCTACTGCAGCTCCCGAGTACTTCCTACTGTGTGTTGTTCAGCCCCTACATGTCTTAGCTAAGCCAACAAGCCACTGTTGGTTGCAGGCCCATAGATCCCCTCCCCCACCACTGTGCCCAGTGTTGTTTTAGAATATAATTCTTCATCTTGGATCTGCAGGTTCCAGTAGATGCTCCGTGTACCACAGACCGGCATTCCCTTCTAGAGGAGGAGAACAACATCTTCCATCGTATGAGGACAAAGCAGCGTCATAGGTGCCCCCGCTGCAGACTATGCTCCTGGTGTAAGTCACTGATACCCAGGTCTCTGTATTGTGCCAGGAATTTTAGAACTACAGTATTCAATGACTTTCTTTGGAACGGATCTAAGTAATAATATAATTACAGGTTGAGTATCCCTTATCCAAATATCCGTTCTCCAAATTATTCCAAAAACCATAATCTCCAGAATGCATACCTCCCAACTGTCATGATTGCAGAGGGACAGTCCCGATTTTCAGGTCCTGTCCCGCTGTCCCACCCGCGGCAGGCATTGTCCCGCTGCGGGGGTTGTAGTTGGGAGACCCCCCAATCTAGTAGAATAGACGCTGTGCGCATGCGCACAGTGTCTATTCTCGTATGAAAATGAGGTCGCGACTAATTAGCATGAGCCGCACCCTCATTTGCATACGCCACACCCCCTTTTCGGACGCTCGCGCGGTTGGGAGGTATGAGAATGTAAAGTTTTTTTTGTGTGTGTGTGTGCTAAAAACCTACTGGGTACATCTGTAACTGGCACTACTGGGGGACATCATATGTAACTAGCACTACTGGGTACATCTGTAACTGGCACTACTGGGGGACATGATATGTAACTGGCACTACTGGGGGACATGATATGTAACTGGCACTACTGGGGGACATGATATGTAACTGGCACTACTGGGTACATCTGTAACTGGCACTACTGGGGGACATGATATGTAACTGGCACTACTGGGTACATCTGTAACTGGCACTACTGGGGGACATGATATGTAACTGGCACTACTGGGGGACATGATATGTAACTGGCACTACTGGGTACATCTGTAACTGGCACTACTGGGGGACATGATATGTAACTGGCACTACTGGGTACATCTGTAACTGGCACTACTGGGGGACATGATATGTAACTGGCACTACTGGGGGACATGATATGTAACTGGCACTACTGGGTACATCTGTAACTGGCACTACTGGGGGACATGATATGTAACTGGGGTACTTGTTTAGTTTCACGGTGGCAGCGCGAGTCACTCTAGCTTGAATATTGGCAGCTTACCAAACTGTTTAAGCTGCGCTATCAGCGTAGCTTAGTTGTTGGCAGCGTAGTTGTTGGCAGCGTAGTTGTTTAGTTTCAGGGCGGCAGCCCGCGCCGCCTTACTTCTGTAATGTATGTTATCAGCGTGCTACGCTGACTCCTCCAAGGCAGCCCAGCACTGCTACTCCTAAGCTCCTGTGAAGCCTAGTGAGCGCCTCTCACACAGCGCTTGTGCCCGCATGAGATCCTCTCTCCTGTAGAGAGGGGATCATGAGGGCGCCGGTGGAGAGGCGCTCCATCTTTGTGATACGTAGGAGCGTCTCAGACGCTCCAGCAGCAATGCAACGATACACTCTCATCTGTGCACTGACAGGTCATTGTGGCACCAACTTCCTCTTCTGAAGAAACCTTCAGAGTCACAATAGACGGAGAAACGCGTCAAGATTTTATCTTCTTCCGACACCCACTGCAATTTGGATAGCCCATACTGCCACCATCTGATTGCCAAGTTTTAATTACTGCCGGACTGACCCAATTCAACCTACCATATGATCCTTGTGATAGCGGCAAAAGGTGTGATAAGAGGCGTCCTTCCATCTTGGACACCCGGATGTGAGTAACCATTCTGCAGCCGTGTCAGCTCCCAGTGCCGGCTTCCCTAACATCGGAGCTACGCTGGTCGCCAGCAGACCGGCCACCACCCGAATCCACTGTGTCTGCTCCCATACCGTCGGAGCAACACCGGTGGTAGCGGACACCTGGAAGCCAGACCTCCGCCGCATCCATTCATCTATATCAGCCGGTAATATGCTTCTATTTCTCCAATAGGAACATTGATTCTAAGCAATAAACAGTTATTACAGCTGCTATAAATCACAAGGGAACTGTTGCATTGTTACCAACCAATCGGGAACTTTCCATCATTTATCGTTGGCTACTAATATACTTATACGGGCTCAGAGTGGTTACAGTCGGATGTTTAATATTTTATTGCATAAATGTATGTATTTTATAGTTTTGATTTTATTGTGTATTTACTGAAATAAATAATTACTGAGTAAAATAATAACAAAGATCAACACAGTGCGCTCTCTTCTATTCTTGTGCATTGTGGCACCACAATGACCTGTCAGCGTAGTGACTCGGCGGCACCTCAGTGCTGACAGTGCGTCTGAATTCTGCGTCTGCTGCTTAGACGCCATAGCGTCCAAGTAGTACACGCGAAATCGGCTACTGCTTGGACACAATACAAGAGCTGACTGACTACATACAGTGACTAGGCAACATCTGCGCGCTCATACAGTTACTAGGCAACATCTGGGCGCTCATACAGTTACTAGGCAACATCTGTGCGCTCATAAAGTTACTAGGCAACATCTGGGCGGTCAAACATCTGTGCGCTCATACAGTTACTAGGCAACATCTGCGCTGTCAAGGCAGTCTGGCAAGATTCATAGCTAGAGCGGGCTCGTGCGGCCGCCGCTGGAGCGTCTGAGTCGCTCCTACGTAACACAAAGATGGAGTAACTCTTTACCGGCGCCATCATGATCCCCATATCACGCGGGCACAAGCGCTGTGTGAGAGGCGCTCACTTGACAAGAAGTTAGGGGTAGCAGCGCTGGCCTGCCACGGAGAAGTCAGCGTAAGGCGGCACGCGATGCCGCGCTGAAAATAAACAAGTAGCCTGATGCTGTAAGGCGGCTAGGCAGCTGGCAAGCTGCCAATATTCAAGCTAGAGCGTCTCGTGCTGCCGCCGTGAAAATAAACAAGTACCGTAACTGGCACTACTGGGGACATGATATGTAACTGGCACTACTGGGGACATGATATGTAACTGGCACTACTGGGGACGTGATATGTAACTGGCACTACTGGGGACATGATATGTAACTGGCACTACTGGGGACATATGTAACTGGCACTACTGGGGACATGATATGTAACTGGCACTACTGGGGACATGATATGTAACTGGCACTACTGGGGACATGATATGTAACTGGCACTACTGGGGACATGATATGTACCTGGCACTGCTGGGGACATGATATGTAACTGGCACTACTGTGGACGTGATATGTAACTGGCACTACTGGGGACATGATATGTAACTGGCACTACTGGGGACATATGTAACTGGCACTACTGGGGACATGATATGTAACTGGCACTACTGGGGACATGATATGTAACTGGCACTACTGGGGACATGATATGTAACTGGTACTACTGGGGACGTGTTATGTAACTGGCACTACTGGGGACGTGATATGTAACTGGCACTACTGGGGACATGATATGTAACTGGCACTACTGGGGACATTATATGTAACTGGCACTACTGGGGACATGATATGTAACTGGCACTAAATATGTGCAAGTCAGTACCTGAGATAGTACACAGACTTTGTTTCATGTTTATAACCTTGTTTCATGCACAGATATATTATTTATGTGTATCACACGTGTTTGATGTGCATATACAACATAAATGCAAGATATCTCATTCAAATGTAAAAATATTCCAAAATATGGAATAATGCGTTCTGGTCCTGAGAATTTTGGATAAGGGATACTTAACCTATATATCCTTGATGCTGGCTCCTAGATTTTAGAGAATTCTATAACATGGTGAATACCCCTTTTACACCAAGGAATAACCCAGGTTGGACCCAGGTCGGACCCAGGTCAGCCTTGGTGTAACAGGGGCCAACCCAGGTCCAGTAACACTGGTCTCCTACCCAGGTCCTGACCAGGGTTGAACACTGGTTGGACCTGGGTCGTGGGCGGTGTAAATGGTCCCAACCCAGGTTGGGACATCCGGGTAGTGCTGAAAGGATACCAGAAGTGCTGGACGCCTTTCCACAGTACGCTGCAGTGGCAAAAGACAGCAGCCAGGAAGGATACGGGCAGTGCACACAGAAATCATAATTGGATGCAGTATCATTTATATTATTATTATTTTTTTGGGGGGGGGAGCACTTGGGAGATTCGGTCTGCTGCTGCAGGGGAAGGGGCTGGGGAGAGCACATGGGTGATGCTGCACCTTTATACCGCTATGTGTGCTTGAGCACTGAATAAAACTTTTTGAAAAATATTTTACTAAATAAACAAACCAACATTTTTCAATGCTACAGTAACTTGTCATGTCTTTTAATTTTTATTTAAAATCATTGAGGGAAAGTTGGCTGGCAGTTTATCAGTCCTAAAATGGACATTTTTTTATGTCATTCATAGGGAAAAGCAGGGCTGACCCAGGTTCAGTGTAAACGGCGCAGACCTGGGTCCGGCCTGGGTCACAGTGCTGTGTAAATTGGGTATGAAGCTGGGTCCAACCCTGGAAACTCCTGTGTTCAAAGACCAGGGTCCGACCAGGGATTTTGGTGTAAAAGGGGTATTATACTTCTTTGGTTAGCATCCATGTTTCCACATACATGGCCTGACTTGCACTTGCCTCTTCCTTAAAGAACCAAAAGGCTCTTTACATGTGGTCCCAACAATCTGCCTAAACTTATACCCCTTTTACACCAAAAACCCTGGTCCGACCCTGGTCTTTGAAAGCTGGAGTTTCCAGGGTCTGACCCTGCTTTATACTGCATTTACACAGCACTTCGACCTGGGTCGGACCTGGGTCTGCACCATTTACACTGAACCTGGGTCAGCCTGCCTTTACTTGTTGATATATATATCTATATATATATATATCTATATATAGATCTATCTATATAGCTTGGAGGGGGTAGAGGGGGGAAGCTGTCCCTGGGTGCTGTGGGGGTAGAGGGGGGAAGCTGTCCCCGGATGCTGTGAGGGTAGAGGGGGGAAGCTGTCCCCGGGTGCTGTGGGGGTAGAGGGGGGAAGCTGTCCCCAGGTGCTGTGAGGGTAGAGGGGGGAAGCTGTCCCCGGGTGCTGTGAGGGTAGAGGGGGGAAGCTGTCCCCGGGTGCTGTGAGGAGGAGGGGGGTCCCTGCGGCTGCTGAGGGGAGAGGGGGTACCTGTCAGCCTGACACTATGATTGCCGGCACTGCGCCAGAGGGACCGCCGACACTGACTGTCCATCCGCCGCAAGGACCGGCCGCCGGGGGGAGATACAACAGTGGCAGCGCCGTGTCAGGCTGGCCGCTGACAGGTACCCCATCTCCCCTCAGTAGCCGCAGGGACCCCCCTCCTCCCGTAGCACCTGGGGACAGCTTCCCCAGCGCTGCACGCTGTGGACCCGCTGCGGGTGCCTGGACCCGCAGCGGGACCATTTACACCGCCATTTACACGGGTCCCATCCGGGTTCTACCCAGGTCAGGACCTGGGTAGAGGACCCGTGTAAATGGACACGGATACCCCCCATTTACACCGCCGAGGATCCGGGTCTGACCCGCCGCTGACCCGGATTTTTCGGCGGTGTAAAAGGGGTATGATTGTGATGTCTACTGGACCAGGTTACCTCATTAGAGGCTTAGTATTCCTTAGGTTTAAGGAATACACAAGGGATTGTGGGGTAGATGTACAGTATGCAGCATTGATATGGGAGTAGAAGTGAGACAGAGGAGAAATGGCTCATGGCAACCAATCAGCTGCTCTGTATAATTTTATATTATGCAAATTATAGAGGTTACTTCAGTGCTGATTGGTTGCCATGGGCCACTTCCCCTTCTGGCTCACTTCTCCTCCCTTATCACTGCTTCATTCATCTACCCCCTTGTTACTAGTTTGATGCCTTGAGGCAGTTTGATTGTGCTGGCCCTAAGTAGTGGCATGCAAAGAAAAATTCGGGCGCCCAGATAATACACAAGTACCCATTACTCTGCTAATCCCGTACTGTATTGTTGTATGTATTGTATTGCTGCTGAGAACAATAGGCCTTGGCTCACCATGGCTCTCCAGAGAAGGCTGGCTGGGGAGGGCTCCATCTGTGTATATGCATTAATGTGACGATGGAGAACGCCTGCAATAACTGGGGGACTGCACGGCACAGCATGTGACAAATCATAGTCCTGTTATATGGACAAGTGTTACTATAAAACATGAGAAAAGTACCAAGGCCTCCCCATTTCCAGGTGCTCGTTACATGCATCAGCCCCACTGAAAACTGGAAGGTGAAATTGTGCTCATCAAAAGTGAAAGGACCAATGTGCAGGATGATGAAGATGTGTAACAAAGAGGTGCCAACGTCAGGAGCCTATTGCACGCAGGGTAGTACAGAGCCTCGCTGGGCCCCTGTACGTTTCAGGGGGTGTGGCCATGCACCCTTAAGTTAAAATCTAGAGAAAAATAGCACTTTAATCACCACCCTGGCCACACTGCAGCCCAGCACATGGAAGCATGTGCTGGATTGAGCAGAGCTGCTGCTGGCAGGTAATGGGGCCCCATTGGGCCCCTCCATCAGACTGGTAATTAGTACCCCCTTTATCGGCACCACTGACTGCATGCAATAGCTATTGACCTGGTAATTGCCCACAACATTGGAATTCCACCACTGGCAGCAGTGGCAAATGCAGGATTTTTAGAGGGGGGTTTCCAAATGTAGTCCAAAATCTCCCACTGTGCAAGGCATCGGAGTAAGTACAGGAGTCTGGGGGAGAGGTCACAGCCCTGAAAATTGGTCTTTTCAGTACTTGTTTCCTAGCACGGCGCCAACGATTTTAATTGTATCCATCGGGTCCGCAAAAATCGCGTTGCATGCAACCAAATCACATGCAATGAGAACTACCCGATTTTTACATTGGAACCAATGTAAAATGGTCCCTGAAACCCGATTTTACATTGGGCCCAATGTAAAATGCCCCCCTAGACCCCAATTTTCATTGTATACCTACCCTGATGGGTCAAATGCCCCCCCATTGTTAACGCCACCCCACGATCAACGCCAACCCGAAGCATGGCAAGCGCAGCAGTACGCGTCCTCCGACCTTTTCATACCCCCACTATCCACGTTGGCGTGGAGTCGACTGTATATAGTGTGGCGAGCGCAGCGAGCCACCGAGCCTGTAGCGTGGCGAGCGCAGCGAGCCCCGGGAGGGGACGCCCATTACTTCACAGGTATTACGCGTCCCCTCGTGGGGCTCGCTGCGCTCGCCACGATTCGGGCTCGGTGGCTCGCTGCGCTCGCCACACTATATAAAATCGCCTTTACGCCGACGTGGATAGTGGGGGTATGAAAAGGTCAAAGGTTGGCATTCATCGTGGGGTGGCGTTAACAATGGGGGGCCATTTCACATAAAAATTACCCATCAGGGTGGGTATACAATCAAATATCGGGTATGGTGGGCCATTTAACATTGTTCCCTATGTAAAATCGGGTCCATTGCATTGGTTGCATTGTATGCCATTATAATGGCATACAATGGACCCGATTTTACATAGGATTTTAACATTGATTACAATCAGGGCTATTTTTGTGCAGGCTCCAGCAGGAACTGAGGCCCTTATTCTAGTTCATTCTTTCTGACAAAATATTTCTTCGATGGACAAAACCATGTGCACTGCAGGTGAGGCAGGTGTAAAACCCCACCCACATCTAATTATCTCTGCACAAGTAACACCTGCCTCACCTGCAGTGCACATGGTTTTGTCCATCTAAGAAATATTTTGTCTGAAAGAGTGAACTAGAATAATGGCCTCAGTTCCTGCTGGAGCCTGCACAAAAATAGCCCTGATTACAATGCAGTCAATGTTAAATTGCGTCGGTCGCATCGCATGCCATTATAATGGCATGCGATGGACCCGATTTTGTAATTGTCGGGAAAATGCTAAAAATAGCGCAAAATAGCGTCGGTCGGGTCCCATCGCATACCTTAACTTAAGGTATGCGATGGGTCACGATGGGCGCCGTGCTAGGAAACAAGTACCGTCTTTTCATACACTGGATACTGTACTGATATTTAACAGTACAGATGGTCTATAGTATAGGCTCTTTCAAACATTTTAAATACAATAAGTAGTCAGAAAAGGTTAAACATAAAATAATAAATAAATAAATACACAAACATAATAGAACCAGTGCTGCACTTTCACAATCTCACACTTCAAAAGTGATAAAATGGAGAGTGTTAAAATACCAACCAATCAGCACCTGCCTGACATTTTTCAAACACAGTCTGTGACATGTGAGGTAGGAGCTGATTGGCTGGCTGTTCATCACTCTCCATTTTATCACTTTTGAAGCTTAGTGCATCTGACCATGTGCCTGACAGGAAACCGGCGTTATGGGGGGGGGGGGTTGTGGAAACCTGCCATATTCCAGGTGTTTCTGAAAAATGCAGTCGTGCCCAGGTATTTAAGAGGAGGGTCTGTGATGTCAGCAATGACCACTGTCACAGTCCTAGATTAATGGAAGGGGGGAAATTTGAGGAAGAATTACTTCACAGAAAGAGTAGTAGATAAGTGGAATAGCCTCCCATCAGAGGTGGTAGCGGCAAATACAGTAGTACAATGTAAACATGCTTGGGATAGGCATATTGATATCCTTACAAAAAAATAAGGATCAAATATGGTTTGAGGTAACGGGAAATATACTAAGAAAAATTAGTGGAGAAAAATCTGGCATTTACTATGCCAAAACTACAAATTTTCGTATTCGTATTGATGGGACATTCGTATTTGTATTTACAAATAAGAATGAATACACCATCGATAGAATACGACAGAAATCACCATTCAAAAGAATGGTGGTTCCTGATTTAATAAGCGCTAATTAGCGTAAAACGGCCATGAATTGCCAGGCAAAAACGGCAGGAAAAACGGCAGAAGACAGACACCCGCGGAGCCATCTCAAGTCACTATTGAGGAACATCAACTCCTAGAGTTAACCTATGGCCCTTCAGTCTGGGCGACGCAGTGGTGAGGCTGGTGACATGGTTCTCTGCATGCAATATAGCAGCTAAGGAGGTAATGGGCAAGTACTAAGGGTAGTACTAAAGCCGTGTACACACGGTAGCGATATGGGCTATAATCACTGGAAATATGGTCGCTGGTGACCATATTGCCAGTGATGGGAGTGTGCCCCTGCTATAAATCGCTCCCGTTTTCAGCCCCATTCTAATCGCTGGTCGCAGGAGTTTGCTGCTGCGACCAGTTGATTACCTCTGCGGCTCCCCCGGCAGAGGTTCCTTTTCATCAGCGACCATCTCTGGTCGCTGATGAAAAGGAGACACTGAGATATCTATTTCCCCGTGTGTACGCACCTTAAGGCGCCTATTGACTTATGTTGTTGTTATTCATACCTTTCTAACACTTATGCCTAGAAATAACTGACACCAAACACCTTATCTATAAATAAAGACACTGACACCAACTGCGTAAGGTTAAAAGGTCATATATGTTTATTTAAGTGGTATGACCCCTATTTGTAATAAGGGATGGCAAAGAAAGCGCTTGAGTCCAGCCCACTCACGGGTGTGCCATGGTAGCGACCTTAGCGCCCCCAATGACCACACCCCTTCTTGTGGGTACAGCCTGCACTGTGACGGACATACCGCCCCCTTCTATTGCATGACGTGGCCTTCCAGGAAGGACCAACGCCCCCAGCCGGAACTGGGGACTCGCCCGCCTTCTTGGCAAAGGGGGGGCAATACCGCACAGTGACCACCTGACAACCCACCTGTTTGCTGGTCGAGAGCGCCTTCTCGCCACAGCCTGGTCACGCCAACCCGGTAGGGTTACCTCGTGTACCCAGGCCCCGCCATCCTAAACAAATACCCCTACGCTAACTGTACTAAACTAACCTAAGGAAAATGTCCTGCAAGAACACGGCCATGCCTACGTCCGAAAGGTGGACACCATCAGTTCTGTATAATTCTACTGAATCTGTAACAATGGTGGGATGTCTAACCGCCGTGCCGCCCATAGCTACGACATGCCTAGACACCGCATGGTTCAACTTCCTCCTGGCCCTCTCGATTGCTTTCACATTCCGGCAGCCCCGCAAAATTAATGCGGGGAACTATGTCGGACCACACAATCCTCACACCTGGCCAGAGGTCTGCCAAGCGTACCAAATCCGTCTTGATCTTGATGGTGAGCTCAATGCCTGTCCTTTTGACCAGGTCATTGCCTCCTAAATGCACAACCAGAACATCCGGGCGGCCCCCTTTACTGGCTTTGGCGGATAGAAGCTCCCATAAACTGTCCCAATGTAGGCCCCTGATTCCAAACCATTGTACACTAAGTGCCCTCTCCAGGACTGGAGAACTGGAGGCTAGTGGATGCCTAGCAGCCCAAAAAATAAAAGAATGCCCTACCAACCAAACCCTGCCCAGAGCCGTGAGGGAAGGGGGGGGAGCTGAAAAAGAGAAAACCTAGCGGTTAACATATGGAACTTTACACACAACGAAATGCATTAACTACGGCCCAAGTGAAGGTGAAAAACTTAAAAAACCTCCTGTGAACTTTAGGGGACAGCCAATTGAATTAGTTCACAATGCAGGAAAAAGTAAAAAATTCCCTTCACACCGTCGATTCCGAAACGCTTATCGTTCCAGAACCGATTGTAAACAATCGTTTTTGAGCCGGCGCAACAGGCGCTTAACTACTACTTATCCAACTTATCTAATCTTACATAACTCTTGTATGCGGAGGAATTCCACCTACCAACTGCTTGAATGGCAGAAGGTGAACATCCTGCCGCCGCTGCGCAAGTAGCAGCCCCAATTCGGAAGGAATGCGTTCCGAAATCCTGCTCCCGCAGACCCAGCTCAACCAGGCATCTCCGAAACACAGCAGAAAACTGGAATCGGGTCAGTGGTAGCCCGTCGACGTGCGACAAAAACTGCAAGGCAGCCTCTGGCCTGCGGGAGTTATATTCATTAGCCCAGTACACTGGACACACGGCCGCTTCAGCCTGCGCGTTAAGGGTGACCCAGTGGCCCCTACCCCTCTGATCCGTTTTGGACCTGTTAATCTTGCATAGCACCTGCCCCTCCCGGAATACTACATTGTCCCCCAGTAACCCGGAGGCGGAGCTTTTGCTGGCTGCTACTAGCTCACTAATGCGAAAAGCGCCGTGAAACGCAAACGTAAAAGCCACCCTGAACAATGACATTTCGTATACGCTCTCCGCCACTGTGGCCAAAGAACCGACTAGGTCCCGTAGTATGCCTATATCTATGGGTTTACGGGAATCCGGGGGAACCGGACGTACCCGTGCCCAACCCTTCATGGCCTTAGACAACACAAATGACTTTGTGGGGTCAGGTTCGCCACGCAAGCGCGAATAGAAAGCGATGCCCGCCAATGCCGCCGCCATAGCCGACTTTGACCTGCCCCGCCTATGATGACCCCATACAAACGCCAGCAGCCTGTCCTCCTCTGACTTACCGCTAGCTTCGGGGGAGCCCTGAAAGTCCACCCAATCTCGCCATGCGGCACCATAAGTTCTACGAGTGGAGGGGGCCAAAGACAGTAGAGCCAGGTCCATCATGCCTGCTCTATGATCTGCCACACAAAAGGGGGACAAATAAGCCCTATGGGGGAGGCCTCTGGGGCCAATTCGCGAAACCTTGCGAATTGAAACCTCGAGAGGGCATCTGCTATGTTGTTCTCCACCCCCGGGACATGCCTGGCTTTAAACTGAATGTTGTGCCGTAAGCAGAGCAGAACCAAATGCCGTAGAAGGCGCAGAGCCTCAGGAGAAGCTGCCCTCTGGTTATTAATGGCGTGTACCACCCCCAGGTTATCACACCAGAACACTATGTTCTGGTTGGCCAGCCTAGAGCACCACAGCTCCGCAGATACTATAATCGGGAACAGCTCCAGAAGCAGCAGGTTGACCGTGAACTCTCGATCAACCCACGACTGAGGCCACCCCGACGCGCACCATTCCCCATTGAAATACGCGCCGAAACCCGTGGACCCCGCCGCATCGGTGAACAGCTGAAGTTCAAGGTTAGAGGCGGGGTCGGAAGGCCAGATGAGTTCCCTATTGAACTGGTCGAGAAAAACCGACCAGACCATAAGGTCGTCCCTAATCTCTCTGCACAGTCTAACGGTGTGATGGGGGTGCCTCAACCCCGCCGTAGACCTCTCTAGCTTATGGCAAAACACCCTACCCATCGGGATGATGCGACAAGCAAAATTAAAAGATCCTAGCAATGACTGTAGTTGCCGTAACTTGACCCTCTTCCTCTGCCCGCACTCCCTGATGAGGGCCTGCAGCTTGCATACCTTGTCCTCTGGGAGCCGGCAGCAACCTGCCGCCGTGTCTATCTCGATGCCGAGGTAGGACAGAACCGTGGTAGAGCCCTCTGTCTTATCCGCAGCAATGGGTACTCCTAAAGACTCCATAACTTGCATTGCAGAGGCCAGAATGTTTGCACATGTGTCGCGCCCCCCGGGTCCCACAAAGAGAAAGTCGTCCAGATAATGCGCCACGCCACTACAGCCTGTGACGTCTTGAATGCACCAGTGTAAAAAAGAACTGAATTTCTCAAAGTAGGAGCAGGAGACCGAGCAGCCCATGGGCAAACACTTATCAATAAATATACCCCCGTCTAGGTGGAACCCCATGAACCTAAAAGACTCGGGGTGTAGGGGAAGGAGCCTGAATGCTGACTCTATATCTAATTTGGCCATAAGTGCCCCGTTGCCGAAACCCCGGACCATGACAAGGACCTCATCAAATAATTGATATTGAACGCTACAAAACTGCTCGGGTATGGCGTCATTAATGGACGCCCCGTGGGGGTAAGACAGGTGCTGAATCAGTCTATATTTGCCTGGGGTTTTCTTTAGAACTACCCCAAGAGGGGAGAAACACATCCCAGGTAGCGGGTCAGCTGGAAAAGGCCCCGCCATACGCCCAAGGCGGATTTCAGCTTGCACCTTGTTCCTTACCACCTCGGGGAAATCCCTCGCTGACTTGAGGTTCTTGTATGATACCACTGAGACTGCCTGGGGAATGGGGAGGCGAAAACCCTCGGAGAAACCGAGACCTAAAAATTTAGCGTCAGCCCCATTTGGGTAGCGGTCTAGCCTGCGTATCAATTCCGGGACAACGATGGGGGAAGGAGCCTTACTTACTGCTAGTGCCGGGCTCACCCTGGTCGGCCTGGCGACCTGGAGCCCGACAGGACTTACCGGGGTGGCCAGCCCCGCAATAACGGCACTCGTGACGGAAACGGCACTTAGCGCCTCGGTCACATTTGCCGTCGTTAAATGCAAAGCACTTCCCTTTGCTGCCGGGCTTAGCCCCGGGTTTACCCCCGGGAAAGGGCTTCTTAGTGGCTGGATCAGAGGATGGCTGGCCCTTACCAATAACCTCCAACCAGATCTCTACGTGTTTGCACCCCATTGGCATAATCCTGGCCCCATCGTGGTTAAGACGAAACTTTTCGTCGTAGTCACGCCAGGCGGTTCCCTTGTAGGAAATGAACGTCTCATTCACTAAGTACAGATAACGCAGAACATTAGCATGTTCCTCTGGCCTGGTGCTGATGTAACATGAGGCAAAGACCAAGAAACCTTTGAGCCAGTTGTGAAAACTTTTGAAAGCAAGCTCGCTGTTACCGGCTGCTTTCTTGGCCTTGTCCAAGTCCTTTTTCATGTCAGTGGTAAGGGAAAACAGGTCTACAAACTTGCCCTTCCTGATCTTATCCCTGATACCCTTGCGCAAACCCCGCGATATTGCGGTGTTTGAGCAATGAACCATGTCCCCTGCGGGTGGACCCTCCCCCTGTGCGCCATCCTTCCTAGTGCGTTTCTTACCCGCCACTTTCTTGGCTACAGCGCGGGCCACCATTTTCGCAAATTTACGCGGGCGCTTAGGGGACCCTGAACCATCGCTGCTAGCGGATGATTGATCAGATGATGATTCACAACCAGAAGAGTCAGTATGCTCACCACCCGCAGATGTGTCTCCCTGTTCAGCCGGAGTGGAGGCTAGAGGCCCCGGATCCGTGACCCTGATGGTTGATGCCAACAAAGGGGCCCTCGGCGGTGTGCTGGGCAGCTCGCCAGCTGCAGTACTGGATGGGCTCCCACGTCTGCCCGTGCCCGAGGTGTTTGGCGTCGGCGGTCTAGGTGGCCGCGTCCCATCCTGTACGGTCACCTGCTCACTGCTGCCAAAGGATCCCCCAGCTCTAGAGTCACGCCCTGTACCTGTATTGGACCCGGGAGACAAAGGCACTGCATTAACTGTAGGAAGGAACAGTGAAGAATCGCCTGCATCACCCCTGCGCGCTCGCCGTCCTGCCCTGCCCCCTGCGGCTGGATAGTGGGGTTTCTGTGCAGCCCCAGACTGCGGCTGAGCGTAAGGGTGAAAATAAGGTGTCCCAGTGTAACCCTGCTGCTGGCCGGCCGGCCAGTATTGCCCAGGGTGCTGTGGGTAGCCCACGCCGCTGTGGCCGTGAGGCCCCCCAGGCACCCCGCTTGCCCCCGCAAAATAAGGGAAACCCGGTGCATGAGTCCACTGGGCCTGAGGCCCAAAGTACTGCTGTCCATGTGTGAAAGCCTGCTGCGCTGAAGCAGGAGGGGTATTAAAAGCCCAAGGCTGTGGAGCCTGTGGTTGGGGAGCAGCCTGTTGGAAAGGGGGGTATCCTGCTGGCATGCCAGGGGCGCCATAGCCTTGTGCGCCCTGCTGATGAAAACCCTGCCCTTGAAAACCACTCTGAAAACCAACACCTGCGCCAGGTCCCTGGAACCAGTGTTGTTGCTGTGCAAAACCCTGAGCAGCTGGCTGTGAAGGTGCTGGGGCGCCGGGTTGCCCCCCAGGGTCCCGTGTCACCTGCACCAACAGAGCTGCCGTGGGAAACATACCTGCTGCTAAACCACCCCTGGGTGGCACCAGTCCACCCCCACCTATGGCGATAACGGGGCCCTGCCCCATGGGGATAGCCCCCGCTGCGGGGCCCCCCGAGATCTGCTGCATGGGACTCCCCGCCGGCGTGGATGAGCGGAGAGGCCCCCTGCCCTGAGGAGAAACGGGGGACAGCATCCCCCGCGTGTCAAACGGGCTCCTGGCCTGGGCGCCAGATGCCAGCAGGCCGGAGCCTGTCAGCGCGTCGTCAGCGTGGTCTAACCCGACCACCGCCGCGCTGCTGGGAGGTGTATCGGGGAACAGCGTTCCCCGTCACTCCCCGCCGCGCGACTCGCGGCCTGTGACATCACGGGCGCGCTGGCGGCAGCACTATGCTGCGCGCCGGCCGCACTCCGTGTTGCGGCAACGCCCGCTCCCAGCGAGGATGTGCTGGGGCGGGCAGGGGATCCAGGGGAGGAAGGGGCGGTGTGGTAGCTGCGGCCGCGTGGCGTCCGCCCGCCACCGCGCGCGGCAGCGCTGGACAGCGGACGGGCAGCATCAGCCAACCATCGGGGAGGGGGAGCTGAGCGCTTGGGGCGGCCAGACATATTAGATGCAAGCACAAACAGTAAGTAAGAGGTAACTTAGCTTCAGCTGCACCGCGACTTCTTTCCACTGGATCCAGCTTCAAAGAGGCTCATTTCCTGTCTCTTGCCCACTAATATAACCTCACTGGCTACTGCCCTCTCCTGCTACCTGATTGGCTAGAACTAACTGCCACTCACTGCTATTTCCATAGGCTTGACGCTGCTGCTGATTTGATCTACTTATGGACACCAAACTCAAAGGCTCTTATATTCCCTCCAGCCTATGCGGCCCTCGCTCTGATTTAGTTTGAAAAGTGATAAAATGGAGAGTGATAAAGCACCAACCAATCAGCGCCTGTCATTTTTCAAAACAGCATGTAACATATGGCCTAATTCAGACCAGACCACTGGGCTGCGAGTCTTCGGGGCCCACATCCATGGTGACGACATTAAAGAGTATTCTTTGCTGATTATGAAGCTGTATAAATGCGGCAATATCTACCTTTTAGGTTGGTCATTTCTGTCACTGGTGTTAGTGTTAGATCACATCGCTGTATACATACTGTGCGTGTACCTGAGGAATTACACAGATGGTAATAGATAAATGTGTTTTTCTAGTAGTACATCAGCGTATGCGCGCGGGGGGTGTCAGTTGAATACTGACCAGGCGAGCGGTGACAACAAGCAGACAGCCCTGCTCGCTGTCACCACTCGTCCACGGCATTGAATACACCCCAATGAATTCATCACCGATAATTGGTATGATTTTATCACTTAGACCAGTGGTTCCCAAACTGTGTACCTAGGCACCCTGGGGTGCCTCAGGACACTTGCAGGGGTGCCTTGGGTTGGTGGGCTAGGATCAATTCATATTATTAATGGACAAGGTAACAGGCAAAACCAGTGCTGGTGGCTGCCAACAGGGGCGGATTGGCCATTTAAGTCACCGGGAACTTTCCCGGGAGGCCGGCCGCATGTGAGGCCGATAGCTGAACATGGCTCCACCCACTCGCGGGTGTAGCGCCACCCACACAATTCGCGGAGGACCTGACAGTGGACACCACAGGAGGAATACAGCAGAGGCGCAGTGGAAGGTCAGGTGCGCTCTAGTAATAATGCTGTGTGCCTTAGCCTGCGCCTGTCATACTGTATGACAGGCAGCAGCACCAGCAGCAGGATCCTCTCACCTGCTGCTTCCCTCTCCTCTGTGCTGCCCTGTCCTGTCAGATATTTCAGGCAGCGTATGTCCCCGGCCCCAGCTTCCTGTAGGGATGGCCATCGACCATTGATGATTCGAAATCACCGATGGTTCATGGCCCATGTCGAATACTTTTGCCATCGATGGGGGAGAACCAGATGGTTTCCCTCCATCGATGGAACAGCAAAACGATGTTTTTTTTTTTTTAAGTGTCGGGACACGGAGCATAGCTCCGCCATGCCCCGCCCCCGTGTTTTGATTGGCCCACAGGCCAATCAATCAAACACAATGGATGACCATCGATATGTAAAATTATCGATGGTCATCCATTGCATAGTTTAGCACTATCGATGGCCAGTTGCAGAATTGCCATCGATGGCAACGATGGCCATCCCTAATAAATATATATATATATATAGATAGATAGATACAGTAGATATGTGTAGAAATATAGATAGATATTTTTGCTCCTCAGGAATGGTAGCTGTCACAACAGTGAAGAGATGGCAGAGGCAATGACAGATTAAAAAAACTGGGTCCCCATGCCCAAAAACCACCCTGCCCTTGGTGTGGTGACCCCTGAGCACTAATCTGTCACTTTTCACTGATTTCCCAAATGTGTTACTGTGTAATATCAGTGGGAAGATGATGTGAGGCATGGGACAGAGAGACCAACTGCCATTTCCAACTGCCGCCCGCATGCCACATGCCAGGTGTAAAACCTCAGTGTGCTGGCCTCTCACTGGCATTTCTTGAGCAGGAGCAGAGGTGAGCACAAGAAAAATATACCCCCCTAGAGAGATCCAGCTTTTACAGCGAGTTTCCTCCAGGTATTTTCAGTGATCAGAGAGATCAGCGCACATTAACATCTGTGTTTTCTTTTCTTTTTTTCTTTTTTTTTTTTGTGCACCTTTGGTGCAATTTACCATCAACAATGAGCCGGAGGGAACTGGCCCAGTTATTTGGAACTGGGCCATATCCGAACACCTCCTGGCTACGATCTGGACGCCGCAGACCATCTTCAGGCGTACCATCTGCAGCAGACCAACCAGCAGCGGCACCGTCCTCAGGAGCACCAGCAGTGGCAGCACCATCCTTGGTAGCACGTAGACCAGCAGTCATCCTTGCCCGCCTTCCATCCTACAGGAAATGCACCTTTACAGGAGGCGGCGCTGTAGAGTCCTGCACCATCTGCATCTCCCAGTTTCGGGTTTGTGAGGAAGTGGCGGTCACATCCTGCAGGCATGTTTTCCACGTCTCATGCCTGACACAGTGGCTGGACGTCAACAGCATCTGCCCCCTGTGCCGCGCCCGATGCTTTGACCTGAGCAGATTTCCCCAGCGTCATCTTTAGAGGAAATCAAGAACATCATTGCCCCCAAACATCCAGGGGTGCAATCCAAGGAAGTAAGTACTATTCTAACTGGTCATGTCCTTGTTGTCTTGTCTCCCCCTGTCTACCCTACTCGGGGATTAGCTACTTGCTGCTGTTGTCAGCAGAAGTCTTGAGGGATTTTACCTTTTTACCTGAACTGACGGACTTAATTTGGCACATTAAAATTTGGCTTTCAATTTCAAATTCTTCAGTCCCTCAGCAGGATTTTGGTTTCACCTCTTGCCGAGTTCTACTTGTGTTATCCTTGCTCTCCCCAACCCCCTATTCCCTCATGTGTCTTTATGTTGCTTCTGATTGGCCCTGAAGCTTGTCATTATTCGGCTAATTGGCATTCAATTAAACATTTTTTTTTTTTTTTGGCAGATCATCCATTTTACAAAATTTTAATGCTTTGGGAGTTATCTACGAAGCAGTGGAAAGAGGGGAGAATTGTGATTGGTTGCTATTGGTAACATCTCTACTGGCTCCTCCCTCCACTCTTCTCACTGCTTCCCCAATAGACCCCTTTGCCACCAATCTTAGTTTAACCATATTTAAATATTTTTAATGTGTTTCAAATAAATTCCACCTTTTATTCTGCCAAATACATGTCTCTGAGTCTTTATTTATATTATGGTTACTTATGATTGTGTGATTATATGGTATATACATGGGACACCCTTCAGATGGTGGAAGGTAATGGGCACCATACATTTCCTAATTGATTTAGTTCTAATAAATAAATAAATAACCAATGAATGGCAATCACTGTGTCTGAGTCTTTCTGTTATATAATTTTATTAATGGTATTTTATGGTTATATTATTATTTTGTGGCTGGCGTGGGGGTCAGATAGAAGATGTTAATCCTATGTCGCATAATGCCTGTGCAAGGGTGATTAGCATCAGAAAATGCAAATGGATCATAAACACAAACTGTCCAGACTCTGGGCCAGATGCACTAAGCTTCAAAAGTGATAAAATGGAGAGTGTTAAAATACCAACCAATCAGCACCTGCCTGACATTTTTCAAACACAGTCTGTGACATGTGAGGTAGGAGCTGATTGGCTGGCTGTTCATCACTCTCCATTTTATCACTTTTGAAGCTTAGTGCATCTGACCATGTGACTGACAGGAAACCGGCGTTATGGGGGGGGGGGGGGTGGAAACCTGCCATATTCCAGGTGTTTCTGAAAAATGCAGTCGTGCCCAGGTATTTAAGAGGAGGGTCTGTGATGTCAGCAATGACCACTGTCACAGTCCTAGATTAATGGAAGGGGGGAAATTTGAGGAAGAATTACTTCACAGAAAGAGTAGTAGATAAGTGGAATAGCCTCCCATCAGAGGTGGTAGCGGCAAATACAGTACTACAATGTAAACATGCTTGGGATAGGCATATTGATATCCTTACAAAAAAAATAAGGATCAAATATGGTTTGAGGTAACGGGAAATATACTAAGAAAAATTAGTGGAGAAAAATCGATTTTTTGGGGGGGCTTATTCGTATTTTTGGCATTTACTATGCCAAAACTACAAATTTTCGTATTCGTATTGATGGGACATTCGTATTTGTATTTACAAATAAGAATGAATACACCATTGACTTCCGGTTCCGGCTCTCTGATGAGAGGAGGCTGACCGCTGCAGCTCCGCTCACGAGGCCGCCCAGACCACATTTAACAAGGCAAATTCGCCTCCCTGACGCCGCCATCCACCAGCCCTCCCTCCCCAGAAGCCTCACGCTGCATGGAGACGCAGCTAACAGCGATGCCCGCCGTCAAAAGCAGAGCTCAGCGCGACGCTGAAAAAAAATCCAAGATGGCGCCCGGCACATCAGACGCCACGCCCGGACCCCTCCTGATCCCTCCAGACACCCCAGCACGCCGATCGCCGACCCCCCATAGCGGGGACACCAGCACAGCTCCTCTCCAGACGGAAGATAACATTCCGGATCCCATTCAGGTACTCCCAGCACCCTCGCACCCAGTTACATATGGGGACATGGTTCAGGCCATAAGAGCTGCAATTGGACCTTTACTCAAGGAGCAGACTGCTGATATTAAACAGCAGATAGCTCAATTGACCCAGAGGACACTAATAAATGAACACAGGGTGGGAGAGAACTTTATGGCGATTGCTGAACTGAAGCAGGAATCACACAGACATACTAAAGAACTCTACCAGGTTCATAACAAACTCCAGGACCTGGAGAACAGGTCCAGGAGAAATAACCTGAGAATCATCGGCCTCCCAGAAACAGTCAAGGGCCAGAACCTATATGACTTTATAAAGCTTACACTCCCCAATCTGCTCCAGATACAGGACAGATGTACAGATATGGTCCTGGAGAGAGCTCACAGATTAGGCCCTCTGCGCCCTCAAGAGGGAGACAGACCCAGGGCTGTGATCTTCAAACTACTGAATTATTTACACAAGGAATTAATCTGGAGTGCCTCCCGCAGACACAGAAATATTGAGTGGGAGGGTAACAAAATCCTCCTATTCCAGGATTTCTCAGCAGAGGTCGCAAAGGCTAGGAAAGACTTTTCCCCGATATGCACCAGGCTGATAAAAGCTGAAAGAAAATTTGCACTTATATTCCCGGCCAAACTGCGTATTTTTGACGGAAATTCATTCAAAGAGTTTTCCACCCCCCTCGATGCAGAGCAGTACCTGAATGAGGACTCTCAGACCCACGCATCACCCCGCTCTATGTCGGAATACGACTGAAATTACCACACACTCAGCCTCAGAGAAGCTGCATAATCTCCATTCACCTCCAACCCATATCCAATTCATAATCCTCCCCCCCTCCCCCCCCCCCCCCCCCGTCACCAACCATGCGAAGACCTTCAGGCAATTATACCCATACACAGAGGATTCACAATGAGTAGAGGCCCCGCTATCCAACTGAGGACTCTAACCTACAACTCCTCAAAACTTCGACCATACTTAAAGAGGAAATGTTCGCAGAGACTACACATTCATATAGCTTCACCCCCTCTTGACTCTGAGAACCTCGACCCGGACGCGACCCGAAGACAAGCCTAACTCCCCCCCCCCCCCCCCCCTCACCTCCACCTGCTCTGACACCCGGCTCAGATACAACCTACAACTCCCAGATCCAGAGTACAGAACGCAAGGGAAGACTCCCGAATCATGGGCCCCCCCATCCCACCCCCCCCCCTCCTCCCCTCCCCTGTTGGCGTTACAGTTAAAAAGTTTATTTCTATTGGGCCGAAGAGCCTTGGGAGCTTTTGAGCGTTCCCATCTAAGATGCACAGAACTGCATACTTGAACTGCATTCCTCCCGGAAGTTTACATGTTATAAAACTAGTGGAAATGTTTTCCAGTTCTCTCCCCTTTTTACTCTTTCGTCTTCTATTCTTTTCCCTATCTTTCCTTTCCTCCCCACCTCCTTCCCAAGCATGCCGACGAAATCTTGTGTATGACAAGTCACCCTCAGTGAGTATGAAACCTCTTAAATTCCTATGTGACAATGTTTAATGTCGGTTAAAATAGCCTCTTGGAATGTAGGGGGAATCAACTCCCCCTGCAAGCGAAAGAAAATTCTGATATACTTAAGTAAATTACGTGTGGATATTGTATGTCTCCAGGAGACACACCTGACTGCCACTGAGTCTCTAAAACTATCTACCCTGGGATGGAAGGTGCAAGCCGCTGCCCCATACACCTCCAAGGCAAGAGGCCTGGTGATATTATCTAGAGGCTCAGTCTCAGTAAAGGTTGACCAGATAACGCCTGACCCAGAAGGCCGTTTTTTGCTGTGTCATATCACGATTGCTGACAAAGTTTATGTGTGTGTGAATGTTTACGCTCCAAATGTTTATTCAAAACCATTTTTAGATAAGCTGGTCTCCCTAATTTCCCCTCACTTACATCTCCCTATATTGTTGTGTGGTGACCTGAACATGCTGGCACACCCGGTGCTAGATAAACTAATAAGGACAAAAACAAAGAGAAGACAACCCAAATTTGGTGTCTCAGCATTAGCCGCCAAATTACACCTTATTGATGTGTGGCGCACATTACACCCTACAGACTCAGAGTTTACATGCCTATCAGCATCCACGGGGGGGCTTTCCCGTATAGATTATATCCTAACATCGTCCAATATGCTGCCAAATATTGAAGAAGCTAATATATAGTCCATTACACTTTCGGACCATGCAGTCACATGGATAAAATTAGCCCTCTCCCCAGAACCCTCCTCTTTCATTTCATGGAGATGTCCACCTTCCCTAGCCTCCTCGCTCTCTCTGAGAGATGAGGTCCTGAAGGCATGGGAGAACTACCACAAATCCAATTCAGAAACCCTTGAAACAAACCCAACGCTCTACTGGCAAGCCTCTAAGGCCATCATCAGAGGCACAATAATATCACTAACCACACATCAGAAACGTAAGCTAACAGCAGACTATATTTCAGCCCAAATTGCCCTTACAGAAACATACCAAACTTATAAATCCCACCCCTCCCCACAAAACCGTAACACCTATAACCTGAGGAGAACCCAATTTGATAAATTACTTTCCAAACTTGAAGCAAGATTCACCTTTAAAAGGGAATACAAATTCCATAAATATGGAAATAAATCAAGCAGACTCCTGACGAACCTTCTACAGGGACAGAGACCACCATCCACGATCCACCCCTTAAACAAACCCGATGGTACACACACAACGAGTAACAGCCAAATAGCAAAAGTCCTAAATGAATTCTACGCTAACCTATACTCCCTCCCAACCTCAGTGACCCAACACCGAGACCAATTCTGGAATAATATTACATTACCCCAACTAGATGAAAAAACAAAAGAGACCATTATCGCTGAAATTACCCTAGATGAAGTAACCAGAGCCATATCCCAACTAAAGCCCGGAAAAGCCCCCGGCCCTGATGGCTTCACGGCCGAATACTATAAACTTCTCTTACCCCATATAGCTCCAACCCTCACCTCTATGTTTAATGCCCTACTAAAATCAAAAACTGCCCCAATGCTATTTAGCCCCTTCCTGACAGAGCCAGTTTTTGCGTTCCTGACAGAGCCCTTTTTTTCAAATCTGACATGTATCACTTAAGTGGGGATAACTTTTTTTTGCTTTTACTTATCCCAGTGATTTTGAGATTGTTTTTTCGTGACACATTGTACTTCAAATTAGTGGTAAATTTGGGTCGATACAGTCTGTGTTTTTTTGTGAAAAATACCAAAATGTCGTAAAAAAATGGAAAATTTAGCAATTTGCAAAATGTTAAATTTTCTGCTTGTGAGACAAATAATCATACCACTCAAAATAGTTAATAACTAACATAGACCATATGTCTACTTTATGTTTCCATCATTATTTCAACTTCCTTTTAATTTTTTTGGACACTAGGAGGCTTACAATATGAATAGCAAATTCTCAAATTTTCAAGAAAATTTCAAACACTGATTTTTTTAGGGACCAGTTCAGTTCTGATGTGACTTTGAGGGACTTGTATGTGAGACACCCCCATAAATGATACCATTTCAAAAACTGCACCCCTCACAGTATTCAAAACAGCATTTTGGAAGTTTGTTAACCCTTTAGGTGTTTCACAGGAATTAAAACAAAGTGTAGGTGAAATTTCAAAATTTCATTTTTTTTGCAGATTTGCAATTTTAATACACTTTTCTAAGGAACACAGTACATTTTACTAGAGAAATGTGACTAAAAATTGATTCCCCCAATTCTTTTGTTTTCATAAATATCCTATATGTGGCCCTAGTGTGCACGTTGACCAAACCACAGGCTTCATAATAGAAGGAGCACCTACTTGATTTTGGAGCCTCCTTTTTATGAGATTATTTTTTAGGCACCATGTAGGTTTCTAGGCACCATAAGATGCTAAAATTTAGGAACCCCCCCACAAGTGACCCCATTTTGCAAACTACACCCCTCAGGGAATTCATCTAGGGGTATAGTGTACATTTCAAACCCCCAGGGGTTTCACCAATTTTGATACAACTGGGCAGTGAAAATGAAAAATTACATTTCTTTACACAAAAATGCAGTTCTGGCTCAAAATTTTTCATTTTCAGAAGGTATAAAGGAGAAAAAGCACCCCAAAATCTGTGCCCCAATTTCTCCCGAGTATGGCAATGCCTCATATGTGACCAAAAAATACCAGTTGGGTGCATGGCAGGACTCAGAAGGGAAGGAGTGATTTTTGGTGGTGGAATGTTGGTGGGTGCTATGTCGCATTAGCAAGACCCCCAAAGCACCAATACAGTGGAACCCCCCCACAAGTGACCCCATTTTGCAAACTACACCCCTCAGGGAATTCATCTAGGGGTATAGTGTACATTTCAAACCCCCAGGGGTTTCACCAATTTTGATACAACTGGGCAGTGAAAATGAAAAATTACATTTTTTTACACAAAAATGCAGTTCTGGCTCAAAATTTTTCATTTTCAGAAGGTATGAAGGAGAAAAAGCACCCCAAAATCTGTGCCCCAATTTCTCCCGAGTACGGCAATGCCTCACGTGTGACCAAAAAATACCATTTGGGTGCATGGCAGGACTCATAAGGGAAGGAGTGATTTTTGGATTTTGCAGCTCAGATTCTGGTGGAATTTTGGTGGGTGCTATGTCGCATTAGCAAGACCCCCCAAGCACCAATACAGTGGAACCCCCCCACAAGTGACCCCATTTTGCAAACTACACCCCTCAGGGAATTCATCTAGGGGTATAGTGTACATTTCAAACCCCCAGGGGTTTCACCAATTTTGATACAACTGGGCTGTGCAAATGAAAAATTACATTTTTTACACAAAAATGCAGTTCTGGCTCAAAATTTTTCATTTTCACAAGGAATGAAGGAGACAAAGCACCCCAAAATCTGTGCCCCAATTTCTCCCGAGTACGGCAATGCCTCACATGTGACCAAAAAATACCATTTGGGTGCATGGCAGGACTCAGAAAGGAAGGAGTGATTTTTGGATTTTGCAGCTCAGATTCTGGTGGAATGTTGGTGGGTGCTATGTTGCATTAGCAAGACCCCCCAAGCACCAATACAGTGGAACCCCCCCACAAGTGACCCCATTTTGCAAACTACACCCCTCAGGGAATTCATCTAGGGGTATAGTGTACATTTCAAACCCCCAGGGGTTTCACCAATTTTGATACAACTGGGCAGTGAAAATGAAAAATTACATTTTTTTACACAAAAATGCAGTTCTGGCTCAAAATTTTTCATTTTCAGAAGGTATGAAGGAGAAATAGCACCCCAAAATCTGTGCCCCAATTTCTCCCGAGTACGGCAATGCCTCACATGTGACCAAAAAAATACCATTTGGGTGCATAGCAGGACTCAGAAGGGAAGGAGTGATTTTTGGATTTTGCAGCTCAGATTCTGGTGGAATTTTGGTGGGTGCTATGTCGCATTAGCAAGACCCCCCAAGCACCAATACAGTGGAACCCCCCCACAAGTGACCCCATTTTGCAAACTACACCCCTCAGGGAATTCATCTAGGGGTATAGTGTACATTTCAAACCCCCAGGGGTTTCACCAATTTTGATACAACTGGGCAGTGAAAATGAAAAATTACATTTTTTTACACAAAAATGCAGTTCTGGCTCAAAATTTTTCATTTTCATAAGGTATGAAGGAGAAAAAGCACCCCAAAATCTGTGCCCCAATTTCTCCCGAGTATGGCAATGCCTCATATGTGACCAAAAAATACCAGTTGGGTGCATGGCAGGACTCAGAAGGGAAGGAGTGATTTTTGGTGGTGGAATGTTGGTGGGTGCTATGTCGCATTAGCAAGACCCCCAAAGCACCAATACAGTGGAACCCCCCCACAAGTGACCCCATTTTGCAAACTACACCCCTCAGGGAATTCATCTAGGGGTATAGTGTACATTTCAAACCCCCAGGGGTTTCACCAATTTTGATACAACTGGGCAGTGAAAATGAAAAATTACATTTTTTTACACAAAAATGCAGTTCTGGCTCAAAATTTTTCATTTTCAGAAGGTATGAAGGAGAAAAAGCACCCCAAAATCTGTGCCCCAATTTCTCCCGAGTACGGCAATGCCTCATGTGTGACCAAAAAGTGGCAGGACTCAGAAGAGAAGGAGTGATATTTGGATTTTGCAGCACAAATTCTGGTGGAATGTTGGTGGGTGCTATGTCGCATTAGCAAGACCCCCAAAGCACCAATACAGTGGAACCACCCCACAAGTGACCCCATTTTGCAAACTACACCCCTCAGGGAATTCATCTAGGGGTATAGTATACATTTAAAACCCCCAGGGGTTTCACCAATTTTGATACAACTGGGCTGTGCAAATGAAAAATTACATTTTTTACACAAAAATGCAGTTCTGGCTCAAAATTTTTCATTTTCAGAAGGTATGAAGGAGAAAAAGCACCCCAAAATCTGTGCCCCAATTTCTCCCGAGTATGGCAATGCCTCATATGTGACCAAAAAATACCAGTTGGGTGCATGGCAGGACTCAGAAGGGAAGGAGTGATTTATGGATTTTGCAGCTCAGATTCTGGTGGAATGTTGGTGGGTGCTATGTGGCATTAGCAAGACCCCCGAAGCACGGTGAAATGATGAACCTAATAATCCATAGATGTGTGGTATATTTTAAAACACTCCTTTATACATAGGCCGGGTTTGTCGGGGCAAGTTTCACAGTGGAAAATAGTTTCCTTTCTTATTCCCTTTTTATAGCAAACTTTGCACCTTTTTTGTGTCCTGCCCTTTCTTGCAGTGGAGGGGATTTCGTTCGGAAAATGCTGCCCTGGTACAATACGGGGGCCAGTACTAGAAGTACTGGGGCCCTCTGCCTGCTGGTTCCCAAATACTAGGCCCTTTATGACTTCCTCTTGAAAGTGCATAAATGTCCCCCTCTGGCCGGTAGAACGGAATAGCACGTAAGCGTTATACAGTGCCATCTGGATGATATACACGGCCAGCTTCTTGTACCAGATTTTTGTTTTCCGCAGGGCACTGTACGGCTTCAGTACCTGATCTGAAAGATCCACTCCGCCCATGTACCTATTGTAATCCAGGATACAATTAGGTTTTGAGGTGTGGGTACTGGTACCTCGTACAGGGACGGAGGTGGTACTGTCTCCGTGAATTGTTGTCAGTATAAGGACATCCCTCTTGTCCTTATATTTGACCAACAACATATTTTCTGTGCATATTCCCCTGCTTTCACCCCTTCTCATTACTTGGGCAATGTGCGTTTTTGGGAGGCCTCTTTGGTTCTTGCGCACAGTACCGCAAGCTGCTGTACCTCTTGAACCAAGGGCCTTAAACAGGGGGATGCTAGTGTAAAAGTTATCCACATAGAGGTGATAACCTTTATCCAGGAAGGGGTGCACTAAATCCCAGACAATTTTTCCACTTACACCTACGAGGGAGGGGGGGCATTCTGGCGGTTCAATTCTTGAATCCTTCCCTTCATATACCCTAAACCTGTGAGTGTACCCTGAGGTGCTTTCACACAGCTTATACATTTTTATGCCATACCTTGCCCTCTTACTGGGAAGGTACTGGCGGAATTTAACCCTTCCTTTAAAATGTATAAGGGACTCGTCTATGCAAATGAATTTATCTGGGATGTACATCTCTTCAAATTTGGCACTGAAATGATCAATGACCGGCCTGACTTTGAATAGCCGGTCAAAGGTGGGATCATCTCTGGGTGGGCACTGTGCATTATCGTTGTAATGCAAAAATTTAAGGATCGTCTCAAATCGAGCCCGGGGCATGGCCATACGGTAAAATGGGGTGCTGTACAGAACATCTGTACTCCAATATTGCCTAATTTCTGGCTTTTTTACTATGCCCATATGAAACACCAGACCCCAAAACGTCATCATCTCTACTGCATCTACAGGGGTCCACCTAGCAAATGATGACGTGGGGTTTTGAGCAATAAACTGCTGGGCATATAAATTAGTTTGGTCCACCATTAAATTTATAAAATCATCAGAGAAAAATAATTTGAAAAAGTCAATTTCTCTGAGACCTGTGGAATCAAATTGGATTCCTGGCATGGCCAAAAACTCAGGAACCTGGGGCTCAAAATTGTCTGGTGGTGGGGTCCATACGAGATCAATTATTGGGGGGGGGGGTCTCAGCTGCTCTACGGGGGCGTCTTTGAGGGGGTCCCTCATCACCAGAGGAGGAAGAGGAGCTTAAGACGAATCCTTCAAATTCCCCGCTTGCCTCACTGGCTGTGTCAGAGTCAGAGGCAAGCATGGCATATGCCTCCTCCACTGAATACATTCTTCTGGATGACTGGGATGACATTTGGGATGACATTTGGGATGACATTTGGGATGCCATTTTTATTTTTGTGTTACTGGTAGTGAAATGTTTCAACACGTGTATAGTGTAGGGGGGGGTACAAACTTTATTTCAACCCGGGGGGTATGTAGTGTGTAGTGTGTATGTAGTGCAGAAAAAAAAATACTTTATACAAAAAAAAAAAATTGAAGGGGTTAAAAAAAAAAAAAAATTGAAGGGGTTAAAAAAAAAAAATGAAGGGGTTAAAAAAAAAAAAAAAAAAAAGGTCCTGCGCCAAAAATTGAGCACAGATGTTGGTCAGTAACGTCCGTCACTGAACAGCGCTCAAAGGCAACAGGAATTTGATCAAAAAAAAAAAAATAGATCAACCCTGTGCCGAAAAAGATGATCAGTGATGTACGTCACTGATCAGCGCACAGTGGCCACAGGACACCCACAAAATCACAGTGTGTGTAAAAAAAAAATTAAAAAAAGACCCCACAGCACCCACAAAAAAAAAAAGGCGATCAGTGATGCGACACTGATTACCAGTGAGGGGCAGCAGGTGCACAACCTTTGGTGCAACTGACAGTGCAACTGGCAGGTATATATAAAAAAAAAAAACCTCTGCACCCCCAAAAAGTTGCTGATCACCTCAGATATAGTGATCAGCACAAAAGGCGGGGGCAGCAGACACAAAATTTAGCACTCTCTATCACTCTCTGTCACTATCTCTCACTATCTCTCTCTATCTCTCTATCTCTCACTATCTATCACTCTATGACACTGCAGCAGCAGCACTGACAGTTATATATATGAAAAATAACCCCTGCACCCCCAAAAAGTTGCTGGGGGTGCACAAAATGGGGGCAGCAGACACAAAATATAGCAGTCTCTATCACTCTCTGTCACTATCTCTCTCTATCTCTCTATCTCTCACTATCTATCACTCTATAACACTGCAGCAGCAGCACTGACAGGTATATATATATATAAAAAAAACCCTGCGCCCCCAAAAAGTTGCTGATCAGTTAATTTATACTGATCAGCACAAAAGGGGGGGCAGCAGTCAGTTATATAAAAAATATATAGCACAATCTGTCACTATCTCTCTATCTCTCTCTATCTCTCTCTCTCTATCTCTCGCTATCTCTCTATCTATAACTCTATTACACTGCAGCAGCACAAAATATAGCACTCTCTGTCACTAGGCCTCTCTATCTCTCTCTATCTCTCTCTCTCTATCTATCTAATAACTCGCTGCAGCACAACACAGCAGGATGTCACAGGATGTCACAGGATGTCACAAGAAGAAGCAAGATCCAGGCAGTGATCAGGTAAGTATTTAGCAAGGTTCTGGTCAGTAAATGGCGGCAGCTGGGCACGGTGACCGCACTGCACGCTATTCCAGACCGGAATGGCGTCTGCAGTGCAGTCACCGTTAGTTTAAACCCCCCTCCATGGCTGTGATTGGTCCGTCGGTCCGACGAACCAATCACGGCCTTTGGGGGCGGGCGGGGTGAGGTTGGGTGACACCAGTGTCACCCTTACACCCCGCGGTGATTGGTGCTGTACTTTACAGCACCAATCACCTCCGATCCCGTGTCACCGGCGAACGTTATTCGCCGGTGACACAGGAAAACGCTGTGAATGGCTGTTCACACTGAACAGCCAATCACAGCGATCGCCGACGGGGGGCGGCATCGCAGCCCCCCCTGGGCATGCAGGGACATGTCTGCTGTCAGGGACAGCAGACATCGTCCCTCTGTCACTGCGTCTCTAGACGCAGTGACAGTTTGAAGCCATGACGTATATATACGTCATGTGTCGGGAAGTACTTCCCGGCCATGACGTATATATACATCAAATGTCGGGAAGGGGTTAACTCTGCCAATATCAGAGTATTACCCAAACCAGGCAGAAATCTGTCGGACCCGGCCTCATACAGACCTATATCCTTGTTAAACCTGGATTACAAGCTTTTAACAAAAATTTTATCTGACAGACTAAAACTGGTGGTCCCAAACTTGGTCCACCCCGACCAAACTGGCTTTGTCGCTGGGCGCCACCCGGTGACGAATATCAGGAAAGTCCTGGCAGCACTTTCCCAATCCCAGGGTTCCATGTCGGGGCCTTCGAAGGCAATCCTCTCATTGGACGCCGAGAAGGCCTTTGACATGGTTCACTGGGATCACCTATTTCACACTCTCGACCGATTTGGTTTTCCAGAGGAATTTATTTTGTGGCTGCAAACTCTGTATGAGGCCTCGTCCTCCAGAATCATATGTAACGGCTCTATTTCAGAACCATTTAAAGTACTCAGAGGTACAAGACAAGGATGCCCCCTTTCCCCTCTCCTGTTTGCTCTCGCCCTAGAACCCCTAGCAGTCGCTCTTCGCACATCCCCAAGATTCACAGGTATTATGGTAGGCCATACAGATATACGTGTGTCACTCTTTGCAGATGACATGCTACTTTTCTTGTCAAATCCTCAACATTCCATCCCCGTTTCACTAGAAATTATGAATCAGTTCGGAACATTCTCAGGCTATAAAATAAATATTGCAAAATCTGAACTACTCAACATCTCTGGGCCCCCCCCGGAATTCCCAGATAGCCCAGAACTGAAAACTATTAGAATCCAAACCTCCCATATCAAGTACCTCGGCATCCTTATACCAAATAAAATAGAAAACCTATATAAATTAAATTTTACCCCTACTATTTTGAAAATAACAAACTCCCTGGCAGGATGGAAAGATCTCCCCCTATCCCTATTGGGTCGTACTGAAGTGGTAAAGACCATACTCCTCCCAAAACTAACGTATATCATGCAGCTACTCCCACTCAGTATCTCTAGGAAAGATGCCCTACACACCACAAAAATATGTAGCTCATTCATTTGGCATTCAAAAAAGCCCAAAATATCCATGAAGAAGCTACAACAACCAAAACACCTTGGAGGCCTTGGCTTTCCCGACTTACTCCTCTACTCTAAAGCCCTCCTTAACAGGTATGCCCTAGACTGGATCCTGGACAGAGACCAATACACTATCCCTGATCTAGATAAAGCCGTACTCTCACCTTATTCACCCTGTGCATTGCTGCACTCCCCTAAAAAACTAATACCAACCCTGATATACTCTAATATCTTTTTTAAAGACACGTATGAGGCGTGGCTCTTCCTATGTAAAACTCTCAAAAAAGACCCATCAAATTCCCCCTGGCTGACATTTTGGGGCAATCCAATGTTCACCCCGGCTGTAAACTCCGCTGTGTTCAACCGCATCAAATCAAAAGGACTATGCCTCACTTCCCAAGTCTATGACCCGGGAGGAGGCACGTATTCATTCTCACAGCTACGAGAGAACTTTGGACTCCCCCACAATACTTTATTCCCTATCATGCAACTCACACACTATGTCAAATCCCTCCCATTAGACACCTTCTCCCAAACCCCCCTAGATCCATTCTACAGGATCACCTCCAAATTCCTCATAAAAAAATTTAAAACTAAAATAATATATGCAGAACTACTAGCTCCACACACCGAAGCCCTTTGGTCCCAAATCACACAATCTTGGACTCGAGACCTTCCAGACACCCTCTCCCATGATACGCTATTTAAATACCACTCGAACATAATGAGTGTACTGAGAACTTCTTTATTGCAGGAAACACATATTAAGACATTAAATAGAGCCTATATATCTCAATCACAAAGAAGTCACTACGTAGACAGAGAGACAGGGCAATGTCCAAAATGCAAAGGCAGTCCCGCGACGATTCTCCATAATCTGTGGACCTGTGGACACATTAAAAAATTTTGGAATAAAATTATAAACTATATTAAGATAAATTTCGAAATTACCCCCACCCTCCACCCCATACCCATGCTCTTTGCCAATTTTGACAGATGGCAACTAAATGCCTACCAGACCAAACACATCCCCTTCCTTATCATATTGGTCACAGCAGCAAAGAAGCTGATCCTTAAAAACTGGATAACCCCTCACACCCCTACCTTACAAAACCTACTCCTCATGTTAACCAAAATGATGCACTTTGATAAATACGACTCCTCCCTCCCGAGGTCCTCCAGCGTAGGATTCCTCAGAAGATGGGAACATTATGAGAGGATTTCAGAATAGTAGGCTACAGGTCCAAATATACTCCTACCCCCTTTACCGGAATAAGGTTTTGACTCACGAGGAACACAAAACATGATGAAAGTCAATCAGAATGCTTGTTAACCCAAGTTACCCCCCCCCTACCCCCCCCCCCTTCCTCCCCTTCTCTATTCCATGACTTCAACTCTTCTTCATTCTCTTCTAAATGTTTTAAGTGTATTTTTTATACTATGTAAATAACATCTGGTAACATGACCCTACTCGAACATAGTAAGGATACTTGGGACAGACATGAGAATACGGGACGTCGCAATAACTAAAGATAAAACCGATGGTTTCTGGGCGAGATTATGCCCACACTCCTCCTGAAAAGCGACGCCCTGGACATCTCATTACTCCTATTAATCCAGTGTGGTATACAAAACTACACGGTCCCTGAGACTCAAATACATATACCTAAAGTAAAATTATATTATTAGATGTGACCATTATGTATCCTTTCTGTATGTCGCCTACCCTGATATAGCGACCGTTGTTATTCTACTGTTTAAACAACTTTATTTCTATCTGTATGCACTTTAAAATCAAATAAAATTTGTTTGAAAAAAAAAAAAAGAATGAATACACCATCGATAGAATACGACAGAAATCACCATTCAAAAGAATGGTGGTTCCTGATTTAATAAGCGCTAATTAGCGTAAAACGGCCACGAATTGCCGGGCAAAAACGGCAGGAAAACACACTTTATTTTCCTGTCGTATTTGCAGCCTTCAGTGTTACAAAAAATAAGAATTACATTTTTTTTTTTAAACGGCGTGGGGTCCCCCCCACAGCCGTAACTAGGGTGGCCAATCCCGGGATCGGGATCGGCGGGATCCCGGGATTTGGCCCCCAAAACGCCGGGATTTCAATCCCGGGATTGGAATTTCCAATCCCGGGATTTCGGGATTAAACTGCGCATGCGCAGTTTAATGCCGGGCAGCGTCTGAGCACTCAGACGCTGCCCGGCTTCTCCCATACCCCGCAGTGCGCAGCGTGACGAGGTCACGCTGCGAGGTCACGCTGCGCAGGGCACAGCCGCACGTCCACGGCTGCCCGCCCGCCCAGCGCTCCCGGCCACCTGCCCGCCCACCCACCCACCCAGCGCTGACGGCCGGCAGCACTCACGGCCGGACACCCGCCCGCTCACCCACTCAGCGCTCACGGGGACCCAGCGGCAGCGGTCCCTGCCACCCATCCGCCCACCTAGCGGTCCCTGCCACACACCCGCCCTCCCACCCAGCGCTCCCTGCCACACACCCGCCCTCCCACCCAGCGGTCCCTGCCACCCACCCGCCCTCCCACCCAGCGGTCCCTGCCACCCACCCGCCCTCCCACCCAGCGGTCCCTGCCACCCACCCGCCCTCCCACCCAGCGGTCCCTCCCACCCAGCGGTCCCTGCCACCCAGCGGTCCCTGCCACCCACCCGCCCTCCCACCCAGCGGTCCCTGCCACCCACCCAGCGCTCGGGCGGCCAGGGTGTTTTTTATTATTAGGGAAGCCAATCCCGGGATCCCGGGAATCCCGGGATTGAGCATTTTTCAATCCCGAATCCCGGGATTGAAAAAATGCCCCGGGATTGGCATCCCTAGCCGTAACCAGCACCAGGCTGAAAGAGCCGGGGCTGGTAATAAAAAATCCGGAAACCCAACAAATAGAGGTTCACCAATTTTTTAAAACCAGCCCCAGGCCCAGGGCTGGTTACCAAAATACGGGGGACAAAATGAGTAGGGGTATCCTGTATTTTAAGAACCAGCCCCAGACCAAACCAGCCAGCAGGGTAATGTCACAGCCGGGGTACACTTATTATATAAGGTCCCGCGGCCAAAACATTCATCCCTATTGACCAGTCAGCCTGGCCAGGGGCCCTGGGGGAGTGGGGACCCCCCCAATAAACCCCAAGACTTTCTCGGCTCCAACATGTCTAAAAAAGGGGCAGACTAGATGGGCCAAGTGATTCTTATCTGCCGTCACATTCTATGTTTCTAAGGGTCACAATTACTTACATTTGCACAGACAGCAAAAACCTCTTGAGGGTTGGGGAATTGCATATGGACTTGCGATAGAATAGCAATTAGCGATTCATACACAATTCTCTCACAATTTAGCAACGGGTGTATTCTTTTTCTGCCTGGACGGTCAGGTAAGGGCCTGCATCCTTTGTAAATATACCATGCAAATGGGTGTGGCCCAGAGGCATATTTACCACAAGTAACCACTGCACCTGCCTAGGGCCCAGCATGTCCCAAGGGGCCCCATAAAGATATCCTGGCCATCTAAAACATTCCCAGAGGAGCATTGCATGACTACTGCCTGATGTCATGGCATCACATGGACCAGCGCACACTCCCAAAGTCCCTTTCATAGGATATAAAACATATGGTGTCATCCACTGTATGTGGGAAACCAGGTTACTGTACATGTGACCCAGGTAGTCAGCTACTTCCATAAGACCTAGAGCCTGATTCAGATTTGTACTCAATGCCGATGTTCATGCAGCTGAGCATTTATAGGTAAACCCTGCATGCGCCAAGGTACTTTATCTATGGCGCCTGCAATCAGCAGCAAGATTATAGTGCTATGGATTGTTTGAGGAGGGCCTCAAACCGGTATCTTGCCTTGGGCGCCGTGAGGTTTAAATCCGCCTCTGGTGTGACCAGCTGTAGGTGGGTGCAGTGGCATTGAGAGGGGGGAGCCAGTACTTTTTACCCAGGCCCAGGTCTGCTGGAGGGGAGCCGGGCAGTTGGGAGAAATGAAAGGCTGCCACAGCACAGCCTCTCTCTTCTGCTCAGGACATGCTGCTCAGTGCTGTGTTCGGAGCTGGGGAGAGAGGCAGGTGCTGCAGCCTGATGCGGGCATCATCCCTCCCTGCCACCCACCTGTAGTGCCCACTGCCTGTGCAAACAACTTTTTTTTAACAAGGGCATTACTCCGGTAACCATAGCAGGGCCTATGCACCCCGTCAGTGCCCCTGGATGGACATGGCTACCCGTCACCTGGTGCAGACACATGCTTGGAGAGCTTGGGCCAGGGGATGTGTTGGCCACCTCTACTTACATCTCTTCCTTCAGTAATGTCAGGTAGTTACACCAACATGTTTATAAATCGTGTCTGTGAAAACCCCTCCGTGCAAAGTGACCGTACTGACATCCAACACTATAACAATGGAGATTACCATCATTTTACCAAGTCAGCGTAATGGCATATGTGTTTTGTTATTTTTTTTTAACCCTTTGAGACCAACATCTCTGTGAGAGATGTTCAAAATATCTGCTAAAAATGCCAGGTTTGTTATATCAATTCCAATAACAAAAGTGTAAAAACAGATTATATTTCCTATATAAGGTAACATTGCCGGTCTGAAGCAGCGGCATCTCATATGTACCACCCTGCGCATGTTGTCCAAGTCAGACATATACAGATGGAGCTGGTCTCTTCTTTGCTGGGGCCAGCACCAGAATCTGGCGAAGAGGTGCCCCATCTGACTGAGACGCGCGTGCGTCTCACACGCACGCGCGTCTCAGTTTCCCATTGGCGTGGGGACGGGAAGTCTGTCCGTCTCTGCTTCAGGGAAACGGACAGTGTTAGGGGGGGGCGACGAGGCGGTGGGGACCCGGGGTGACCCTTGGCGAGGCGGCGGGGACCTGGGGGGGAGTCCCGTTGTAAGGCGGCGCGCGTGCATCTCGTGCGTGCGCCATCCCCTGCAAGAGCGAGGCCCGCTCCATCTGTACCTCTCTATGGATCTGTGGCCAATATGGGCTGTGCACAACTGAACTTCATCTCCTCGTGTGGCTACATGGGGAACACTGGATGGCAACGGGGCATTTGCACATAGAGTATAAATCAGGTTGGCATGCAAATGCATACACAGCTGTGATTATCTAGTTTATGTAACCACCAATCATCACAGGAGAAGCTGCCATCCAAGAAAGAAGACAGACACCCGCGGAGCCATCTCAAGTCACTATTGAGGAACATCAACTCCTAGGGTTAACCTATGGCCCTTCAGTCTGGGCGACGCAGTGGTGAGGCTGGTGACATGGTTCTCTGCATGCAATATAGCAGCTAACGAGGTAATGGGCAAGTACTAAGGGGATGTACTAAAGCCGTGTACACACGGTAGCGATATGGGCTATAATCGCTGGAAATATGGTCGCTGGTGACCATATTGCCAGTGATGGGAGTGTGCCCCTGCTATAAATCGCTCCCGTTTCCAGCCCCATTCTAATCGCTGGTCGCAGGAGTTTGCTGCTGAGACCAGTTGATTACCTCTGCGGCTCCCCCGGCAGAGGTTCATTTTCATCAGCGACCATCTCTGGTCGCTGATGAAAAGGAGACACTGAGCAATATATCTCCCCGTGTGTACGCACCTTTAGTTTGAAAAGTGATAAAATGGAGAGTGATAAAGCACCAACCAATCAGCGCCTGTCATTTTTCAAAACAGCATGTAACATATGGCCTAATTCAGACCAGACCACTAGGCTGCGAGTCTTCGGGGCCCACATCCATGGTGACGACATTAAAAAGTATTCTTTCCTGATTATGAAGCTGTATAAATGTGGCAATATCTACCTTTTAGGTTGGTCATTTCTGTCACTGGTGTTAGTGTTAGATCATATCGCTGTATACATACTGTGCGTGTACCTGAGGAATTACACAGATGGTAATAGATAAATGTGTTTTTCTAGTAGTACATTAGTGTATGCGCGCGGGGGGTGTCAGTTGAATACTGACCAGGCGAGCGGTGACAACAAGCAGACAGCCCTGCTCGCTGTCACCACTCGTCCACGGCATTGAATACACCCAGGGGCTGGCTGGCAACTTTTAGCCTGGGGGGGCAAGTCCAGAGCACTGGCCCATAAGTAACAGCGCATCGTTAAATTTAGGTTTTGCGGTTTAAGAATATGTATTAATAAAATAAAAACAGTAATAGGACACCACAGGCTGCTCCCCTGTATAATATCAGGACACCACAGGCTACTCCCCGTCTTATAATAATAACAGGACAACAGAGGCTGCTCCCCCTGTATAATATCAGGACACCACAGGCTACTCCCCGTCTTATAATAATAACAGGACAACACAGGCTGCTCCCCTGTATAATAATAGTACCCCCACAGGCTGCTCCTCCTGTATAATAATGGGACCCCCACAGGCTGTTACTCCTGTATAATAAAAGTACACCACAGGCTGCTCCTCCTGTATAATAAAAGTACACCACAGGCTGCTACTCCTGTATAATAAAAGTACACCACAGGCTGCTCCCCCTGTATAATAGGACACAACAGGCTGCTCCCCCTGTCTTATAATAATAACAGGACCCCACAGGCTTCTCCCCCTGTATAGTAACAGCACCCCACAGGCTGCTCCCCCTGTATAATAATAACAGGGCCCCCACATGCTGCTCCTCCTGTATAATAATGGGACCCCCACAGGCTGCTACTCCTGTATAATAAAAGTACACCACAGGCTGCTCCCCCTGTATAATAGGACAAAACAGGCTGCTCCCCCTGTCTTATAATTATAACAGGACCCCACAGGCTTCTCCCCATGTATAATAACAGGACCCCACAGGCTGCTCCCGCTGTATAATAATAACAGGACCCCACAGGCTGCTCCCCCTGTATAATAATAACGGGACCCCCACAGGCTGCTCCCCCTGTATAATAATAACGGGACCCCCACAGGCTGCTCCCCCTGTATAATAATAACGGGACCCCCACAGGCTGCTCCCCCTGTATAATAATAACGGGACTCCCACAGGCTGCTCCCCCTGTATAATAAAATTACATCACAGACTGCTCCCCCTTTATAATAACAGGACACAACAGGCTGCTCCCCCTGTATAACATGACCCCACAGGCTGCTCCCCCTGTATTATTATTATTATTATTATAATAATAATAATAATAATAATAACAACAACAATAACGGGACCCCCACAGGCTGCTCCCCCTGTATATAAAGATACCCCCACAGGCTGCTCCCCCTGTGTAATAATAACAGGACCCCCACAGGCTGCTCCCTCTGTATAATAAAAATACATCACAGGCTACTCCCCCTTTATAATAACAGGACACAACAGGCTGCTCCCCCTGTATAACATGACCCCACAGGCTGCTCCCCCTGTATAATATTAATAATAACAGGACCCCCACAGGCTGCTCCCCCTTAAAATAATAACTGCACCCCCACAGGCTGCTCCCCCTTTATAATAACTGAACCTAACAGGCTGCTCAGCCTGTACAGTCCCACTCCCTCTTACCTTGATGCCAGACAGTGAGGCAGGCTGCAGCATAGGGAAGAAAGTGTAACGCACAGTCAGGAAGTAGGTGGAACATACAGAGTCTCTGTAGTGGCCTCCTGCACTAGACATGTCCTCAGTGCAGGAGGCCGGCGGCCATGTTTATGGAGACCACTCGGAAACTGGTCAGTCTGCCTGCAGCAGCACCAGCAGCCTCAGAACAATGGCGGCCCGCACGAAAAACGATTCAGCGGCCAGGGGGGCACATGGCACCCTGCCCCCCAGCCCAGCCCGCCCCTGAATACACCCCAATGAATTCATCACCGATAATTGCTATGATTTTATCACTTAGACCAGTGGTTCCCAAACTGTGTACCTAGGCACCCTGGGGTGCCTCAGGACACTTGCAGGGGTGCCTTGGGTTGGTGGGCTAGGATCAGGGCCGGACTGGGACCAAAAATCGGCCCTGGCATTTTTAGAGCACACAGGCCCACCTGAAGGAGGAGGGACCTTTGCGCGGCCAAGCCGCGCAGCAAAAAGGGGGTGTGGCCTGATGGAAAGGAGGCTTGGCATCACAAAAAGGAGGCATTACACTGCTCATTACACATTATGGAACACACCGCTATGCCCATTACACATTGTGGTACACACCGTTATGCCCATTACACATTGTGGCACACATCGTTATGCCCATTACACATTGTAGCACACACCGTTATGTCCATTACACATTGTAGCACACACTGTTATGCCCATTACACATTATGGAACACACCGCTATGCCCATTACACATTGTGGTACACACCGTTATGCCCATTACACATTGTGGCACACATCGTTATGCCCATTACACATTGTAGCACACACCGTTATGTCCATTACACATTGTAGCACACACTGTTATGCCCATTACACATTGTGGCACACATCGTTATGCCCATTACAGATTGTAGCACACACCGTTATGTCCATTACACATTGTAGCACACACTGTTATGCCCATTCACATTTGTGCATCTTATTTGTGTATACTTATGTAGTAAGTCCGCCCTGGACCAGGAATAGAAATATGCTTAGCATATGATCAGTCATTCAGGGCCCTCCTGGGGCTCCTGATTAACACTTTAGCTGGCCATCACACAATCACTGTCACTCAGTCCATAGAATAAAAATTAAACTTTCTTTGCCCACCACAGAACTACAAGTGACCCCTATAGGTTATTACAAGCTAGCAGGCAGTCTGTCACAGTCAGTGGTTTACTTTAACTAAATAAAATAATGGAAATTATTTCTGCTGGCTGAGCCTGGGTGCAAATTTACAGACAGGAAATAAGGACTAGACTAGTAGTAGTCACTCAGTCAGAAACCAAAAAACACTTGATCGCAGATCTTTCTAGTGTGTGGGCACCTTTACTATCTCTGCTTCCTTGGACTGTGTGACACTGCAGGAACTCAGCACAGCATGGACGGAATCCTCCTATAGCCACCACTCTCTGCTTAAATAGCACTCCCTTAAATAATGCAAGGTGGTGGGGTCGTGACTTGTCTGACTCCCCTGCCCTGAGTCCACTCCATCTCTTCCTGGTCAAGTGGGGCCGGCGTCCTGGGGTCCTGACGTCATAACGCAGAGGCGTCATGATGTAAAACTGTTAATGCCGGACGGGGCAGCCTAGAGTGCGGCCAAGATACGAGGCAGCGGGGCAGGCTCACTAGCGCCCGCCGTGTTATGACGTGGGCTATTGGTAATGGGGGACGCCGGACGCTGCACTGTGCAGACTTACAGCAGGGTGCCGGCGGCCTCAATAATGCCGCCGCGTGAAGACGTCATGACGCGGCGGCGTCATGATGCAGCAATTGGTTAGTAAAGAAGGGGCGGCGCGGACTGTACGGCGGCCAGCCGGGCTTCCTGGAAATAGTGTAAATAGCGGGAGGTGTCAATAGAGGCAGCTACGTCATGACGCGGCGGCGGCGTCATGGCGTCAGTATACAAATGACGGCCGCGGCAGCCACAATAATGTACAGGGATGGAGCTGTAAATAGCTGGGAGGTCTCAATAGCGGCCCCTACGTCATGACGCTGCGGCGTCATGGCGTCAGTATGTAAATAACGGCCGCGGCAGCCGCAATTATTATTATTACTGCAGCACAATATCGGCCCACAAGTCCATCGGCCCTTCTGGCATTTGCCAGAAGTGCCAGATGGCCAGTCCGGCCCTGGCTAGGATCAATTCATATTATTAATGGACAAGGTAACAGGCAAAACCAGTGCTGGTGGCTGCCAACAGGGGCGGATTGGCCATTTAAGTCACCGGGAACTTTCCCGGGAGGCCGGCCGCATGTGAGGCCGATAGCTGAACATGGCTCCCACCCACTCGCGGGTGTAGCGCCACCCACACAATTCGCGGAGAACCTGACAGTGGACACCACAGGAGGAATACAGCAGAGGCGCAGCGGAAGGTCAGGTGCGCTCTAGTAATAATGCTGTGTGCCTTAGCCTGCGCCTGTCATACTGTATGACAGGCAGCAGCACCAGCAGCAGGATCCTCTCACCTGCTGCTTCCCTCTCCTCTCCTCTGTGCTGCCCTGTCCTGTCAGATATTTCAGGCAGCGTATGTCCCCGGCCCCAGCTTCCTGTAGGGATGGCCATCGACCATCGATGATTCGAAATCATCGATGGTTCATGGCCGATGTCGAATACTTTTGCCATTGATAGGGGAGAACCAGATGGTTTCCCTCCATTGATGGAACTGCAAAACGATGTTTTTTTTTTTTCGTTTTTTCAAAGTGTCGGGACACGGAGCATAGCTCCGCCCCGGGCACCCGCGAAGCCCCGCCCCCGTGTTTTGATTGGCCCACAGGCCAATCAATCAAACACAATGGATGACCATCGATATGTAAAATTATCGATGGTCATCCATTGCATAGTTTAGCACTATCAATGGCCTGTTGCAGAATTGCCATCGATGGCAACCATCGATGGCAATGGCAACGATGGCCATCCCTAGCTTCCTGATCTAACAGGAAGTCACATGTTGCACACTGTGTGCACTGGAGGAGCCCTGCCCAGCCTCGAAGCTCAGCCCAGTCACTAGTGAGGAGAAGAGCAGCAGCAGCAGCAGCAGCAGCCACCCCTTCGTGTTTTGGATCTGTATTTATTTGCCAAAAACCATAAAAATCACTAAAATCACAGATTTGTTTTTTTTGCCTCCTATGCTATTATTAACCTCAATATCATTAATTTCCATCCATTTCCAGTCTATCCTGAACAACACACAATAAATCCTGAACACCTCACAATAATGTTTTTATGCCAAAAGTTTGCACCGAGGTAGCTGGATGACTATGCAAAGCGACACAAGTGGGCGGCACAAAAACTGGACTGATATGGTACACTTAGCATCACCCCTGGACTGATACGGCACAGGTAGCATCACCCCTGGACTGATACGGCACAGGTAGCATCACCCATGGACTGATACGGCACAGGTAGCATCACCCCTGGACTGATACGGCACAGGTAGCATCACCCCTGGACTGATACGGCACAGGTAGCATCACCCCTGGACTGACATGGCACAGGTAGCATCACCCCTGGACTGATATGGCACACTTAGCATCACCCCTGGACTGATATGGCACACTTAGCATCACCCCTGGACTGATATGGCACACTTAGCATCACCCCTGGACTGATACGGCACAGGTAGCATCACCCCTGGACTGATACGGCACAGGTAGCATCACCCCTGGACTGACATGACACACTTAGCATCACCCCTGGACTGATATGGCACACTTAGCATCACCCCTGGACTGATACGGCACAGGTAGCATCACCCCTGGACTGATACGGCACAGGTAGCATCACCCCTGGACTGATACGGCACAGGTAGCATCACCCCTGGACTGACATGACACACTTAGCATCACTGCTAGACTGATATGGCACAGGTAGCATCACCCCTGGACTGATACGGCACAGGTAGCATCACTCCTGGACTGACATGACACACTTAGCATCACCCCTGGACTGACATGACACACTTAGCATCACCCCTGGACTGACATGACACACTTAGCATCACTGCTAGACTGATATGGCACACTTAGCATCACCCCTGGACTGATACGGCACAGGTAGCATCACCCCTGGACTGATACGGCACAGGTAGCATCACTCCTGGACTGACATGACACACTTAGCATCACTCCTGGACTGACATGACACACTTAGCATCACCCCTGGACTGATATGGCACACTTAGCATCACCCCTGGACTGATACGGCACAGGTAGCATCACTCCTGGACTGACATGACACACTTAGCATCACCCCTGGACTGACATGACACACTTAGCATCACTCCTGGACTGACATGACACACTTAGCATCACCCCTGGACTGATATGGCACACTTAGCATCACCCCTGGACTGATATGGCACACTTAGCATCACCCCTGGACTGATAAGGCGCAGGTAGCATACCTCCCAACTGTCCCGCTTATCGCGGGAACATCCAGATATTTTGGGACATTCCCACGTCCCTCCCGCCGCCGGCAGTGTCCCACGGCGGGGGGGGGGGGCAGTTAGGAGTCCCCCCGTGTAGTCCGTGAATAGACGCTGTGCGCATGTGCACAGCGTCTATTCTTGCAGGCAGGGGGGCTGGCCAGCAGCTCATAGAGCTGCCGGGCATGCCCCACAGCGGCGAAAAATGGGGGCGTGGCCTCGCGGCAGTGCTCGCCACGCTTCGGGCTCGCCACACTTTATTAAATCAACTCCACACCGACGTGGATAGTGGGGGTATGAAAAGGTCGGAGGATGCGTACCTCCACCTCTCGCGGGCTCGCCATGCCATGCTTTGGGTTCACGTTTATACTGGGGGTGGCGTGGGGGTGCATTTAACATTGTAAGCACCCATTTGGGTGCTTATACAAATTATCATCGCATAGGGGGCTAAAATCGCATCTAGAGCAGAGATGTTTCTTCCTCGGCGTCTCTAGTTAGAATGATTTCTGGCCAATCAGGAGCCGGCTCCTGATTGGCCAGAAATCATTCTGTCTAGAGACGCCAAGGAGGAAACATCTCTGCGCCTGTCAAAGTCCTGCGAGCCGGGTACCAGATGGGAGCAGCGCTGTCACCGGAGAGGATGCCGAGGTCGTCGCCGGGGACCAGGTGAGTAGGATTTCCTTCCTTAGGTACCCCTGGGGACTACCTCGGATCCCGGCCCCCGGATTCTTCAGCCCAGGAGCCCCGGAACCCCAGGACCAGCCCCGGAACCAGGACCAAGGCCCCGGAACCGGACTCTTCTGCCCTGGAGCCCCGGTGCCCGGATCCAGGGACCGACCTACGGGCTCAAGGTAGGTAAGTATCAGTGTGTGTGTGTTTTGTGTGTATTAAACTTTTATTTGTCAGTGTGTCAGTGTGTTTTTGTTAACTATTTTTTGTACTGTAGAACTACAAGTGCCAGCGGGCCCTTTAATGCCCCGCATGCTGGGACTTGTGGTTCTCCAAGTCCCAGCATGCGGGGTAGGCTTGCTGGGACTCATAGTTCGCCAGTAGAAAACAATAGTTTTTATTCTTTTTTTTACACAATCCATCAGCCCGATGCCCACCGCCCAGGGACATCGGGGACAGCCCCGGACTATCAGCATGGGCTGGTAAGTCCTGGAGGGGGGGACCCCTTCATTGGGGGGGTCCCCACTTCCCCAGGACCCCTGCCCATGCTGACCAGCCAGGGGGTTAATGCTTTGGCCGCGGGAGCTTATATAATAAGTTTCCCCCGGCTGTGGCATTACCCTGCTGGCTGGTTGTGTCCGGTGCTGGTTCTTAAAATACGGGGGACCCATAGTCATTTTGTCCCCCGTATTTTGGGAACCAGCGCCGGACCTTGAGCCTGGTGCTGGTTTCATGAAATCAAGGGGACCCCTATTTGTCGGGGACCCTGATTTTATGTCACCAGCACCGGCTCAGTGAGCCCGGGGCTGGTTATACTCTGGCGGGGGACCCCGCGTGCGTTTTTTTTTTTTACTTTGCGCTTTCCTGCAAACGTGCGATTTTCAGACATGAAAATCGCACATTTTCAGGACTAAAGACAGCGCACCAATTCGCCGCAAATCGCACCACTTCGCACTTTTCAGCCTCAAAAACGCATCACATTAAATATGCGAATTTTGACAGAAAAGTGCGATTTGAAAAAGTGCGATTTGCGGCGATGTGGTGCGCTAAAAAAAAATGCGCATTTATGTCCAAGCATAGAATGTCACCCTTTGTGTCCACAATGGGTTTAATCCACAATTACTTTTGGGGAAAAAAAACACTTAGGGTGACATTCTATGGATTGAGATAAATGCGCATGTTTTTTTATCGCACCACATCGCCGCTATTCGCCCTTTTTTAAATCATTTTTTTGTAATAAATCGCATATTTATTGTGATGCGCTTTGGAGGCTGAAAAGTGCAAAGTAACAAAAATGTGCGATTTCTTCCGCCAGTCATGTGCGAGTTTTGGACCAACCGGAGTGCGATTTACAAAACTGTCTCCGCATGACTAAGAACCCCCCCACCTATTGGCCCTCCTCTGTCCCCTCCATTATGCATCACACCCCCTATATAAAGGGGCACTAGCGCCATTTCACTCTTTGATAGGAAGTAAGGAGCATGGAGAGGAGCAGTGGCAATGTGAGTAGAGGAAGAGGTGTTGGTGGCAGAGTGAGGAGTGGCAGAGGGAGCAGTGGCAGAGTGAGGAGTGGCAGAGGGGGCAGAGGGAGCAGTGGCAGAGGGAGAAGTGGCAGCAGCCAGCCAAGTGGGAGAGCCAGCAGTGTGGCAGGCAGCATGGCCACAGCAAGGCCAGCCCCAGCAGGAGGAGGTGGAGGATCCGCTGGTATCCCCATCCTATAGCCAAGACCTTGACCATACCCCACAGCAACTGCAGGAGGGCCACATGTCAGAGGTGGAGGAAGATGGAGGTGTGGAGGAGGAAGACACTGGCATGGAGGAGGAGGGGTACATGGCTGGAGTAGAAAATGAGGAGGAGGAGGAGGTAGAAGCTGGCCGACAAAAAGTGGCCGAAAGGTCAGATTCTCCTACGAGGAAAATGCTGCGCTTGTCCGGGCTATCATGCCTGTGTTTGACCGGTTACTTGGGAAAACTCACCACAAGACCACTGCACAGCGCAAAAGGGCTATGTGGAAGGACATCACCCAGGCGGTGAACGCTGTAAGTCAGCACAAGCGCCTGGTCAGAAATGTCAAGAAGAGATTCAATGACATCAAAAGGCAGCTGAAAAGTAAAATGGCCATGGAGTTGGAGGAGGCCACCAAGACTGGCGGAGGAAGCCCCACCACTGTGTGCTACACATCCTATGAGGTGAAGTTGAAGCGCATCATACCCCCTGAGGTCCTGCCTGGCATGCACGTGGCAGATACCGATAGGCCGCAAACGCCATCCAGAGCTGGTAAGTGTGACCACATGCAATCTTATTCAAACATGCCAATGTTTTCTAACTGTAATCTTCACTTGAATTGTTATGCTAAGTAAAGTGCTGCTGTGGAACTACATAGCCCAGCAAGGTCATGCACAAGAAATTGCCTGCTCCTACTTTCAAATTGCTCATAATGCTGGGCCTTGTAGTTCCACAACTGCTGATATTGCCTACATACCACAGATTATCCAATAGTTGTCATGTGTACAATAGTTTAATAATACTCTAACAAAAGAATCAGGGAAAAAAAATAATGTGGGGAATAAATAATGTAGTCCTTATCCAAATGAAGTATTGTCCATTAATGTCATTTCAATGCATGTTTGCCGTAAATGCTTATCCATTGCAAGGTACATAATGGCTGCCCATCTTTCCTTTCACAGATTGTCCATCCCGAAGTGCAAACGCTTACAAGACAAGAAGGCCCGTTGCTGCTGAATCTGTGGAAGCAGGTAAATGATCAAAAAACACGCCATTACACATACACACCCATGTCACATCAACAATATCTCACACTACATTCATCTCCTGCTGCTACATTGCAACGGAAATGAATGTAATCTGAGCTAGGCATGTGACTTATTATTAATGACAATGTTACATGCTGTATCGGGGTACATGTGTAAGTACATAAGACCCCTAGGTATGTGCGTCCAGCATCTCAAGCCCTTTCTAAAACAGTACTGAAGAGAGTCTGGCCTATATATGCATCATTACTTACCTCCTCATCTGTATCCACAGGTACTGTACAACTAGGAACAGATCAAACAGATTCTTTACTGATGGTGTTAGACGAAATGGACATAATTCTTGAACCCGTGGAGACCTTTGCGGCAGAGGAGGAAATACAGACCTCATTACAGAGTGATCTTCCCCCAAGTGGGGTGTCTCCCAACCCACCCCCACCCACAAACACACCCCATACAGCAGCTTCTGCTTCCCAAGTAGCTAACTCCTTGGGCAATTTCAAGGACAAACAAATCGAATTTATGGCCTCCCAAAGCCTGCAAATAGGTAACATCCAGGGGTACATGCGTGACACGTTTCTTCAATTACGAAAAATTGCAAGTAGTGTACGGGTAGGTGTAGGCACTCATGTGCGCATTGCTTATAGCATTGACACCCGTTTTGCAGATCTAACTTCTGCTGTAAGGGAACAGAATAGCCATATTGGCAGCCTTGCGCAAAGTATAGCTGCACTAAGCCAATCATGCACAGCGCAGATGCCTTAATAGGTATGCAGGCCCAACTACAGCAGCTGGAAGCCAATGTCGGAGGTGGCGCAGCATCAACTCTCAGTAGTGTATCTAGCACCCCAATAAGTGGCTCCCCCACTTCCCCACCCCGTCGGAGTATTAGGACCCGTGGTGGGCTGGGTGCAGGTTCTAGAAGTGGTGTAGGGTTGCCTGATGGTGGGAGAAGATAGGTCATATTTTTGATAATTTTGTAATATGCAATACATCTTGTTACATCCACCGACAGTTTTAATGTTTTACTTGCAAAAATGCAGATTGCTTCTGACATAGTATACTGCAGTAAAAATGTCTAACCGCATACCATTTTGTCATTGTATTATTTATGAACCAATTGTTGTGTGATTTATGACATAGTGTAATGGTATATGACAATGGGATTGCTGTAAAGTAGTGTGGGGTAACTCCTGGCCCGTCAAAGGTTGTGGAACTACATATTCCAGCAAGCTCTGACACTCATGGTTTGGACTGTAATGGTTATAGTGTGTCAGGGCATGCTGGCACGTGTAGTTCCACAACACCAGTGAGCCATGTTTTCCAGCAAACGTAATTCATACATGTATCAAATGTACTTACAAGCTTCATACCAGCAAGGGATAGGTCAGCACCACCAGCTGCATCCGTTGGGCTCTGTGTATTAGGCTAAATGTGGGTGGAAACAGATGGTATTGGTAAATAATTTGTTTATGAGTACACTTACAGCAAAGGTACATTTTGGAATACAGGGCACATGTGCTTACCAGAAAAGTAACGGCTGATGATGTGTGTGCACACCAGATTCCCCCTCTGCATACCCCTCACTACCCGAGGTGTGGTAGGTTGGGCTTCCTGCACGACTGCTGCATGTTCCTCCTCCACATAGGCAGGTTGGGACAGGGCTATGTTGTGCAGCATGCAGCAAGCCTGGATGATCATCACTACTTTGGCAGGGTGGTAAAGCAGCGTACCCGATGACCTGTCCAAACACCGGAATCGACTCTTCAAAACGCCAAATGTGCGCTCCACCACATTGCGGGTTGCAATATGAGCTTCATTATACCGGTGCTGTGCAGGGCCCTCTGGGGTGCGCAAAGGTGTCATGAGCCAGGAAACACAACCATATCCTGAGTCACCTAAAACACAGATAGGAAGTGATTGCCTTATATGGTAAGGTATGTGTTTTTTGCAAACAGGAGACACTGGTAGAAGAACAATATGCTTGTGAAACAGGAAACACACACATTACAGCAGGTACAAATAAGGACAGACAGAGTAATATGTTAAAAGGTACTTACCTAGTAGCCAGCCCTCTGGCATTTGGTGGTCGGTAAATCGGTTCCAGAGGGCTGAGTGTCTCAGAATATAGGCGTTATGGCAGTTCCCAGGAAAGCCTGCCACAACACTTAGGATTTTGAGGTGAGCATTGGAAACAACCTGCACGTTTAAGGAATGCCGCACGCGCCTATTGACGTAGACGTGGCCCCGCACGTGCGGTGCCCTAATCCCAATGTGTGTGCAGTCTATAGCTCCCAGCACGTGAGGGAATGCTGAGAGTCTATAGAAAGCCAACTTGTGGTCCTGCCACTCTGACTCTGAACTGGGGAATCTGATGTATGTCCGCCACAACTTCTTTAAAGCAAGTAACACTTGAGTAAAATGCTTAGAGAAAGTGGCCTGTGATACCCCCAAGGACCATGAGGTCACAGACTGAGTGGAGCCTGTGGCCAAATAGTAGAGGGCGCACATTAATTTGTGCAGGCCAGACACTGCATAGTTGCCTTCCCCAAAAGGGTCCAAATCATCTCTCACCTGCTCATATAAGTCCAACAGGTTAATGCGGTTCAGCCTAAACATCCCCACAACCTGTTGATCCGAGAGGGAGTCCAGGTACAGCCGAGCACGATACATACGTGGGGTACGCAGTAGTCGGGGGGCTACCTGGATCTGGCGCGCAGCTTCCTCCCTCCTGCGCAGCTCCTCCAAATGGGCCACATCACAGATAAGCAACTCCAAACCACTCTGCAAAATCTCCATGTCTCAAACCCTCACAGGTGTCCTTAATGATGTTGGGGTTTATGTAGGGGTGTTTCTGAGTGAAAATGAGGGCACCTGTGCTGAAATTAACCATGTGTGCACTTGACCAAAGTGAGTTCTGGGCCAAATCGCCAAACAGAACCTGGTCTGAAATAAGTGCGATTATTAGACACCTAAAAAGTGCGATTTGCGAAAACGCATTGCATTAAATAAGCGATTTGTATACTTTTCTGTACGAAAACATCTGGATGCGATATAAATGCGAATTTATCTCGCACTTTTGGTCCGCATGCGTTAACGCACATAATATGCGATTTCAGTCCCTTAGCGCATCCTATTAAATTAACGATTTGACGGAAAAATGCGATATCCCCATTTTGTTTACTAATTAACGCCAAAAAACAGAAATCTCATCCCATAGAATGTCACCCTTAGTGTGGCAATACCTCTTAGTTTATGTCCAATCCCAAGTTCCTGCGGTAGCCAGAGAATAATGGAGTATGGCTCCAGCTGCAACCCGCTGGGCGGTCGGCGGTCAGCTGCAACCCGCTGGGTGGTCCGGCATGGTGGTTGGCTTGTGGGCGGGCCTAAATCCCGGTCTGGGGGTGGAGCCCCAGATGTAAACAGAACACTGGACAGTGATTACAGTGCTGCTGGGTTCCCGAACAAGCACTGAAGACGTCTGTGAGTATGTTTTCTCTCCACAGGTACCCCAGTGGATTCTACAGGACAAGGGGACCGATCCTTCATGGTAACATAGGTATGTATGGATGAATGGACTCCGTGTGTAATAAAGTTGTACTGTACATGTGTGTGTGTGTGCATTTATTTAACTATTTGTGCTACTGTGGGAGTACAAGTCCCAGCGGGCCCTTTATTGCCCCACATGCTGGGACTTGTGGTTCTCCAAGTCCCTGCATGTGGTGCAGGCTTGCTGGGACTCATAGTTCCACAGCAGTATACAATAGTTTTTCTATCTTTTTACACAATCATTATCAGCTCGATGCCCACTGCCCAGGGGCATCGAGGACAGCCCGGGCTTCAGCGTGGGCAGGTAAGCTCTGGAGGGGGGGGGACCCCTTCTTTGGGGGGGTCCCCACTCCCCCAGGACCCCTGCCCATGCTGACCGGTCAGGGGGTGAATGCTTTGCCCGGGGGGGACTTGTATAAAAAATCTCCCCCCGGCTGTGGCATTACCCTGCTGGCTGGTTGGGCCCGGTGCTGGTTCTTGAAATACTGGGGACCCCTACTCATTCCTACCCCCCCCCCCGTATTTTGGGAACCAGGACCGGCCCTTGAGCCTGGTGCTGGTTAAATAAAAGGTACTCTTTATCTAGAAGGGCGCCCACGATTTTGATCATGGGCATCTCAAGTAAAAAAATTGCGTCCCCTCGCGGGGCTCTTTGTGCTTTGCCACGCTTCGGGCTCGGTGGCTCGCTGCGCTCGCCACACTATCTATTCTCAACTCCACGCCGACGTGGATAGTGGGGGTATGAAAAGGTCGGAGGACGCGTACCGACGCCCCTCGCGGGCTCGCTGCGCTCGTCATGCTTCGGGTTCACGTTGATCGTGGGGTGGCGTTAACAATTGGGGGGGCACAGGGTGGCTATTTGGGGCCTGTGGGCCATTTAACATTGTTCCCAATGTTAAATCGGGTCAATTGACCCATTTAACATTGTTCCCTATGTAAAATCGCGGTCGCATCGCATTCGATTTTTTGGCCGCATGCGATGCGACCAACGCGATTTACATTTTAACATGGTTTTCTATGTAAAATCGCGGGCATCGCATCGGTCGCATCGCATGCCATTATAATGGCATGCGATGTACATGCGATGCCCGCGATGGGCGCCCTTCTAGGTAAAGAGTACCAAATAAAATTCTGGGGAACCTGGGGCTGGTTCTGCTCATGAGGGGGAATAAATAATAGAGATAAGAGTGATGCCACTGTGACGCTATCAGACCCCCTCACCTCCCCAGTCAGGTCCGTGTTAGCAATAGAGATGAGTGATGTCACTGTGACGCCCCCAGTCCCCCTCACCTCCCCAGTCAGGTCCCTGTGTCAGTAATAGAGATAAGAGTGATGTCACAGTGACACTCCCAGACCCCCTTACCTCCCCAGTCAGGTCCCTGTGTCAGTAATAGAGATAGTGATGCTCCCAGAAACCCTCACCTCCCAAGTCAGGTCCCTGTGTCAGTAATAGAGATAAGAATGATGTCAATGTGACGCTCCCAGTCCCCCTCACCTCCCCAGTCAGGTCCCTGTGTCAGTAATAGAGATAAGAGTGATAGCATTGTGACGTTCCCAGACCCCCTCACCTCCCCAGTCAGGTCCCTGTGTCAGTAATATAGATGAGTGATGTCACTGTGACACTCTCAGACCCCCTTACATCCCCAGTCAGGTCACTGTGTCAGTAATAGAGGTAAGAGTGATGTCATTGTGACGTTCCCAGACCCACTCACCTCCCCAGTCAGGTCACTGTGTCAGTAATAGAGATAAGAGTGATAGCATTGTGACGTTCCCAGACCCCCTCACCTCCCCAGTCAGGTCCCTGTGTCAGTAATAGAGATAAGAATGATGTCACTGTGACGCTCCCAGACCCCCTCACCTCCCCAGTCAGGTCCATGTGTCAGTAATAGAGATAAGAGTGATAGCATTGTGACGTTCCCAGACCCCCTCACCTCCCCAGTCAGGTCCCTGTGTCAGTAATAGAGATAAGAATGATGTCACTGTGACGCTCCCAGACCCCCTCACCTCCCCAGTCAGGTCCCTGTGTCAGTAATAGAGATAAGAGTGATAGCATTGTGACGTTCCCAGACCCCCTCACCTCCCCAGTCAGGTCCCTGTGTCAGTAATATAGATGAGTGATGTCACTGTGACACTCTCAGACCCCCTTACATCCCCAGTCAGGTCACTGTGTCAGTAATAGAGGTAAGAGTGATGTCATTGTGACGTTCCCAGACCCACTCACCTCCCCAGTCAGGTCACTGTGTCAGTAATAGAGATAAGAGTGATGTCACTGTGACGCCCCCAGACCCCCTCACCTCCCCAGTCAGGTCTCTGTGTCAGTAATAGAGATAAGAGTGATGTCACTGTGACACTCCCAGACCCCCTTACATCCCCAGTCAGGTCCCTGTGTTAGTAATAGAGATAATAGTGATGTCACTGTGACGCCCCCAGACCCCCTCACCTCCCCAGTCAGGTCTTTGTGTCAGTAATAGAGATAAGAGTGATGTCACTGTGACACTCCCAGACCCCCTTACCTCCCCAGTCAGGTCCCTGTGTCAGTAATAGAGATAAGAGTGATGTCACAATAACACTCCCAGACTCCCTTACATCCACAGTAAGGTCCCTGTGTCAGTAATAGAGATAAAAGTGATGTCACTGTGATGCTCCCAGACCCCCTTACCTCCCCAGTCAGGTCCGTGTTAGCAATAGAGATGAGTGATGTCAATGTGACGCCCCCAGACCCCCTCACATCCCCAGTCAGGTCCCTGTGTCAATAATAGAGATAAGAGTGATGTCACTGTGATGCTCCCAGGCCCACTCACCTCCCTAGTCAGGTCCCTGTGTCAGTAATAGAGATAAGAGTGATGTCACTGTGACGCTCCCAGACCCCCGTGACCTCCCCAGTAAGGTCCCTGTGTTAGTATTAGAGATAAGAGTGAAGTCACTGATGCTCCCAGACCCCCTCACCTCCCCAGTCAGGTTTGTGTTAGCAATAGAGATAAGAGTGCTGTCACTGTGATGCTCCCAGACTCCCTCACCTCCCCAGTCAGGTCCCTGTGTTAGTAATAGAGATAAGAGCAATGTCACTGTGATGCTCCCAGAACCCCTCACCTTCCCAGTCAGGTCCCTGTGTTAGTAATAGAGATAAGAGCAATGTCACTGTGATGCTCCCAGACCCCCCACCTCCCCAGTCATGTCCCTGTGTTAGTAATAGAGATAAGAGCGATGTCACTGTGATGCTCCCAGGACCCCTCACCTCCCCAGTCAGGTCCACGTGTTAGCAATAGAGATAAGAGCGATGTCACTGTGATGCTCCCAGGACCCCTCACCTCCCCAGTCAGGTCCACGTTAGCAATAGAGATGAGTGATGTCAATGTGACGCTCCCAGACCCCCTCACCTCCTCAGTCAGGTCCCTGTGTCAGTAATAGAGATAAGAGTGATGTCACAATGACACTCCCAGACCCCCTTACCTCCGCAGTAAGGTCCCTGTGTCAGTAATAGAGATTAGAGTGATGTCACTTTGATGCTCCCAGACCCCCTCACCTCCCCAGTCAGGTCCCTGTGTTAGTAATAGAGATAATAGTGATGTCACTGTGACGCTCCCAGACCCCCCACCTCCCCAGTCAGGTCCCTGTGTTAGTAATACAGATAATAGTGATGTCACTGTGGAGCTCCCCATCCCCCTCACCTCCCCAGTCAGGTCCATGTGACGCTCCCAGACCCCCTCACCTCCCCAGTCAGGTCCATGTGTTAGTAATAGAGATAATAATGATGTCACTGTGATGCTCCCAGACCCCTTTACCTCCCCAGTCAGGTCCCTGTGTTAGTAATACAGATAATAGTGATGTCACTGTGACGCTATCAGACCCCTTCACCTCCCCAGTCAGGTCCGTGTGTCAGTAATAGAGATAAGAGTGATGTCACTGTGACACTCCCAGACCCCCTCACCTCCCCAGTCAGGTCCCTGTGTTAGCAATAGAGATGAGTGATGTCAATGTGACGCTCCCAGTCCCCCTCACCTCCCCAGTCAGGTCCCTGTATCAGTAATAGAGATAAGAGTGATGTCACAATGACACTCCCAGACCCCCTCACCTCCCCAGTCAGGTCCCTGTGTCAGTAATAGAGATAAGAGTGATGTCACAATAACACTCCCAGACTCCCTTACATCCACAGTAAGGTCCCTGTGTCAGTAATAGAGATAAAAGTGATGTCACTGTGATGCTCCCAGACCCCCTTACCTCCCCAGTCAGGTCACTGTGTCAGTAATAGAGATAAGAGTGCTGTCACTGTGATGCTCCCAGACTCCCTCACCTCCCCAGTCAGGTCCCTGTGTTAGTAATAGAGATAAGAGCAATGTCACTGTGATGCTCCCAGAACCCCTCACCTTCCCAGTCAGGTCCCTGTGTTAGTAATAGAGATAAGAGCAATGTCACTGTGATGCTCCCAGACCCCCCACCTCCCCAGTCATGTCCCTGTGTTAGTAATAGAGATAAGAGCAATGTCACTGTGATGCTCCCAGAACCCCTCACCTCCCCAGTCAGGTCCGTGTTAGCTGTGACGCTCTCAGGTCGTGTTCGCTTTGACGCTCCCAGACCCCTTCATCTCCTCAGTGAGATCCCTGTGTTAGTAACAGAGATAAGAGTGATGTCACTGTGACACTCTCAGACCCCCTCACCTCCCCAGTCAGGTCCGTGTTAGCAATAGAGATGAGTGATGTCAATGTGACGCCCCCAGACCCCCTCACATCCCCAGTCAGGTCCCTGTGTCAATAATAGAGATAAGAGTGATGTCACTGTGATGCTCCCAGGCCCACTCACCTCCCTAGTCAGGTCCCTGTGTCAGTAATAGAGATAAGAGTGATGTCACTGTGACGCTCCCAGACCCCCGTGACCTCCCCAGTAAGGTCCCTGTGTTAGTATTAGAGATAAGAGTGAAGTCACTGATGCTCCCAGACCCCCTCACCTCCCCAGTCAGGTTTGTGTTAGCAATAGAGGTAAGAGTGCTGTCACTGTGATGCTCCCAGACTCCCTCACCTCCCCAGTCAGGTCCCTGTGTTAGTAATAGAGATAAGAGCAATGTCACTGTGATGCTCCCAGAACCCCTCACCTTCCCAGTCAGGTCCCTGTGTTAGTAATAGAGATAAGAGCAATGTCACTGTGATGCTCCCAGACCCCCCACCTCCCCAGTCATGTCCCTGTGTTAGTAATAGAGATAAGAGCAATGTCACTGTGATGCTCCCAGAACCCCTCACCTCCCCAGTCAGGTCCGTGTTAGCTGTGACGCTCTCAGGTCGTGTTCGCTTTGACGCTCCCAGACCCCTTCATCTCCTCAGTGAGATCCCTGTGTTAGTAACAGAGATAAGAGTGATGTCACTGTGACACTCTCAGACCCCCTCACCTCCCCAGTCAGGTCCCCGTGTTAGCAATAGAGATAAGAGCGATGTCACTGTGATGCTCCCAGGACCCCTCACCTCCCCAGTCAGGTCCACGTTAGCAATAGAGATGAGTGATGTCAATGTGACGCTCCCAGACCCCCTCACCTCCCCAGTCAGGTCCCTGTGTCAGTAATAGAGATAAGAGTGATGTCACAATGACACTCCCAGACCCCCTTACCTCCGCAGTAAGGTCACTGTGTCAGTAATAGAGATTAGAGTGATGTCACTTTGATGCTCCCAGACCCCCTCACCTCCCCAGTCAGGTCCCTGTGTTAGTAATAGAGATAATAGTGATGTCACTGTGACGCTCCCAGACCCCCCACCTCCCCAGTCAGGTCCCTGTGTTAGTAATACAGATAATAGTGATGTCACTGTGGAGCTCCCCATCCCCCTCACCTCCCCAGTCAGGTCCATGTGACGCTCCCAGACCCCCTCACCTCCCCAGTCAGGTCCATGTGTTAGTAATAGAGATAATAATGATGTCACTGTGATGCTCCCAGACCCCTCACCTCCCCAGTCAGGTCCCTGTGTTAGTAATACAGATAATAGTGATGTCACTGTGACGCTATCAGACCCCTTCACCTCCCCAGTCAGGTCCGTGTGTCAGTAATAGAGATAAGAGTGATGTCACTGTGACACTCCCAGACCCCCTCACCTCCCCAGTCAGGTCCCTGTGTTAGCAATAGAGATGAGTGATGTCAATGTGACGCTCCCAGTCCCCCTCACCTCCCCAGTCAGGTCCCTGTATCAGTAATAGAGATAAGAGTGATGTCACAATGACACTCCCAGACCCCCTCACCTCCCCAGTCAGGTCCCTGTGTCAGTAATAGAGATAAGAGTGATGTCACAATAACACTCCCAGACCCCCTTACCTCCGCAGTAAGGTCCCTGTGTCAGTAATAGAGATTAGAGTGATGTCACTTTGATGCTCCCAGACCCCCTTACATCCCCAGTCAGTTCCCTGTGTTAGTAATAGAGATAATAGGGATGTTACTGTGATGCTCACAGACCCCCCACCTCCCCAGTCAGGTCCCTGTGTTAGTAATACAGATAATAGTGATGTTAATGTGACGCTCCCAGACCCCCTCAGCTCCCCAGTCAGGTCCCTGTGTCAGTAATAGAGATAAAAGTGATGTCACAAAGACAGTCCCAGACCCCCTTACATCCACAGTAAGGTCCCTGTGTCAGTAATAGAGATAAAAGTGATGTCACTGTGACTTTACCTCCCCAGTCAGCAGGCAGATGATCTCCAAGGTTATATTCAATAGCTTATTAGCGATGTGATTCTTCTCCTCCATTCCGTTCTCCATTCTCAGTAAATCAGATAATCTAGATGGAAGTCTTCTCCTATGTGTAAGTATCGCAGTTATGCGGCTTCTGGTTAGGAAACGATTGTAGCAGGTACAGTTTTCATCTATGAATGAAACGATGACATTAATAGGGGCTAATGACTTCGTGCAGAGCTCACACTGTGATTCCTTGCCCTCAGATTAGTCCGAGACACAGTGCACAGAACATCAGAGTCTACGATGGAATCGCAAATCATCCCGAATCCCCACTTTGCACAGGGATAGAGACTGCACGTGCGGCTGGATATGGGCTCTCTTATATGTCTGTTATGGGTGTAACCCAGGACAGTGCCAACCTGGGTATCAACACTTACCATATATACAGATACCCAGTTGGCATTGACACCAAAAACAAACAAAACCATACCCCTTTCGCATCGCACCTTAAACCGAATTATTGCTGGGTTGATGTTATAGCGACCCTGCTTGAGGTGCGGTGTGAAAGCTCCCAACCAAATAACCCAGCAGTGTCCGCGAAAACCACCCAAAAAAGTGGGTCCCGGGGACCCTTCACTTCTAAAAATTGGGGTCCTACCTGACTTTTTCTGGGTCCCAACGGAATAAAGCCTTCTCTCACCTTCTCCCCAGCATGGCACATGTGGGTCGGGAGGAAGTATCAATTGGCCCACTCGCATAAATATACATATATACTGTAGTAGAAAGTATATAAACCTGAAAAGGACAGTACGTGGTGTGTTCACATAGTAGTACCAATTCACATTCCAGCACACACCGTAATGCCCAGTGCACATTCCAGCACACACCGTTATGCCCAGTACACATTCCAGCACACACCGTTATGCCCAGCACACATTCCAGCACACACCGTTATGCCAAGTACAAATTCCAGCGCACACCGTTATGCCCAGTACACATTGCAGCACACACCGTTATGCCCAGTACACATTACAGCACACACCGTTATGCCCAGTACACATTACAGCACACACCGTTATGCCCAGTACACATTACAGCACACACCGTTATGCCCAGTACACATTACAGCACATACCGTTATGCCCAGTACACATTACAGCACACACAGTTATGCCCAGTACACATTACAGCACACACCGTTATGCCCAGTACACATTACAGTACATGCCGTTATGCCCAGTACACATTACAGTACATACCGTTATGCCCAGTACACATTACAGCACACACCGTTATGCCCAGTACACATTACAGTACATGCCGTTATGCCCAGTACACATTACAGCACACACCGTTATGCCCAGTACACATTACAGTACATGCCGTTATGCCCAATACACATTACAGTACATACCGTTATGCCCAGTACACATTACAGCACACACCGTTATGCCCAGTACACATTACAGTACATACCGTTATGCCCAGTACACATTACAGCACACACCGTTATGCCCAGTACACATTACAGTACATGCCGTTATGCCCAGTACACATTACAGCACACACCGTTATGCCCAGTACACATTACAGCACACACACCGTTATGCCCAGTACACATTACAGCACACACACCGTTATGCCCAGTACACATTACAGGACACACCGTTATGCCCAGCACACATTACAGCACACACTGTAAGGCCCAGTATATATTATAGCACACACCGATATGCCCAGTATATATTATAGCACATAAGTGCTGCTTACCTACATGCTTGTTGCTAGGTGTTATATGCTCCTTGCAGGGGTCACATGCTGGGGGGGGGGGGTATTTTATGCTGGTTGCCACAGGGGAGGGGGCGTTTTATGCTGGTTGTCATGATGCGGGGGGGATGGGGGCATTTTAGGTTCATTGCCAGTGGAGGGGGGGGGGGGGGGAGGCATATTTTGCTTGTTGCCACAGAGGGGGGTTGTTGCCCGAGGGCTGGAAAAGCTGACATGCTGCTCAGCAGAGTAGGTGAGCGGGCTATCAGCACGGCGGGGGACTGGATGTGGCTGGAATAGCTGACACGCTGCTCTGAGTTGTTTTAGCCACGTCCAGTCCCCCGCCACATTGACAGCCCGCTCACCTTGTCTTACATGGCGGGGGCGGCAATAAGGGCAATATCAGCCAATACACACTGCGGGCAATGCTGAGCACACCTGGCTCTCACCTCTCCTGGGGACGCCCTGCTGCCGCTGACGAATCGCTGTCGCTCTGCCTCCTGCCTTTTGTACAGGGTGACCGGGCCCCGAGTGTGGGGGGTGCACGGGGATCTGGACGCACGCCGCGGCCAGCCTGGAGTCCCACACCTCGCCATGATGTCCGGCGCCGGCTGGTAGCTACTGGCGCTGCCTGGTAACCGTGGACGCTACGGGACGCGGTAAAAAGTAGAAAACATGCTGCTACCCCAGGGTGCGCAGCGGCAGCAACGTAACGTGTAAAACGTACAGTGATTGGCTACCGGGCGGCCACTGTTCAATGATTGGTTCCCGGCAGCCGCTGCAGCATCCCACAGGTTTGGCACAGCGCGTCCTGGGGACCGGTTTAGGGTAAAATACGCGCTATAGCGCGTTTTTGCGAACCCTGCCCAGGTCGACCAACTCGGCCATTCGACCCGGTTATTAGAAGGGTTGCTACGCCCGATGGGGGTTATTCAGACCTGATCGCTCCGGTCAGTTTTAGCAGCACCTTATGACTATACTGCTATTAATTATATAGCCGCCATAGCAACAGAGTGTAATCCCACCCCGTGCCAGCCTGCGAATGGTTTGCGCTTAGGGATGACAATCCCTGGGCATTTTTTGAATCCGGAGATATGGGATTGAAAAATGCTCAATCCCAGGATTGGTTTACTTAATATAACAAATGCCGGGCGGGTGGGCGCTGCGGCCCTGCGCAGCCTGACCTCTGACTACATCACGCTGCGCAGAGCCAGGGATGGGAGAAGCCGGGCAGCATTTCAGTGGGTGCACAGCCCAATCTAGAAATCCAGCCAATGTTGGGGCCCAATCCCAGGATCCCGCTGTTCCTGGGATTGGCCACTCTACCTGCGAATAGCTAAATCCATTCGCAACTCACTCACCACTGAATGATTTTCCCAGTGTGTGCAGCCTGTGCCAAGCCCAGAACTTACTCGGTGGCTGCAATCGAGGCCAGAGGGGATGTCACACGTCTTCCCAGACACGTTCAGAAAACGGACGGGTGATACCCCCAAACACTGGGTTCCTGTCAATCATCTTGTTTATGGCCACTGATTATAAAAATAAATAAAAAAACACTGTATTTCATCAGTGGATGGCCTGAGCACTAGGACCTATATGCATGCGCAGACATTCCTTAATCGCCCGGCCTCCAAATTTTTAGTCTTGCAATCAGGAGTGAATTACCCCCTACATCGCTGACTATGCGCACTCCCAAACATAGTCAGCAACATCCTCTGTCGGCCGTGCTTGAGGACATCGTTAGCAAGATCAATGCTGTGGAATGCAGAGAGGAGGAGATCTGGCCAGTAATGCGATGAGAAGTTGGCCTCAGCAACCAATGAGCTGCATATTGTCACATTATGGACAGTAGATAAATGCTAGATAAATGTGACGTCCCATGCACACGTTAGGATTTAAAAAATAATAATAATATCGCTCACAAGGGCTCGTGTACACTCAATATCGTTATCGACCACCCCCGTAGGCTGAAAATGCAGTCCAATTTTGGCTACATAACCAAATGACCTGCACGTTCACTGGGTCCTGGTGACGTTGTAGTAAAAGCAACATGGACGCACACTCAGTCCTTCTTCATACAGGCCGAGGGGTAGGAGCCTCTAAAAACGCTACAGAGTTACTCATTTTTCAACGAGTGATAACAATCGTCGTGACTGATAACACTTGTTGCGTATGATAATTGGTACACCAGCCAATCCGCCCCTAACAGTCATTTTTTAAAACAAATGACAGGGGCTGAAAACATGGCGGTTGGGGCGGATTGGTTGGAGCACTATTTATCATACGTAACATGTGTTATCATTCACAGTGAGTTTTATCACTCCTTGATAAATTAGGACCTTTGCATGCTTATATTAACACCTTCAATTCCACTCAAGTTTAAGTATCGCTATAGTCACCCTCCCACACGTATGCCAATGTAATAATAGATAAGGGATCACCACCTTCATTACTGCGGATAAGATACCACAAACTAGGATGACACCAAGATCAAACCATAGTCTGTCAAAAGGAGGTGGGTAAGTTCAGGAAGAACCCGATTGGTCGATGGGAGCCAGTCCAAAATGCCAAAAAGATCTCATCCAAAGTGTGTAATTGTGTATATAATATATATATATATATATATATATTAGTGATGAGCGGGTCCGGATCTCCGAGATCCGGATCCGCACGGACGTCCTGAATCCGAATCCGGATCCAGGACGTCCGCGGACTCCCGCGCAGGCCCGGAGCCGAAATCGAGGCCCGACGTCACATTGGTGACGTCGGATTCTCGCGAGATCCGGATTACATAAAAGCCGGGACCCGCCGCCGCCATCTTCATTCTGTGGGGCGACGCAGAGCAGGCAGCAGTGCTGCCAGAGAGGGGGGTTTTATTTATTGCTCCGTGAGGGGGGTTTGCTGGAGCGTTGTGTGTGTCACTGTGCTGCTTGCTGCTAAAGAGCTGCAAGTACAGAGGGGGTTTAATCATTTTTATTGTGCTGCTGGAGAGTGATTTTTTTTTCTATATTGCTGTAGCCTGCTCATCTGTAATTTGTGTCACTGCTGCTGCTACAGAATACTACAGACAGAGGGGGGTTTATTGTACTGCCGCAGAGGGGGTTTTCTTTCTATATTGCTATAGCCTGCTCATCTCTAATTGTGTCACTGCTGCTGCTAGCCTGCTACAGAATACTACAGACAGAGGGGGGTTTAATAATTTTTATTGTGCTGCCAGAGAGGGTTTTTGTGCTGCCTGGCTACCTGTTATATGGTTGTAAACACCTACCAGGCAGTCACCTCTGTTGTTGCCAGTGCCACTACCTTGTACCTACCTTTCAGAGTATATAAAAAAAAATAAAAAAAAATTAAAAATATATAAAAATATAAAAAAAAATAATTAAGTTGTTGTTGTTGCTGACACCACTGGCTGCCGTTAGATATCGCAGACTCAGTAATTAAATTTTTAACTGTGGTTTGCTGACGCCACTTGTTGTGTTACCTACCAGTGTATCCACTTTTGTATCTTGCTGCTGTTGTCACTGGCTAGTGACAACAACCAGCTGATATCTGGGTATCCAGTTTGCTGCCACCGCTGCCGTTACATATATCGCAGTAAATAACTCCGGTTTGCTGACGCCACTTGTTGTGTTACCTACCAGTGTATCCACAAAATAAATATTGTATCTTGCTGCTGTTGTCACTGGCTAGTGACAACCAGCTGATATCTGGGTATCCAGTTTGCTGCCACCGCTGCCGTTACATATATCGCAGTAAATAACTCCGGTTTGCTGACGCCACTTGTTGTGTTACCTACCAGTGTAACTATCCACAAAATAAATATTGTATCTTGCTGCTGTTGTCACTGGCTAGTGACAACCAGCTGATATCTGGGTATCCAGTTTGCTGCCACCGCTGCCGTTACATATATCGCAGTAAATAACTCCGGTTTGCTGACGCCACTTGTTGTGTTACCTACCAGTGTAACTATCCACAAAATAAATATTGTATCTTGCTGCTGTTGTCACTGGCTAGTGACAACAACCAGCTGATATCTGGGTATCCAGTTTGCTGCCACTGCTGCCGTTACATATATCGCAGTAAATAACTCCGGTTTGCTGACGCCACTTGTTGTGTTACCTACCAGTGTATCCACAAAATAAATATTGTATCTTGCTGCTGTTGTCACTGGCTAGTGACAACAACCAGCTGATATCTGGGTATCCAGTTTGCTGCCACTGCTGCCGTTACATATATCGCAGTAAATAACTCCGGTTTGCTGACGCCACTTGTTGTGTTACCTACCAGTGTAACTATCCACAAAATAAATATTGTATCTTGCTGCTGTTGTCACTGGCTAGTGACAACAACCAGCTGATATCTGGGTATCCAGTTTGCTGCCACTGCTGCCGTTACATATATCGCAGTAAATAACTCCGGTTTGCTGACGCCACTTGTTGTGTTACCTACCAGTGTAACTATCCACAAAATAAATATTGTATCTTGCTGCTGTTGTCACTGGCTAGTGACAACCAGCTGATATCTGGGTATCCAGTTTGCTGCCACCGCTGCCGTTACATATATCGCAGTAAATAACTCCGGTTTGCTGACGCCACCTGTTGTGTTACCTACCAGTGTAACTATCCACAAAATAAATATTGTATCTTGCTGCTGTTGTCACTGGCTAGTGACAACAACCAGCTGATATCTGGGTATCCAGTTTGCTGCCACTGCTGCCGTTACATATATCGCAGTAAATAACTCCGGTTTGCTGACGCCACTTGTTGTGTTACCTACCAGTGTAACTATCCACAAAATAAATATTGTATCTTGCTGCTGTTGTCACTGGCTAGTGACAACAACCAGCTGATATCTGGGTATCCAGTTTGCTGCCACTGCTGCCGTTACATATATCGCAGTAAATAACTCCGGTTTGCTGACGCCACTTGTTGTGTTACCTACCAGTGTAACTATCCACAAAATAAATATTGTATCTTGCTGCTGTTGTCACTGGCTAGTGACAACCAGCTGATATCTGGGTATCCAGTTTGCTGCCACTGCTGCCGTTACATATATCGCAGTAAATAACTCCGGTTTGCTGACGCCACTTGTTGTGTTACCTACCAGTGTAACTATCCACAAAATAAATATTGTATCTTGCTGCTGTTGTCACTGGCTAGTGACAACCAGCTGATATCTGGGTATCCAGTTTGCTGCCACTGCTGCCGTTACATATATCGCAGTAAATAACTCCGGTTTGCTGACGCCACTTGTTGTGTTACCTACCAGTGTAACTATCCACAAAATAAATATTGTATCTTGCTGCTGTTGTCACTGGCTAGTGACAACAACCAGCTGATATCTGGGTATCCAGTTTGCTGCCACTGCTGCCGTTACATATATCGCAGTAAATAATTCCGGTTTGCTGACGCCACTTGTTGTGTTACCTACCAGTGTAACTATCCACAAAATAAATATTGTATCTTGCTGCTGTTGTCACTGGCTAGTGACAACCAGCTGATATCTGGGTATCCAGTTTGCTGCCACCGCTGCCGTTACATATATCGCAGTAAATAACTCCGGTTTGCTGACGCCACTTGTTGTGTTACCTACCAGTGTAACTATCCACAAAATAAATATTGTATCTTGCTGCTGTTGTCACTGGCTAGTGACAACCAGCTGATATCTGGGTATCCAGTTTGCTGCCACTGCTGCCGTTACATATATCGCAGTAAATAACTCCGGTTTGCTGACGCCACTTGTTGTGTTACCTACCAGTGTAACTATCCACAAAATAAATATTGTATCTTGCTGCTGTTGTCACTGGCTAGTGACAACAACCAGCTGATATCTGGGTATCCAGTTTGCTGCCACTGCTGCCGTTACATATATCGCAGTAAATAATTCCGGTTTGCTGACGCCACTTGTTGTGTTACCTACCAGTGTAACTATCCACAAAATAAATATTGTATCTTGCTGCTGTTGTCACTGGCTAGTGACAACCAGCTGATATCTGGGTATCCAGTTTGCTGCCACCGCTGCCGTTACATATATCGCAGTAAATAACTCCGGTTTGCTGACGCCACCTGTTGTGTTACCTACCAGTGTAACTATCCACAAAATAAATATTGTATCTTGCTGCTGTTGTCACTGGCTAGTGACAACAACCAGCTGATATCTGGGTATCCAGTTTGCTGCCACCGCTGCCGTTACATATATCGCAGTAAATAACTCTGGTTTGCTGACGCCACTTGTTGTGTTACTGATATATATCCACTTTTGTATCTTGCTGCTGTTGTCACTGGATAGTGACAACAACCAGCTGATATCTCGGTATCCAGTTTGCTGACACCGCTGCCTACCGTTAGATATCCAAAATATGGAGGATAAAAAAAAAGGAAAAGATGAGGAGCCACTTCGTCGTGCTTCTGAAGCTGATGCCACTAGTCATCATGACATAGGCGATGAAATGCCATCGACGTCGTCTGCCAAGGCCGATGCCCAGTGTCAAAGTAGAGGGCATGTAAAATCCAAAAAGCCAAAGTTGAGTAAAAGGCCCTTAAAAAGAAAAAGCAAATCATTGGAGGAGAAACTTAAAGTTGCCAGTGTGCCATTTACAACGCGGAGTGGCAAGGAACGGCTACGGCCATGGCCTATGTTCATGACTAGTGGCTCAGCTTCACAAGATGATCAAAGTCCTCCTCCTCCTCCTCCTCCTTCTCCCACTTTAAAATTTAAGAGATTTAAGGTGTCACCAACAAAAATCCAGCAAACAACTCTGCCTTCCAAAGAAGACATGGTATCACAAATCCCAGTGGAGAGTCCAAGGGTGTTGGTGGTTGCGATGCCTGACCTTCCCATCACTGTACGGGAAGAGGATGCTCCTTTCAGCATTCGCAGCACACCCTCTGCATGTGCTGGAAGGATCACAGACAGTGCAGTTGCAGATGTCGATAATGAAGGTGTCAGTGTTGTACACCAGGAGGAGGATATTGATGAAGCTGGTGCTGAGGGAGAAATTGACGAGGAGGACGATGCTGATGCGGTTTGCTTAAATGAGGCACCGGGCAAGACAGTTGTTGTCCGTGAGATCCCAAAGGGCATCACCATGCCTGGACAGAAGACCAATAAATCCACCTCTTCGGTCTGGAATTATTTTTATCCCAAACCGTCCAACAATTGTTTTGCCATATGTAGCTTATGCAAAGCTCAAATAAGCAGGGGTAAGGACGTTTCCCACCTAGGGACATCCTCCCTTCTACGTCACTTGAAGAGCGTTCATAAGTTGCTGTTTAGTTCAGAAACTGTGGCTAAGAATGTACACAGTCCAGGGACAACTAAATCCCTTTGTCCTGTTGTGTCCACGTGCCCAACTACACCGCAAAGTCCCTCCTCGTCAATTTCTTCCTCAATGAGGATTGGGAGTAGTCCTATAGGCCATGTTACTTGCCTGACTGACTCCTCTCCTATCCGGGATTCTTCTGGAGGATCCTGCATTGCTACGCCTCCTACTGCTGCCGCTGCTGCTGTTGCTGCTGGGAGTCATTCATCATCCCGGAGGGGAAGTCGGAACACTTATTTCACTAAGCAATTGACTGTCCAACAGTCCTTTGCCATGAAGATGAAGTATGACAGCAGTCATCCAATGGCAAAGCGGGTAACTGAGGCCTTAGCAGATCTGATTGTATTAGATGTGCTTCCGGTGTCCATAACTGCTGGAGTAGGATTTAGACGATTGATGGACTTAGTGTGTCCCCGTTACAAAATACCGTCAAGATTCCACTTCGCTAGACAGGCGATACCGAAGCTGTACAGTAAAGTGCATAAAAGTGTTCTCAGTGCCCTGAAAAATGCGGTCATACCCACTGTCCACTTAACAACGGACATGTGGACAAGTGGAAAAGGGCAGACTAGGGATTACATGACCGTGACAGCCCACTGGGTAGATGAATCACCTTGTCCAGCAGCAACAACAGCAGCAGCACCAGTAGTAGGACCTGGGAAATGCCAGCTCCTTCCTAGGCAGGCTACGTTGTGTGTAAACGCTTTCCGTAAGAGGCACACCGCCGATAACCTCTTACAGAAACTGAGGGTAATCATTGGGCAATGGCTTACCCCTCTTAGACTCTCCTGGGGATTTGTGGTGTCAGACAATGCCTGCAATATCGTGCGGGCATTAAAGCAGGGCAAATTCCAGCATGTGCCCTGTTTTGCTCACACGATAAATTTGGTGGTCCAGAGTTTTCTAAGAGACAACAGAGCTGTGCAGGGGACTCTTTCGGTGGCCCGAAAAATTTGTGGCCACTTTCGTCATTCGGCGGCTGCATGCCAAAGACTGGAGCGGCAGCAAACACTGTTGAACCTGCCTCTCCATCAGCTGAAGCAAGAGGTCGTAACGCGGTGGAACTCAACCCTCTATATGCTTCAGAGGATGGAGGAGCAGCAAAGGGCCATTCAAGCCTATACATCCACCTATGACATAGGCAAAGGAGGGGGTATGCACCTGACTCAAGCACAGTGGAGAATGATTTCAGTGTTGTGCAAGATTCTCCAACCCTTCGAACTTGCCACACGTGAAGTCAGTTCAGACACTGCCAGCTTGAGTCAGGTCATTCCCCTCATCAGGCTTTTGCAGAAACAGTTGGAGAAAGTGAAGGAGGAGCTGAGACGGAGCGAGTCCTCTAAGCATGTGGGACTTGTGGATGAAGTCCTTCATACGCTTTGCCAGGATTCGAGGGTGGTACAAATTTTGAAATCAGAGGAGTACATTTTGGCCACCGTGCTCGATCCTCGGTTTAAAGCCTACGTGGTGTCACTCTTTCCGGCGGACACAAGCCTGCAGAAGTGCAAAGAACTGCTGGTTAGAAAACTGTCATCTTCTGAAGTGGAAAGTGACTCAGCAGCACCTTCTCCTTCATTTTCTCCAGCAACTGGTTCTGCAAGGAAACAACTGCGATTTCCTAAACCCCCCGCTGGTGGTGATAAAGGACCAAGTTTGGACATTTGGTCTGGGCTGAAGGACCTTCCAACAATTTCTGACATGTCTACTTCCACTGCCTATGATGCTATCACCATTGACAGAATGGTGGAGGATTATATGGGTGACAGCACCCAAGTAGGCATGTCAGAGAGTCCTTACCAGTACTGGCAGAAAAAAAAGGAAATTTGGAAGCCCCTGTACAAACTGGCTCTATATTACCTCAGTTGCCCTTCCTCCAGTGTGTACTCCGAAAGAGTTTTTAGTGCAGCTGGGAACCTTGTCAGCAATAAGCGTAGGAGGTTGCTTCCAAAAAATGTGGAGAAGATGATGTTCATAAAAATGAATTATCAATTCTACGAGAAAGACCAGCGTCCACAAAGTACACAGGAACCTGTGGTGGTGGATTCCAGCGGGGACGAATTAATACTCTGTGAGGGTGAGGAAGAACAAGATACTGATGGTGGTGAGGAATCGCTGGATGAGGATGAGGACGACCTTTTGCCTCTGTAGAGCCAGTTTGTGCAGGGACATATTAAATGGCAGCTTGTGATGTGGGGGCCCAAACGAACCAATCATTTCAGCCACAGTCGTGTGGCAGACCCTGTGGCTGAAATGATTGGTTTGTTAAAGTGTGCGTGTCCTGTTTATACAACATAAGGGTGGGTGGGAGGGCCCAAGGACAATTCCATCTTGCACCTCTTTTTTGTCTTTTGAATAATGTGCTCTTTGGGGCCTAGTTTGGGTGGGAGTGCCGTAGGACAATTCCATCTTGCACCTCTTTTTTGTCTTTTGAATAATGTGCTCTTTGGGGCCTAGTTTGGGTGGGAGTGCCCTTGGACACTTCCATCTTGCACCTCTTTTTTGTCTTTTGAATAATGTGCTCTTTGGGGCCTAGTTTGGGTGGGAGTGCCGTAGGACAATTCCATCTTGCACCTCTTTTTTGTCTTTTGAATAATGTGCTCTTTGGGGCCTAGTTTGGGTGGGAGTGCCGTAGGACAATTCCATCTTGCACCTCTTTTTTGTCTTTTGAATAATGTGCTCTTTGGGGCCTAGTTTGGGTGGGAGTGCCCTTGGACACTTCCATCTTGCACCTCTTTTTTATCTTTTGAATAATGTGCTCTTTGGGGCCTAGTTTGGGTGGGAGTGCCGTAGGACAATTCCATCTTGCACCTCTTTTTTGTCTTTTGAATAATGTGCTCTTTGGGGCCTAGTTTGGGTGGGAGTGCCCTTGGACACTTCCATCTTGCACCTCTTTTTTGTCTTTTGAATAATGTGCTCTTTGGGGCCTAGTTTGGGTGGGAGTGCCCTTGGACACTTCCATCTTGCACCTCTTTTTTGTCTTTTGAATAATGTGCTCTTTGGGGCCTAGTTTGGGTGGGAGTGCCGTAGGACAATTCCATCTTGCACCTCTTTTTTGTCTTTTGAATGATGTGCTCTTTGGGGCCTAGTTTGGGTGGGAGGGCCCTTGGACAATTCCATCTTGCACCTCTTTTTTTCTTTTGAATAATGTGCTCTTTGGGGCCTAGTTTTTCTATCTGCCACTGCAGTGCCACTCCTAGATGGGCCACGTGTTTGTGCCGCCCATTTGTCTTGCTTATCATAGTCATCCAGCTACCTCGGTGCAACATTTTGGCCTAAAAACAATATTGTGAGGTGTGAGGTCTTCAGAATAGACTGTAAATGAGTGGAGAAGAAAGCTGATGGGGTTAATAATAGCATAGGAGCAAAAAAACACCTAAATTATGCAATGTTAACCATTTTTATGCTTTTTTCAAAAAAATCAGAACCCAAAACCCAAAACCCAAAACCCAAAACCTTTAGGGGGTGTTTTGGCAAAACCCATTAGAACCCAAAACCTGAAGGTAATCAGAACCCAAAACCCAAAACCCAAAACGCGAAAAAGTGTCCGGTGCACATCTCTAATATATATAATATATAATTGTGAAATACCTGCATTACTCTTGCACTTTAGATAGATCACTAATAAAACAACCTGCAATATGACACACGTACCTATTAATATATGGGGAAATATCAGGAAGGAGGGCCACAAGCACCCGGGATTAGGGGGTACTCAGCGCCACTGCATCACAAGTCCCTCTGGATTCGCTACACAGCACGCCCGGGATGCTGCGCTCCGCAGTTGCGGTTTAATGGCTGTGGGTGGCTGCTCCCAGAGACTCTCTGTCTTGTTGTGTCCTGTGTCATCGGCTCCTGCAGCAGGAGGTGCTGGGTCGTCCATGGCTCCGCCTGTCGTGCTGTTTTGGGTCGGCCTCTGCTTCCAACCCCGGCTCCTATCAGGCTGGGGATCTTCCTCTGTCCTCTCCTCCGCTGGGCTGTCACCTGTCCTCTGCGCGGCTCTTGTCCTTGATGTTGCCTAGTGTTCAAAACACACTTTCGGACAGGCAACACTAGGGGCAGCTCCGCACCACTGAGGGGGCTTCTACAGGTCTCCAGCTAGGGGTCCTTTGCGTGTCCTCCTCCAGTCCTGGTTCCTCGAGAGCGGGTGTCCTCCGCGGTGCCTGCAGTCCTTGGTCTCCACTTGCTGCTGCGTCCTCTATCTTCTTCGGAGCAACCCCGGGGGAATCCTCCGGCTGGGTGTGCTCCCAGGCAGGGGCGGATTGGCCATTGAAGTCACCGGGAAGTTTCCCGGGTGGCCGGCCGCCCCTGAGGCCGAAAAGTGCATGTGACACTGACTGAATCCAGGTCACAGGAGAGTAAATGAATCCCTCAGTGCCCCATCGCTAATGTGATAGCAGCAGGAAACAAGGGGCCGGCCACTGCGGAGTTATGGGTAGCAGTGGCCGGCCCGGAAGCAGTTCCAACAAGTAGCTGCCCTGCCCTGTTCCTGTTTCCCAGCGCGCATTTTGTACCTGGAGACTGAGGAGCCCAGAGGCCAGCCGGAGTCACCAGCAGCAGCTCATCAGCTGGTGAGCTGCAGCTGCGAAGACACTGACACTGGGGCTGCTGTAGGAGGAATGGGCTGCAGCACAGCATCAAAGGAGCCCTCCGTGACCAGTGGAATCAGCAAGTGGAGGAGCAGAGAACCCCCTGCAGGACGCTCTTCCTGCTCTGCTTCCTGGCTGCTGCTCTCTGTGGCTGCCTGTCACACTACATGACAGGCAGCGGTGCCAGCAACATAAGGCTGAGGTTGAATTCCTTCTCAGCCAGCTCCCAACCCCCCTTTAACTATATGGTCACCAGTGTCAGCAGTGATTGAACAGATGGGCGGAGCCACACGGGACGAGGGGGCGGAGCTACAGTGGGGCACAGCAGGCAGGGCTGATGAAAGGAGAGGATGAGCTCCCAGACAGATTTTAAGGTTAAAAAAAAGTGTGTGAGAGGGAGTAATCCTGTCAGCAAATGGTGTGGGCATTGTCCAGATGGAGCCATTGTCATTGTACCCATCCCCGGCACCAATCGCCGCTGTGTGCTGGGTATTCTGGCATGTGTGCGTCTCTTATGCTTGCCCCCCCCATTCCCTGCACTGGACGTGCGAGCATACAAGATGCTTGCATGTCCACGTATGCAAAGGCTGAGACTGGGTCCATCTGTAAAAGCAGCATAGTACTGTCGGCAACTGGCATGGGTGTTAGGTATAAGCAGCGCTACTATTGTCTGCATCTGGTGTGAGCGTTATGTATAAGCAGGGGCATAGGGAGGGCGGAGCTGGTGGAGCACAAGCTATGGGCACCGACGGGGTACAGGGCGGCGGCGCACACCGCAAATAATAACTGACTGTGTGCTGCTGCTGCTCGGCACCTGCCCATCCACCAGGCTGCAGCTGCCCGGAAACCAAAATCTTCCCCGGCCGTCACGGGTACTCCGCTCCGTGCTCTGTCCTCCTGACGCCTTCCCAGGGCTGGCTTAACAATGGCGGCCCTGAACCTGCAAAATAGGCCTAAGCATCCTCAGATGCCTTTACTGATTATACAGGATTTTTTCTATTGCTTGCTGCTAGTACAGCAGACTGTCGTGTCCTAGGCCCCACCACCTCTGGCACCAACAACACTCCCACCCGTCCCCAGCGCTGATGAAGGAAATACCGGCATCCATGCTCCCTTTGGCTCAGCGCCTCCTCTGCCGTCGCGACAAATGATGTCACACAGCTGCAGGGTTGCCTATCCTCCCTGAATGTCCGGGAGGGTCCCGAAAATCGGGTCACCCTCCCGGCCCCCCGGAAAGGTGGGCAACCCTCCCAGATTCTGGGGGTTAATGCCCCCCCCTGATTTCGGTTTCTCCCAAGCGGCCCTGGGCCCACATTGCAGTAATTATTTCCCCAGCCTGCATACTCTACCTAGCTGACAGCAGGGGAAAACACAGTGGGGGCGGAGACTAATGTATGAAGTGCCCGCCCCCTCCAGAGACCTGTGCTGAAGCTTAGGCAGATTGTTAAGGTTGTCTCCCTTCCTTCCTCTGTCTCCCCCTTTCTCCCCCTCTCCTTTCCTCTCTCCCCTGCCCCCATCTCTCCCTCCCTCTCTCTCTCTTTGGGGTCCATTTATTATTGGATCGTATTTGCAATGGGATCTGAGCGGCATTTACCGCCCAGGATTGCAGTGCAATATGCAATCCTTTGGTTGAATGTATTAACCTGCAGACACAGGGACTCAGAAAGGAACCCGTCCCTGCGCTTTTCATCGCTGGGTGCCGGCCCGGGTCTGCACATGCACGGTTAGCACTGACCCCCGACCAACCCCGCTTCCTGCGGGGCAGTGCGGTCTGTAGCCCATGGGCTACCACCATCTCAAGAGTGGCGGGAGCCCCTGGACCCACTGTGATGCTGCCCAATGTTGATACATTGGGAAGCTTTGCATCCACCATAGTAACTTACGGGGCAGGAGGGACCGCAGCAGGGATCGGAGATTCCTGTTGCGGTCCCACCTACATATATTCTTGTGATACTTAATATGTGCTGCTAAGAGAATTAGCCGCATATATTATATGATAAATGGGTCCTTGTCTCTTCAACAGCACAGGTGATACCTCCCACTGTTGGCTCCGAGAGAGGAGAGACCAAGCGCTACCTGCAGTACAGCACAGGAGACCCACCACTGAACAGGACATCCAGCGCCAAACAGAAAATCAGTCCAGCTCCAAACATTGCCGGCACCCATTAACAGGAGACCCGGCGCTACTGCCAGTGTACAAGAGACAAGTCACTGCTAGTGGTGAAAGGGAGAATGGGAGACCCAGCGCTAATGGCTGGTGAATGGAAGACCTGTCACTGCTGATGCTGTTGAGAACGAGACCTGCCACTGCCAGAGGTACACAGTGCCACTTGTATGGGGGGAATTAGAAGGGACAAAATTATGCCCGTCACAACCCTTTCAGACCAATGCTCTTCATCCTCCACCTCCTTTTGTGCTTGCCCCACTGCCTCACCCCCCCCCACCCCTCTATCTCTGTCCCTATCTTAGTTCCCCTCTCACCTCTATCCCTTCTTTTTTCATTCCCCCACCCCATCGCTCCCTGTACCCTTTTCTCTCTCCTTTTTTCTCTCTATCTCTCCTGTAATCTGTCCCCTCTCTCCCCTGCTGTTTCTCTACTTTTTGTCTCCCCCTGTCTCCACTCTATCTCCTGTTCTTTTCCTCTTCCCTCTTCTCTTTCTCTCAACCCTCTCTCATTCCCCTCCATCGCAACTCTCTTTATGGGCCGCATTTATCAAGCAATATTTGCGGTTAAATCCCCGAAAACACACGTTTTCGGGAGTTCACCGCAAATATTTAGTATCCCCCAAATGTATTAAAGGGGACCTTTAGGTTTCTATGGGGGATGCGAAGCTGCCCGATGTATCAGCATCGGGCAGCCTGGCATCGCACCCCATTGTAATGTGGCTACACTTCGCACTGCCCGAGTAGGGCAGTGCGGTAAGAGGGGTCAGCGCATAACCGCGCATGCGCCGACCCCCCGGCTTCCGGGTCAGGGCTTCGAAGGGACGGGCTCCTTTCGGAGCCCTGTCCCTGCGCCCTCAACCTTGATAAATTCAGGTGATATGATCGCATTTTACAATGCGATCCTGGGCAGTAATATTCCGCCCAGATCGCATTGTAAATGTAAATTGTAAATGCGATCATGATAAATGGGCCCCTATAGCTCTTTGTCTTGCCCTCTTTATCTCACTGACACACACTTTCTTTCCTTGATACGCTCTCTCTCCCTGACACTACCTCTCACTGTCTCTCCTCCCTCTCTATCTCCCTCTGACACATTGTCTTAATCCCCTTACTCTCTCTCCCTGACACACTCTCTCTCCTGCTTGCTCCCCCTCTCTCCCTGATAACTTGTCTACCTTACTCACTATCCTCTCTCTCATTGTCTCTTGCACTGACACCTCTCTCCCTCACTGACACCCTCTGTCTCTCTTTCTCGCACTGACACCCTTTTTCTCTTATTCACTCCTCGGTACTTATGTAATATCTGGACTCCCGTTTTTCTTATGAGACCGCGTCCCCTCGCGGGGCTCGCTGCGCTCACCACGCTTCGGGCACGGTGGCTCGCTGCGCTCGCCACACTATATAAAATCAACTCCATGCGTAGTTGGATAGTAGGGGTATGAAAAAATGGGGTGCATTTAACATGGGAGTCCAGATAATACATAAGTACCCACTCCTCATTCTCACTGACACCCTTTCTCTCTGACACCTCCTTTCTATCTGTCTCTTGCTCTCTCCTTATCCCATTTCCCCCTCGCCTTTGCTCCATTTTTTTTTCTCTCTCTCCCTGACACCCTTTCTCTCTGACACTATCTTTCTTTCTTTCCGGCTCTCCCTTTCTCCCCCCTTTTCTCTATCTCCCTGACACTTTTTGTCGTTCATTCCACTCACTTTTTCTCCTGTGCCCCTAAGGGGACAGTGCTGGGGTTCAGAGTCAATTTTATTAAAGGCTGGGTACAGTGTAGCGATGTGTACCCAGCGAATATGATGACAGATTGGAACTTGGGTACACATTGAGCAATGTTAATGAAGGATGGAATGATCACTGTTTTGTCCTTAATTAGTCCCTGGTGATATTGTCAATTTTGATGTGCAACACATCAAACCTGACGACATCATTAGCAACCACAGGCATTGCATATTGGGCATACAGTATACACTGCTTGATGTGCGCTGTTGTGAGCAATTTGCGGACCCTCTAAGTAGAGGGGAGGGTGATTGAGGTGAGTGGGACACAGACCACCCCCACATATCAGTAGTCACACCCCCTGTGGCGGCACATTCAGCAACCCTATATCTTCCCCAGCCGTCACAGGTCCTCCGCTCCGTGCTTTGTCTTCCTGACTCCTGCTTGGCTATTACTGAGATTTCTTTCCCCACTTGTTCAGGAGATACCATTGGAACTCTATTTCGAGGACTGTTAGTTTTTTTTGTTTTTTTTTTATCATTTTTCCATGTATACAGAGTTAGGAGATGTAAAGCATTCATTTGAGGCAGTGTAGCAACTCTAACAGGAAAAATGTCTATAAAGAGTTTTTAACCTGAAATGGCAGTAATGATGTGAATAAAGGACATCATATAAAACAAGAACAGGGAAGTATAAATTAAAAGCCTCTGAGAATTGGTCAAATAGGTCATATGAACCATAAAACCTTAACTGTATGGCTGCTGTTATGTTTCTTACCACCCTAGGCAACATGTTAACCTACTGATTCCCCCCCCCCCCCCCTCCAACCCCACTGCTGCCACCAATACCCACTTTCCAGCCCCCTCAAGTGAAAAGTGTGGCAGTGGAGTCTTAGAAGTTTCAGAGCTGCCACCTTCAAGTGTAACATTCATTGTGTGATCTACAGACCCACAGATCCTGGAGCCCTGGATGGCTGCTGATTGCTGTCTAATGTTTAGAGCTGTCCCTGCTTAACCATTTAGTTCTAATCCTTACCTGATATAGCCCTAATATAGTACAGATCTTAAATCTGAACCTACCCCAGTACATTTATATTATGGGTCCCATTTATTTAGGATTGTATATACAATGCAATCTGGGTGGAATATTGCCGCCAAGGATCGCATTGTAATATGCAATCCTATCTCGGGGATGTATCATCCTGCACACGCAGGGACAGGGCTCTGAAAAGAAGGAGGGGTGGAGGGGGAGCTAACCATTCCCATGCTCCGGGCACCATGACACCTAGCTACACTACTGTGTATAAGCAGCGCTACTCCTGTCTGCATCTGGTGTGGGCATTAGGTATAAGCAGCGCTACTACTGTCTGCATCTGGTGTGGGCATTAGGTATAAGCAGCGCTACTACTGTCTGCATCTGGTGTGGGCATTATGCATCGCTACTTCTGTCGGCAACTGATGTGGACATTGGTTATAAGCAGCGCTACTACTGTCAGCAAATGGTGGGGGCATTATGACCAGATGGAGCCATTCTCAATGTACCCATCCCCGGCATGCCAATCGCCACGGTCTGCATCTGGTGTGGGTGTTAGGTATAAACACTGCTACTACTGTCGGCAACTGGTGTGGGCATTATGCATTGTTAATTCTGTCGGCAACTGGTGTGGGCATTAGGTATAAGCAACACTACTACTGTCGGCAACTGGTGTGGGCATTAGGTATAAGCAGCACTACTACTGTCGGCAACTGGTGTGGGCATTAGGTATAAGCAGCACTACTACTGTCGGCAACTGGTGTGAGCATTCGCTAAAAGCAGCGCTACTACTGTCAGAAACTGGTGTGGGCATTAGGTATAAGCAGCGCTACTACTGTCAGAAACTGGTGTGGGCATTAGGTATAAGCAGGGCTACTACTGTCTGACACTGGTGTGGGCATTAGGTATAAGCAGCGCTACTACTGTCTGATACTGGTGTGGGCATTAAGTAAAAGCAGCCCTACTACTGTCAGCAACTGGAGTGGGCGTTGGGTATAAGCCGGGCTACTACTGTCGGCAACTGGTGTGGGCATATGTTTAGGCAGCGCTACTAGTGTCAGCAACTGGTGTGGGCATTACGTATAGTCAGCGCTACTACTGAGGGCAACAGTGGGCATTATGTATAAGCAACGCTACTACTGTGGCCAATAGTGGGCATTATGTGTAAGAGGCACAACTACTGTGGACATAATGTGTGTGTGTGTGTGTGTAAGGGTTCTACTACTCTGGGCATTATATGTATAAGCAGCGCAACTACTGTGGACATTTTTTGTAATGGGCACTACTGTGAAGCGTAATGTGAATAAGGGGCACTAGGTGCTGTGCAGGGCAATAACTAGGTGTATGCCAGTGGTGCCTTGCCCATTTGTGGGTACATCATGTGGGCACTTCTCTGGGCATTGTGTAAGGGGAACTACTGGTGGCATTATGTGTATAAGCAGGAGTACTTGGGACATTACGCATAGCATAATGTCATATGGGCATTAAAGTGTGCAGCATATTGTGTAAGGGGAATTACGGTGTGTGGCAAAAAGTGTAATGGGCATTACGTTGTGTGGCATAATGTGTAAGCACATCACAATGTGTGGCATAATGTGAAATAGGCAGCAATTTGTGGCATAATGTGCATTTGGCATTACCGCGTGTCCCATAATGTATAATGGGCATATTGGTACTGCTACAATTTTTTTTTTTCACTTTATTGAAACTTTTTATAAGCATCCCCTTGTCATATTGCTTATATACCAAATCCACCTTGATTGAACACCCGGTGCAGCTAGCGATCAACCTGATTGACAAAAACTCCCACTTCAGACTCTGAGAACCACACATAACGGAGGGATGATGATACAGAGGTTTGGAACTTGAGTGAAGCGCATACTTCCGGGTATAGTGCTCTCCATGGAACCACCTGTGGAATGCATCCTTCTGGTTACTATGCGTCCCAGTGACTTGAGCCGTAGAGACGGAAGTGACATCATCGGGATGGACATCGGCATGACGCTGCACCAGGTGAGTGGTTTGTAAGCCCTATTTAAGGCAGCTTGTTTTACACTTTGTTATCCCTGATGAAAAATCTGATAAAGATTTGAAACGTTGGAATCTACCACAGTTTGGTCTATTTATTTACTGAAAAACCTTGTGAGTGCCGTCCTGCTTCCTGCTCCATATTGACTGTTCTCAACAAACAGCCTGGGAAAGGCACCGGTGTATTATTTCTGTCAAAAACGGTAAGCCGGCCATATCTCCTCATATATATGTGTGTGTGTGTGTGTGTGTGTGTGTGTGTGTGTGTGTGTGTGTGTGTGTACTGTGTGGAGCGGCATTCCCAAGGCAATCAAGACAATCAAACAACACGGTGCCCGCCAATAATAGCCTGCAACTGCAGGTTATGCATATAGAGTTCTGGAGACGGCGGCACTCGATGAAAGAAATAACACCAGGAGACTGGATGTATCACCGACGTTTCTAAGCCGTTGCGGCTTTATTATCAAGGTGCAGAAGACAATTGTCAAACAGTGTACAATGATTTAAATACCTTTTCCTTGTTCCCATGCCGTACGCCGAGCAGATGGGGCGCCACCTGATGACATCACCACCGCCGGCCCCGGTCAGTGGAGAGACGGGGAATTGGGGGCGGGTACACACAATTCTGAATATAATAGAAATATAAAGACATTAATTAAAACACTTACATACATAATAATAAATCATATTGTAGCCATTAATTATATGCAAATGTGACAGTGCAGACAAAACTTGGAAGGGCGCATGTAAATCATGTGCCGAGTGAAAACGTAAGTGAAAATAAACCACTTAATGTTACAAATATTCATATAATAAAAAATGATGTGAACTAAACATAAATGCCGAGTGTGTGAGCCTAACCTAATACTAATAAGTAACCACAGCAACATCTTTGGACTTGTACAAAGGCTTAGAAACGTCGGTGATACATCCAGTCTCCTGGCGTTATTTCTTTCATCGAGTGCCGCCGTCTCCAGAACTCTCTCTCTCTATATATATATATACATATATATTCGTCCTAATCTTTGCGGCCACAGATTATGCTACAGAATTACTTAGGACTCTAGGCGTACTACGTCACCACCCTGGGTCCACGCCACTACCCTCATGTGTCTATTACCTTTAGTAAAGTTGTGGCAAGTGAAGGTGATCTAGTCAGACCGCTTAGAAAAGGGTCTGAAATCGCCCCATGTGTACGCCCCTTAAGGCTTTAGGAGGGGAGCTCATGAACATGTTCCCCCTGCCTGAGAGGTGCTCTCCCTCCTCCCATTGTTCAGAATTATACATGGGCTGAAAACTTCATATACATATTTTTTAAGTGTATGTATTCAAAGTAATCAGCCCTGTTTCCTGCAGTGTCCATGGCTGAATTGCTTGGGCGGCGCAACACTAGTGATTAGGTAGAAACACGTGCAGCTTCAAGTTCGGCAGGTATACTGATGTAGTAACCCTGCCTACTGTTATGCTGGCCCTGCCCATTTTGGTTTGGTGCCGCCCACTTGAGGCCGCTTCCAGAAATTTTCCAGGGCCACTTTTGATCCCCAATCCGCCCCTGATTGGTTCTATGGCCATGCACCTTTTCTATATATCATTTTATTTCATCTCCTTAAATATAAAGCTCCCTGAGTATGTTTTCAATACACTTCTAATGAAATATCGGGTGATTAGCTGGTTTATATTTGACTATGCACTGCGTCCACCTTACCTGTGGTTGTAAAAGTCAGATCATTTTATTGTGCCTTATTCTTGGCATAATATAGCTGAGATATACAGTATTGTCCGGCAAAGGGTAAAGGTGGGTACACACAGAACAATGTTGGAGGCGTTCCGACATCGTTAACGAGTGTATCAAATCGTTCATCGTGCGTACACACGGAACAATGTCGGAAGCGTTCTGACATCGTTAACGAGTGTATCAAATCATTCATCGTGCGTGCCCTCTTACAATTTTAACTAAAAGGCTGACAGCATGTCCCGCTGAACAGCTGACCTTGTAATACTACATCGCACAGCAGTATATTATTTGTAACAACACACCAGTCAGTTTGTGTTATCCATTAACTCTTCATATGCACATGGTTGCTATTAAAAAGTGGGAATCAATATATGAAACACACTGATTTGCTTTACATAATAATTGATAAGAAACCTAGTTTTCTCTCAGCCTGAATGATAGTAGGAGGTGTCAGTAATATACTATGGGTGAGATTTAATAGGATGAGAGATTCAAAAAGTGAGAGATTTGGAAAGAAATCTCCAGTTTTTTTTAAAGCGGCAATCATTTACAATGCAAAACCAGTTTGATTTTGCAGTGTAAATGATTGCCACTTTAAAAAAACTGGAGATTTCTTACCAAATCTCTCACTTTCTGAATCTCTCATCCTATTAAATCTCACCCTATGTCTTTTTGATTAAAGCGAAAGCACAGACACAGACAGACTACCCCACTGTCTGATAAGATATACAGAGCCCTTTTTCCATACAAACGCAACAAATGTTACTTAACTGTCTTAATTGACACAAAAATAACCAAGTAAAAATTGTGACAAAGTATTGATGGTAAAAGGTGGTTTATGAGAATAACAACTGGACAACTATCCATTAATTAGCTGGGAAGCCTTTAATATATAAAATTGGATATACACAAGACACTAGCAATTCTTATAAATTGAATTGACAGATTGAACACACAGAGTCACACACACAGTCTTCTTAAGAATACATGGTGTTTGTTTCACTTATATGTATGTGTGTGTGATCTTTTATATTCCGCCTTTTATCCCAATTCCCAATAAAGGTTAATTTTTAGGACTAAAAATTTCTCTATGGTGCACTACAACGTGACAAACTTCTTTCTCTTGGCAAATACACACAGAACGATTTGATACACTTGACAAAAGATTTGTCTATGACAGGGCCGGTGCTAGGGGGTTCGGCGCCCTCCTGCAAACTATGAATTTGCGCCCACCCAAGCTTTACAAAGGGACAGCGCACAACGAAAGAAAAACGTGTGATCTCACAAGGAAGGGGAATGGGCACACAATAGTACTCTCACTCCAAATTACACCACATAGTAGCACAATTTTGGTGCCATGAGTTAAAAAAGAGGGAGAGTTTGCGCCGTAGGCGCGCTAAAAAATGTAGGAGCGTGGCTTCATGAGGAAGCGGCATGGTCACATAAAAGTACCAATTACACCGTAATCCCCATAACACATTATGCTTCACACCTCAATGCCAATTACACATTATACCACACACAGTAATGCAAATTATACATTGTGCCACACATCATGATGCCCCTTACATAATATGCAGCACACCATAATGCCCATTACACATTATGCCACACACCGTGCTGCTTATCCACGTGCCCACACCAGTTGCCGACATTAGTAGCGCTGACTATACACGTGCCCACAATAGCTGCCGACATTAGTAGCGCTGACTATACACGTACCCACAATAGTTGCCCACATTAGTAGCGCTGACTATACACGTACCCACAATAGTTGCCGACATTAGTAGTGCTGATTATACACGTGCCCACAATAGTTGCCAACATTAGTAGTGCTGCCTATAGACGTGCCCACACCAGTTACCGACATCAGTAGTGCTGACTATACACGTGCCCACAATAGTTGCCGACATTAGTAGTGCTGCCTATAGACGTGCCCACAATAGTTGCCGACATTAGTAGCGCTGACTATACACGTACCCACAATAGTTGCCCACATTAGTAGCGCTGACTATACACGTACCCACAATAGTTGCCGACATTAGTAGCGCTGCCTATAGACGTGCCCACACCAGTTGCCGACATTAGTAGCGCTGACTATACACGTGCCCACAATAGTTGCCGACATTAGTAGTGCTGCCTATAGACGTGCCCACAATAGTTGCCGACATTAGTAGCGCTGACTATACACGTACCCACAATAGTTGCCGACATTAGTAGCGCTGACTATACACGTGCCCACAATAGTTGCCAACATTAGTAGTGCTGCCTATAGACGTGCCCACACCAGTTGCCGACATTAGTAGCGCTGACTATACAAGTGCCCACAATAGTTGCCAACATTAGTAGTGCTGCCTATTGAACATGCCGACACCAGTTGCTGACATTAGTAGCATTACACTCACACTCTCCTGGCAGCTGCTCATCCTCTCCTGTGTCTTCAGTCTTGCACCCTCATAGCTCCGCCCCTTCTGTTCCGTGTAGCCCCGCCCCTCCGTCCGTGAAGCTCCGCCCCTTTTCGCACGTACAGTACTATTGCTGCTGCGTGCTGCTGACCTGGCCTCTCATCTGATGTTTAGGACAGGTAGGAGCCTGGAGGGAGCTCTGTGCCTCGGCGCTGCTTCCTGTCATCAAGTGTGACAGCCAGGCGCAGCAGCCGGCAGCCACAGACACAGACAGCAGGGGATGCAGAGCAGGACAGTGGCGCCTCTCCTGCCCGGCGCCTACCTGCTTTGCATCCTTTGCTGAGCGGGTAGCGCCGGCCCTGGTCTATGATCTTCCTGCATGCAGGAAAGATCATATACCATCGTTAACGATTCGCGGGTACGCGCATCGTTAACAATGCAGGGAACGATTTGGACGATTGCTTTTTCCTATCGATCGGGAATGCCCACATCGGGCTTCAAATCTATCCCTGTGTACCCAGATTTAGTGCTATCTGTACGGTGTAACAATTATTTTCAAAAAGACTGTTCTCCTTTTAGTGGTTCACAACATGATTTGCCCCACTCTGTGCTAGTTAGATATGTCAGTAAAAATATTTTTATATGACTTGTCATTCCATGCGGGGTTAGGTGGTATGTTCCACTAATATGTTGTGCTTTTTATTATAAAGCAGTTTGTGATTTTCTGCTATGCATAATCGCATTCATGTATGTGATTATACTTTATTGGAGCACCAACATGTTTTCAGATCAGGTTGCAGAGTGTAGTTATCCCACTGTTGCTATAAGTAATAATATAGATACATGCAACTGCAATTTATCAAAGCACTGAATGTTTTAATTGCTGTGGTTACTGCTTTTATGAATATACCACTTATAAAAACACATGGAGACAGTTAATTGGTTGTATGTGTTGTTTATAATTTAACACCACATTTATGTTATTTAGGGACTGCATTTCCTACGACCTTTGTGTTTTAAATAATAGTGTTGTGGATGACATACTGTAATGCAGATTTTTATTATGCCAGTAGGAGAAAGCAGTAGCACAAAAAAACGGTAAATCAGGCTTTATTCTGTATGATAAGAAAGCAGAGGTACATATGATGTCGTAATGGCAACACTAGCTCTGACTATTCCATCTGTGGCTACTCCTACAGGCTCTGCCTTGTGTCCCGTGTCCTCGGCTCCTGCAGCAGGAGGTGCTGGGTCGTCCTCTGCTCCGCCTGTCGTGCTGTTCTGTGTCGGCCTCTGCTTCCACCACCGGCTCCTATCAGGCTGGGGATCTTCCTCTGTCCTCTCCTCTGCTGGGCTGTCCCCTGTCCTCTGCGCAGCTCCTGTCCTTGATGTTGCATCGTGTTCTTAACTTACTTTCGGACAGGCATCTCTAAGGGCAGCTCCGCACCACTGAGGGGGCTTCTAAAGGTCTCCAGCTAGGGGTCCTTTGCGTGTCCTCCAGTCCTGGTTCCTCGAGAGCGGGTGTCCTCCGCGGTGCCTGCAGTCCTTGGTCCCCACTTGCTACGTCCTATCTCATAGCAACCCCGGGAGAATCCTCCGGCTGGGTGTGCTCCCAGGTAATTTACCCCCTCAGCACCTTCTTCCTTGAGGTTCTAGTCTTCACCCTCTCGGCTCCTCCACGGGCAGGCACTATGTAGGACACCTCGGCAGCACACATCATTCTGTTCTCTCCAGGTTTGGGGCTCCTCCTGTGGTTGTCAGCTAGTGGGGGCAGCGCGGTTCCCTTCCCTCTGGCAGGTGGCAGCAGTAGGGGACTTGGAGGAGCCTGGCTCTCCTGGCGCCATTCCTGGTCACACAGCTGCGCAGCCCCCGCTCCTTACAGGTCAGCAGCTCACAGCACTGCACAGGCCCTTGTCCTCTCCAGGGATCACCCTTCCCGGTGCCGGCTCTCTCTGTTGTGGGTTATGCATCGCTGCAGGACCGCCTCTGCTCCCCCTGCCCTACTCTCTATATTCCCTGTCACTGGCTCACCCGCCATATCCTGTACTGGCTGTATCATATATTTTTATATTTCTTTATACTCAAAGGCTATATATCCCCCTTCCCACACAGATTTAAGTTGCGACTATTTGACACAGTGGCTGCCTTGATAAAGGTACCAGCGGGGACCGAAACGTCAGAAAATCTCTCTTGCAGAAAATAAACTTTGGATAAGGGGTTATACTAAAAGGAATGACAGTGGAATGACACTGCTGATAAGGAATGCCAATTGACTATAATGGGAGAAAATGATGGTATCTATCTATCTATCTATCTGTCTATCTATCTAGAATGCAAATACATTTACAAATTCGATTCCATGACACCAAAAGGACTGAGGGCCTTATTTTGGTTCATTCTTTCTGACAAAATCCTTCTTAGATGGACAAAACCATGTGCACTGCAGGGGGGGCAGATGTAACTTGTGCAGAGAGAATTAGACTCCAGCACGCCAGTCTGCAACTAGGCGGACAATGCATGGAAGGCGGACAATGGCGGAACTAATCTTATGATGTCGGTCTGGCGGGTGCCTGATGTCCCTTTATAAGCATTATCTGCTTTTGTGTAGTTGAGCCCCGGACGAAGGTGCTCAAGCACCGAAACAGCTGGCGGGGTATGCCAAGGGATAAGTTGCTGTGGAGGCGGCTCTCTGTTTTATCATGCTGGAATGCTAAGTATATAATTATCCACTGTATTCTCGTTGGAGCTGATGCTTACGCTTACATGATTTAAAAAACTTTTTTGAAATTGATTGCCGGTGTGCGAGTCTGTTCCTTTTTGTACTAATGGAAAGGACATAGGTCTATATTTTTATATGGGACTTGGCAACCTATTAGAATGAACATAAAAGTGTGCAGATCCTCACTCTTGGGATATATAGATAAACAGATATCTATATATAGAGAGATGAACGAACAAAGTGGCTCTCAGAGACTGTATTGCTTGTAGAAAAGGTAGGACGCATTTTAATCCATAGGAGATCTACATTTCGGAGGTCACAGCCCCCGACTTCAGGATCAAACAACAAACAAATACAAAACTACATATCTATGTATAGAGTACATTTAACACTTGCCCTCCACCCATGATGAGCTCCACCATCCGACCACCAGCGTGACTTCCGGGTGTCGCACCCCCAGAACGTCCAAGCCTGCGGTCAGCTGGGAGCTGTCAACAGAGATGTTAATTGATGAACACTGGCATGGTACAATAACGTGTGGCAAAAAATCTATAAACGAACAAGAAAGCATCCAATAAACATGAATGAAGTGATGCTGACATACTGCATAAGTGATTAAAAACACATAAGCCATTGTTATGAAAAAACTAATAAAATAAAATTAAGCATTATTTTCGTCACTGAAAAAAGTTGTGAAAAAAAAAACTGTAATACAGCTGGCGTGGGCCCCGGTGTTACTGTAATACAGCTGGTGCGGGCCCCGGTGTTACTGTAATACAGCTGGCGCGGGCCCCGGTGTTACTGTAATACAGCTGGCGCGGACCCCTGTGTTACTGTAATACAGCTGGTGCGGGACCCAGTGTTGCTGTAATACAGCTGGCGCGGGCCCCGGTGTTACTGTAATACAGCTGGTGCTGGCCCCGGTGTTACTGTAATACAGCTGGTGCGAGCCCCGGTGTTACTGTAATACAGCTGGCGCGGGCCCCGGTGTTACTGTAATACAGCTGGTGCGGGACCCAGTGTTGCTGTAATACAGCTGGTGCGGGACCCAGTGTTGCTGTAATACAGCTGGTGCGGGACCCAGTGTTGCTGTAATACAGCTGGTGCGGGACCCAGTGTTGCTGTAATACAGCTGGTGTTGGACCCAGTGTTGCTGTAATACAGCTGGTGCGGGACCCAGTGTTGCTGTAATACAGCTGGTGCGGGACCCAGTGTTGCTGTAATACAGCTGGTGCGGGCCCCGGTGTTACTGTAATACAGCTGGTGCGAGCCCCGGTGTTACTGTAATACAGCTGGTGCGAGCCCCGGTGTTACTGTAATACAGGTGGCGCGGACCCCGTGTTACTGTAATACAGGTGGCGCGGACCCCGGTGTTACTGTAATACAGCTGTCGCGGGCCCCTGTGCTACTGTAATACAGGTGGCGCGGGCCCCGGTGTTACTGTAATACAGGTGGCGCGGGCCCCGGTACTACTGTAATACAGCTGGCGTGGGCCCCGGTGTTACTGTAATACAGCTGGTGTGGGCCCCGGTGTTACTGTAATACAGCTGGCGTGGGCCCCGGTGTTACTGTAATACAGGTGGCGTAATACAGGTGGCGCGGGCCCCGGTGTTACTGTAACGCATAACCCTCTGGGGCACTAATGTATTATATAGCTTCCCTTCTTGACTTGTAACTTAGTGGGACTGCTATGTTATTACTGATGGCTGTCCTTGTGTTTCCTTCCTATATCCCTATAGATTGTAAGCTTGCAGCAGGGCCCTCCTACCTCCAAGTCTGTTTGTCGTTACCCAGTTTGTTTTATCACTGTCTACTATTGTAAAGCGCAACAGAATCTGCTGCGCTATTTAAGACACTAACAGAATCTTCTGCGCTATATAAGACGCTGTAACGGAATCTACTGCGCTATATAAGACGCTGTAACGGAATCTACTGCGCTATATAAGACACTGTAACAGAATCTGCTGCGCTATATAAGACACTGTAACGGAATCTGCTGCGCTATATAAGACACTGTAACGGAATCTGCTGCGCTATATAAGACACTGTAACGGAATCTGCTGCGCTATATAAGAAACTGTAACAGAATCTGCTGCGCTATATAAGACACTGTAATGGAATCTGCTGCGCTATATAAGACACTGTAAGGGAATCTGCTGCTCTATATAAGACACTGTAATGGAATCTGCTGCGCTATATAAGACGCTGTAACGGAATCTGCTGCGCTATATAAGACACTGTAACAGAATCTACTGCACTATATAAGACACTGTAACAGAATCTGCTGCGCTATATAAGACACTGTAACAGAATCTGCTGCGCTATATAAGACACTGTAATGGTATCTGCTGCGCTATATAAGACACTGTAACAGAATCTGCTGCGCTATATAAGACACTGTAACAGAATCTGCTGCGCTATATAAGACACTGTAACGGAATCTGCTGCGCTATATAAGATACTGTAAATAAATAAATAAGCCTGGATCTGTGTTCTGACACCAACCATGAATATTTCACAAGAAAATAGACTTCCACGAACAGTAAAAAAAAAAAAACAACCTAGAAACACTACTACTAGCATACGCCCCTGCGGAAATACTCCTACTACTAGCACACGCCCCTGCGGAAATATTCCTACTACTAGCACACGCCCCTGCGGAAATACTCCTAGTACCATGCGCCCCTGCGGAAATATTCCTACTACTAGCACACACCCCTGCGGAAATACTCCTAGTACCATGCACCCCTGCAGAAATTCTCCAACTACTAGCACGCGCCCCTGTGGAAATACTCCTACTACTAGCATGCGCCATTGCGGAAATAATACTACTACTAGCACTCGCCCCTGCGGAAATACTCCTACTAGCACGCGCCCCTGTGGAAATGCCACTACTAGCACACACCCCTGCGGAAATACTCCTACTACTAGCACACACCCCTGCGGAAATACTCCTACTAGCACACACCCCTGCGGAAATACTACTACTAGCATGCGCCATTGCGGAAATACTCCTAGTAACACGCGCCCCTGCGGAAATACTCTTACTACTAGTACGCACCCCTGCAGAAATACTCCTAGTACCATGCGCCCCTGCGGAAATACTCCTACTACTAGCATGCACCCCTGCGGAAATACTCCTAGTACCATGCACCCATGCGGAAATATTCCTACTACTAGCACACGCTCCTATGGAAAAACTCCTACTAGCAGGCGCCCCTGCGGAAATACTCCTACTAGCAGGCGCCCCTGCGGAAATACTACTACTACTAGCACGCGCCCCTGCGGAAATACTACTAGCACACGCCCCTGCAGAAATACTACTATGACTAGCACACGCCCCTGTGGAAATACTCCTACTAGCACACGCCCCCTGCGGTAAAACTACTAGGGAAAAACTACCGGGACCACCGACACTAGTCTAACGGTGTCCGTGGACCCTGTGAGTATCAGTCTATCCTTCTTCCCTACCAGCCTCGGCACGCTGTGGACCAAAAAATATTTTAAAAATAATAATAATTCAAGAGGGTGCAGGTGCAGCGGACGCTCACACTGTAAGTAGCAGTGACAGTCAGGCAGAGTGCTGCCTGGCTCTATACTGAAAGCAGGTCCCCAGCTATTTTTAATTCTCCTGCTGGACCACTGCCGCTCCTTATTGCCTGCCGGACCGTGAGCTCCTATTGGCTCGCGGTCCAGCAGTAGCATTCAAAATTGCTGGGGACGGTGGCGGACCTGCTTTGTGTATACAGCTGGGCAGCACGGAGCTCTCTGCCCATCTAACAGCTGCTTAAAGTACCTTGTGAGCATCCGCGGCACTCCTTAGCCACCGGTTCTGCAGAACTGATCGTATATTAAGTATTGGTTCTGCAGAACCAGTGCGAACCGGCTGAATCCCACTTCTAATTACAGGCAGGGGTTAAAGTGAGGGGGAACTGGGTGGAACTGAGGGGTAGATTTATTAAGCTTTGTGAAGTGATAAACTGTCTGGTTTTTATCACCGGCCAATCAGCTCTTACCTGTCATTTTTCAAACCAAGCCTGTAGCTTCACATGTAGGAGCTGATTGGCCGGTGATAGAAACCAGACAGTTTATCACTTAACCGAGCTTAATAAATCTGCCCCTGAGTTCCACCACCTCTAATGGTGAGGTGGAACATTTTAACCTACACATTGGCTCTGCACAGTAATTCTTACAGAAAAGCATTGTAGTTTGCAGGGGGATGCTAAAAAAACCTACCACTTGCCCTGTCTCTGCCTAATGTGGGGAGGGGGTGTAATTAGGTGGCATAGAGAAATGAGTTCCCCCACCTCTGCATAACCACTTTAAGCCCTGATTACCGGTCATTATGATGAATACATATATTTGCTTGCCAATTTTCACTCCGATTTTGACTTATTCCCTTGGCACTCAAAGGGTTTTGGGGTTCCGGACGGGGTCCCGACAGTCGGGATCCCGACAGTCATTAACCCAACGTCGGGATCCAGACTGCTAAAACACCGACGGCCGGGTTCCCGACGGCTGTCGGGTATTTTCCCTCGTGGGGGTCCACGACCCCCATAGAGGGAGAATAGAATAGGTGGCGAGCGTAGCTGGTGAGCGCAGCGAGCCCGCAAGGGCTTTGTTGCGCTGGCCACGCTGTCTGAGTCCGGCCAATCGGGATCCCAACGTTGGGATAATGACTGTGTACTACATGGTTAGTAGTACACAGGTAATATTACACCGGTAGTAAGTAGTACATAGATAATAGTGCACAGGTATGAGTACACAGGTAATATTACACCGGTAGTAAGTAGTACATAGATAATAGTGCACAGGTATGAGTACACAGGTAATATTACACCGGTAGTAACACTGGCGTAACTTGTGTAAGGCAGCCCCCGCCACTGCTTGGAGGAGCGGGGGCTGTGTGGGCGCTGGCTCCCACCCGGCGCACTGAGTGACAAGGCTGCAGAAGTGTCATTCACAAATAAATGACAATATATACAAATGCTGCTGTATGACAGTGTGGCAAGTCTGCCGCGGCACGGGCGCAGCCATGACAGTCTGACTCACTGTGTCAGTCTGTTACATCATTGCCCTTACTTGATGCGGCTGTCCAATAGGCGGGTGGGTGGCTGTCCAATGGGAGGGAGGAAGGGCGGCTGTCCAATGAGAGGGAGGGCGCGCGGAGCGGGAAGTGCTATAGAGCCGGCAGCGCAATTCTCGCCGGAAGCAGCAGGGTCAGTTCGGGGAGCAGGATCATGGGTGGGAACGGAGCCGGCAGCCCCAGCAGTAAACCAAATGCAGGATCAGCGGGCACATCAGCGGTAAGGTGCCTTTCCCTGGCTAGTCCTGCAGTCACAACCCGCTAAAGGTGGCCTGAGGAGGGGAGAAGATATTTATGTATAGACAGTGGATGGATGTTTATATATATGAAAGAGACAATGCATGCATGCATTTATGTATGTATGTATGTTTTTAATGCAGTGTATGTAGGTATTTATGTATGTATGTATGTATGTATGTGAGGCAGTGTATGTATAGATATATGTATGAAGGAGGCAGTGTATGTGTGTATACCTTATATGTAGCTGGTGTGTATGTATGTGAGAGGCGGTGTGTGTGTGTTTATATATATTTCAGCAATGGTGTATGTATGTATGTATGTTAAAGATGGAATGTCTATGCATGCAAGGGGCTTGGTATGTATGTATTCATGGTAGAGGTGATTGATGTATGTATGTGAGAGGTGGTGTGTGTATGTATATATGTATGAGCAGCAGAAAAAAATAACATATAGGTGTGTATGTGGAGGGGAGGGGCGCCACAACATATTTTGGCAGGGGGGAGCAAAATTTATAGTTACGCCACTGGGTAGTAAGTAGTATATAGATAATAGTGCACAGGTATGAGTACACAGGTAATTTTACACCGGTAGTAAGTAGTACATAGGTAGTAGTACACCGGTAGTAGTAGACAGGTATTTGGGCTGTTTAAAGGAACAGACTCCTTAATGTCTTATGACTTGTTTTATCTTAAAGCCAAGTTACACCTTTAATTTGGCTTCTAATTGTGGTTTTACCTAACATTTACCGACTACCGGTACTCCGACAAGGGAGCGAGCGCAAAGAAGCCCCGTGCAGGTTCGGTGGCTCATCGGGCATTTAGCAGTCGGGATTCCAATGTCGGTATAGTGACTGTCGGGGGGCATCCGGCTCTTGTTATCATCTTTTGTGTATTATTCAATCTCATCCTCATGTAAGTAACCCGAGAATGGGAGGTTTATCAGATGCATCATTATTTCGGACATGGGAATGTTTTGTATTTTTATTCTCAAAACTGAAACTTTTTTTTCCAATTCATTTGTGATTAAGAAATATTTGGCCTATTTCCCATTGTGTGACCCGTCCGCTTACCCCGGTAACTGTAACACTAGTAATTAGCAGTCATAGCAGTTACCTGACGGTCCACCTAGCCATTGTCACCTTAATGCTTGTGTCCACAGGGGTAGAAGGTCGACACAGGGATTAGGATGACAATGGCTAGGTCAACAGTCAAAATGTCAACATGAAGCAATCACTTTCTTTTGTCCCAAATTCCACATGTCTCGCTGCCCTCGCTACACTACTCTATTGTCCCTCTACACCCTAGTGGATGGTAGGGCATGAAATACCGCCTGTCGGCACATGCTGGCTTTATAAAGAGAAACTCATGTGGACATAGGCATTGTCGCCCTAATGCTTGTGTGGACTTTAGCCATGTAGCTTGGAGCTGACAGCGCTTCCTCCTCCATACTATGAACGGGACCAATCACCCGCTCACACTGCACCGCGCCCCGGGGTGGCCCTTTTGGACTGCACCCGACTCGGCTGAAATGATGCGGAGGGGTTACAATGCCTTTTGTTATGTTTATTGTGGCACAAACACTCTGGGAAACTGTATATAGGAAAGTAGTGTATGGCGGCGGATGCTGGGAGTAGTAGTATAAGAACTGATAGTGTTAGTAATATGGTCGTATCGTTCATTAGACCCCAGCTACTGTATGTGACTGCCAAAACTGGCTTACGCTCTAGGGCAGGCATGTACAACCTGCGGCCTTCTATCTCCTGTGAAACTACACATCCCAGCATGCCTTGCCATAGTTTTAGCACTCGCTAATAGCAAAACTATGGCAAGGCATGATGGGACTTGTAGTTTCGCAACAGCCGGAGGGCCGCAGGTTGGACATGACTGCCCTAGAACAGTGGTTCCCAACCCTGGTCCTCAAGTACCCCCAACAGTGCACGTTTTCCAGGTCACCCAGCAGGTGCACTCATTATTCAGACACATTTTAAAAGATCCACAGGTGGAGCTAATTATATCACTTGTGCATACCTCCCAACTTGTGGCAGGAGGAAATAGGGACACTGGCGCGGCGAAGCCGCGCGAGCGCCCGAAAAGGGGGCGGGGCGTATGCAAATGAGGGCGCGGCTTATGCTAATTAGCCGCGACCTCATTTTCATACGAGAATAGACGCTGTGCGCATGCGCACAGCGTCTATTCTACTAGATTGGGGGTCTCCCAACTGTCACCCCCCGCAGCGGGACAATGCCTGCCGCGGGTGGGACAGCGGGACAGTACCCGAAAATCGGGACTGTCCCTCTAAAATCGTGACAGTTGGGAGGTATGCTTGTGATGGCCTTATTCGAGTTCACTCTTTCAGACAAAATCCTTCTTAGATGGACAAAACCATGTGCACTGCAGGGGGGCAGATGTAACTTGTGCAGATCTAATTAGATTTGGGTGGGGTTTTAATTCAAAGTGAGATCTATATTGCAGTGTTAAAATAAAGCAGCCAGTATTTACCCTGCAAAGAATCACCAAAAAAAAATCACCAAATCTATTTCTATCTGCACATGTTACATCTGCCCCCCTGCAGTGCACATGGTTTTGTCCATCTAAGAAGGATTTTGTCAGAAAGAGTGAACTCGAATAAGGCCATCACAAGTGATATAATTAGCTCCACCTGTGGATCTTTTAAAATGTGTCTGAATAATGAGTGCACCTGCTGGGTGACCTGGAAAACGTGCACTGTTGGGGGTACTTGAGGACCACGGTTGGGAACCACTGCCCTAGAATGTCATGTGCATGATCTAGGGATCCATCATCTTGGATAGAGATAAAAGAAGAAGATTAAGCAGCATTTAGAGCAGTTTCTGTTGTTTTACAGCTGCGCTAGAATAATGCCGGGAGATGATTGGTTGGTTCTTTGTCAATATCCTCTCCGGGAGAAGCAACCGCAGGCCGCTTTCAGGGGGTGTGGCGGAACAGACTCAACATTAGACCCCGCCCCCAGCCAACTTATACTGTAATTGGCTTCTAATTGTGGTTTTACCTAACATTTACTGACTACCGGTACTCCGACAAGGGAGCGAGCGCAAAGAAGCCCCGTGCAGGTTCGGTGGCTCATCAGGCATTTAGCAGTCGGGATTCCAATGTCAGTATAGTGACTGTCGGGGGCATCCGGCTCTTGTTATCATCTTTGTGTTTAATTCAATCTTATCCTCATGTATGTAACCCGAGAATGGGAGGTTTATCAGCTGCATCATTATTTCTCTTTCCTCCACTAGGTGACACTGGAGAGTTACAGTGGGGAATAGAAGGGCGACCACAGGGAGCTTGGGCACTTTAGAATAATACTGCTTTCACATTGCAGACATGGGTAATGACACGGTATTCTTAAATGGGACTTTAAAACTGGTCTGAGCCTTGAGACCTTTCACATTGCAGGTGAAAACCGTTTTAAAAATCATTTACTACCATTCAAAATTCAACCCGTTTAACCCCCAAGGGACACGTTTCAAGCCATTGAAATAGAGCCATTCACACTGCCTAACGGCTTTAAAATGTGTAGGACTCTGCTTTTTAACCGTGTTGAAATACCGGTTATCTTTGACCGGTAAATCAACTTTGGCACTTTCACATTGCAGCCTTAAACGTTTTAAAATGGGAAAAAAACGGCAATATACCGTTTTAAAAGTGCAATGTGAAAGGGGTATAAATTAACAGTGACTAACTCCTCCCCTTCTACTTCCTCTCCTAGGCAGTCTTAGTATGTGCCCTGCGGGAGCTGGGCGCATTGTTAGCTCACTCTGGGGCTTTTCTAATTTTTTCTTTATTTTTCCGGATTTTTAAGATCTACACAGGCAGATAGTCCCTGTCCCTGTCTGCCTGTGACGAGGGCAATGTTGAGGGTCCGGTTGCAGCTGCTTGCAGCTTGCCTCCGGAACCTGTCTGCCAGAACCACCGTTTCGGGGTCCCCGTCGCCGCTGTATGCAGCGCGCCTCGCGGACCGCAAGCCTCACCACGTACAACAGCTACAAGACAGGGGTAAGTATGCCCCCGGGTCCCTGTTAGCAGGGAACCAGGTGGGATTGCTCTAAAAGCGCGTCTCAGTACTTTGAGAGTACAGCGCGGCTCAGTACTGTGAGAGTACAGCGCGGTCAGACAGGCAGGTAGCACCCTGCCCTACCTGCCTGCAAGGGGACCACTGTCCCAGAGAATCCGGTCGCCATTGCATGCAGCGTGCCTCGCGGACTTCCTTCAGCCACAAGCCTGGCAGGGATACGTATACCCTGGCTCCCCACTAGCGGGGTAGCCAGGTAGATGCATTGGCGGTTTATCCAGCTGCAACTATAGCATAATAATAGAGTACAGTATTTTTTTTCCTTTGTATCTCCAAGGGATCCATTTGGACACTTTTGTACAGTTTGTCAGTAAGACCGCTATCCGGAGTGAAAACTTACATTTACTATCCATTTACCTAAGGGTATGTACATTCTCAGTATTGAAAAAGTAACTACTTAATTGTGTATACACTAAATTAGTAATATGGCCTTTCTCCACCACCTAGAAAGTTACCCCTGAGGAAGTCATTTTTTGTTGACGAAACGCGTTGGGTGTTTTTTCCTGATTATATCGATTCGACCAACTGACTGCATACAAGCAAAAATGTTTTTACTTTGTTTTTAAATTAATTGTATTAAATACTGTTGTACAGTGACCTGTCGATAAATTTTCTTGATCCTTCTGGTGGTGGATCTCCATAAAATAGTGGCGCGCTCTGTCTTCTATCTTTTTTCTTCTATTCCCCACTTCCCCCGCTAACAGGGGGGACTGACAGAGTGCTGCCCAATCTACTTTATCTAGCACATTAAAAGGGTACCCCACTCTTTGTTCCATATATATATATATACTAGGTGATTCATCGCGCCCTACGGGCGCTCTTCACACCGGCGTAAGGGGCTACGCCCCTTAATTTGTGAACATTTGTATTGTGAGAAATATGGTTAGAATTGTATGAAAGATGCCCTGTATTGCAGCTTCTGGCAGTGGGTGAGGGTCCAGCGTGGCAGCACAGGAGTACCGGACGGTGGCCCTGAGTCAGTGTCTCCTCCTACTGGGTGGGAGTTAGGGTGCATGAGAGCAGGAGGCTGGGATATGAGGCATGATAGGGGTATGTGGGCAACACAGCGTCAGCGATTACCCAGTGGTGGAAGTTACGGTTCAGGAGAGCAGGAAGCTGGGTAGTGATAGGGGTGTGTGGGCATACGGGGGACTAAAGAGGGTGGTGGACACTGTGCAGCTTCTGCCAGTGGGTGAGGGTCCAGCGTGGCAGCACAGAAATACAGGAGTCAGTGTCTCCTCCGACTGGGTGGGAGTTAGGGTGCATGAGAGCAGGAGGCTGGGCGGTAAAGCATGATAGGGGAATGTGGGCAACACAGGGTGAGCGGGTCTCCACTGGCGGAAGTTACGGGGCAGGAGAACAGGAGGCAGGGCAGTGTCCTCCCACATTGATGGCAAAAGAATTCAACATCGGCCATAAACCATCGATTATTTGAAAATCATTGATGGTCGATGGGCATCCCTAGAACTGGAGGAGGGTGGGGGACAGTATGCAGCTCCCGGCAGTGGGTAAGCGTCTCCTCCCACTGGGAGGGAGTGAGCGTGCATGAGAGCAGGAGGCTGTATAATAGTGGTATGTGGGCAAGACATTGATAAAAGTTGTGGCGCTGGTGCAGAGGGCAGTGGGGAAACCTGCAGTGCGGCAGCCAGGGCCGGATTTCCCACCTAGGGGCGGTACCTGCTTGTGGTGGTACAGGATCCCCCATTGTCACGGGGGTACGTGAAATGCGGGAGCGGGGGCCGCGGTGGTCCGCTGGGGGGTGGAATTGCCGAAAGGGGGTCTGGGGGGTCTGCAAATTGCGGGAGGGGGGGTGGTGTGTGGGGATCCGCGGTTAGCGGGAGGGGGTTCGCAAATCGTGGGCGGGGGCGCGGGGGGGCTTGAATCGTGGGAAGGGGGGTCCGCAAATTGCAGGAGGGGGGTTGTCGGGGTTAGTGAATTGCGGGAGGGGGGGTTGCGGAGGTCCGTGAATTGCGGGAGGGGCGCGTGGGGTGCCGTGAGTCAAGGGGGGGTGGTGCGGGGGTCCGTGAATCACGGGAGGGGTCATGAATCGCAGGAGGCGGGGGTCGTGGGGGGGCTGCGAATCGCAGGAGGGGGGGTGTGGGGGGTTGCCGTGAATTGCATGAGGGGGGCGTGAATCAAGGTAGGGTGGGCGCAGGTGGGTGGTGCGGGGGTCCGTGAATTGCGGGAGGGGGGGTCGTGGGGGGTTCCGAATCGCAGAAAGGGGGGTATGGGGGGTGCCGTGAATTGCGTGAGGGGGGCATGAATCGCGGGAGGGGGGGTCCCCGAATGTGTGAATTACGGGGCGGTCGCAAATCGCGAGAGGTGCCGAGGGGGCCCGCAAATCGCGGGAGGGGGGCGCTACGGGGGGTTTCGTGAATCGCGGGAGGGGGGGTCGTGAGGGGTTGCGAATCGCAGGAAGGGGGGTGTGGGGGGTGCCGTGAATTGCGTGAGGGGGGGCATGAATCGCGGGAGGTGGGGTCCCCGAATGTGTGAATTAGCGGGCGGTCGCAAATCGCGAGAAGTGCCGAGGGGGCCCGCAAATCGCGGGAGGGGGGCGCTACGGGGGGTTCCGTGAATCGCGGGAGGGGGCGGCGCGAATTGCGGGAGGGGGGTCGCAAATCATAGTAGGGGGGGGGGGTGCCGTGAATCGCGGGAGGGGGGGTCGCGGGGGGCCCTTTTAATGCCGGGAGGGGGGGTCGCAGGGGTCCCGCGAATCGCGGGAGGGGAGGATGCAGGGGTCCTGCGAATCGCGGGAGGGGGCTCGCGGGAGGGAGGGGTCGCTGGGGTCCCGCGATTTGCGGGAGGGTCGCGGGGGTCCCGCGTTTTGCGGGAGGGGGTGGTCGCGGAGGTCCAGGGAATCGCGGGAGGGGGTGGTCGGGTCTGGGACGGATATAAGACAGCACTTACATCGACAGCCATTACATCGACACCATTAGTTCGACAGCTCAATAGGTCGACATGGTTTTAGGTCGACATACCATTAGGTCGACATGTCATTATGTCGACAGCTCATTAGGGCGACATGTTTTTAGGTCGACACTGCCATTAGGTCGACAGAGTCTATGTCGACAGTCAAAAGGTCGACATGGGTTTTTTCACTGTTTTTTGGCCGAAATGTCGACACAGTCGACATGGACACAGTTTGAAGTGTACCGCAGCCACTCGCTATGCTTCGGGCAAGGTGCCTCGCTGCGCTCGGCACACTATTTTATTCTCCCACCACGTCCTAGTGGATAGTAGGGCATGAAATACCGCCTGTCGGCACATGTCGGCTCAATAAACAGTGAAAAACCCCATGTCGACCTTTTGACTGTCGACATAGACACTGTCGACCTAATGGCAGTGTCGACCTAATGAGCTGTCGACCTAATGAGCTGTCGACCTAATGAGCTGTCGACCTAATGAGCTGTCGACATAATGACATGTCGACCTAATGGTATGTCGACCTAAAACCATGTCGACCTATTGAGGTGTCGAACTAATGGTGTCGATGTAATGGCTGTCGATGTAAGTGCTGTCTAACAATAGTCCGGATACCGGGGTGGTCGCGGGGGTCCCGCGAATCGCGGGAGGGGGGTCGCGGGGGTCCCGCGAATCGCGGGAGGGGGGGTTCGCGGGGGTCCCGCGAATCACGGGAGGGGGGTCGCGGGGGTCCCGCGAATCGCGGGAGGGGGGAAAGCGGGGGTCCCGCGAATAGCGGGAGGGGGGGTGCGGGGTCCTGCGAATGGCGGAAGGGGGGGTCACGGGGGTTCCGCAAATCGCGGGAGGGGGGGTCGCGCGGGTCCCGCGAATCGCGGGAGGGGGGTCGCGGGGGTCCCGCGATTCGCGGGAGGGGGGGGTCGCGGGGGTCCCGCGAATCGCGGGAGGGGGGGTCGCGGGGGGGTCCCGCAAATCGCGGGAGGGGGGGGTCGCGGGGGGTCCCGCGAATCGCGGGAGGGGGGTCGCGGGGGTCCTGGCAGAGGGTAGGGATGTGCAGGAGTAATGGTGGATGGTGGCTGTGGAGTAATGGTGGATGGTGGGCGTGTACTGTAGCCCTGGCTGGGCGGGGGGAGGTGATGTCAAGGGGGTGGAACGTCAGACACATGAAAGTGAAACTGTTCTACACAGGAACGTTCTCCACAGGGGTTGAGTGACAGATCTGGCTAAATATATAAGAGATACTGTATATATATATATATATATATATATATATATATATGTGTGTGTGTGTGTTTATATGTATATGCATTTTTAGAGGTATAATTGTGGTGCTTGACCAGCATCATTGTCTCTTACATTCAGTTTTTCTATGTGTCTACATGTACATACATTATAACCAAAAGACACTGCAACAGAATCTGCTGCGCTATATAAGACGCTGTAACAGAATCTGCTGCGCTATATAAGACACTGTAACGGAATCTGCTGCACTATATAAGACACTGTAACGGAATCTGCTGCGCTATATAAGACACTGTAACGGAATCTGCTGCGCTATATATGACACTGTAACAGAATCTGCTGCGCTATATAAGACGCTGTAACGGAATCTGCTGCGCTATATAAGACGCTGTAACGGAATCTGCTGCACTATATAAGAAACTGTAACGGAATCTGCTGCGCTATATAAGACGCTGTAACGAAATCTGCTGCACTATATAAGACACTGTAACGGAATCTGCTGCGCTATATAAGACACTGTAACAGAATCTGCTGCGCTATATAAGACACTGTGAAGGATTCTGCTGCGCTATATAAGACACTAACAGAATCTGCTGTGCTATATAAGACACTGTAACGTAATCTGCTGCGCTATATAAGACGCTGTAACGGAATCTGCTGCACTATATAAGACACTGTAACGGAATCTGCTGCGCTATATAAGACACTGTAACGTAATCTGCTGCACTATATAAGACACTGTAACGGAATCTGCTGCACTATATAAGACACTGTAATAGAATCTGCGCTATATAAGACGCTGTAATGGAATCTGCTGCGCTATATAAGACACTGTAACGGAATCTGCTGCACTATATAAGACGCTGTAACGGAATCTGCTGCGCTATATAAGACACTGTAACGGAATCTGCTGCGCTATATAAGACACTGTAACGGAATCTGCTGCGCTATATACGACACTGTAAATAAATAACACCATGTTACGTACAGCATTAGTGATGAGCTAAGGTTGTTTTTACGCAGATATCTTCCACAGCTCAGCACAGGGTGGGGGGGATCTTAGGGTAGTCCTCCATATGCATCAGGGCATTACCCTGTCACCTTACCAGGCCCCTGTACTCATACCTAAATAACATAGCGGCGATTGGAACCAAAACCAGCATACATGGCAGTGGGTGCAAGAACGGACACAAACAATAACCACGCAGACACGATTGTTGATGTTATATTATGATGGTATATATTTGTTAGATGTTAACACGGTTGGTATTAATGTTATACAGATGTTATACAGATGGTATTGTACGATGGTAAATAATTAGTACACAGATGTTACATACACCGGTAAGGTGGTCAGGTGTTGTACGGTCAGACACAGCATTGTTCCAAGCCATCCCCAAGCAGATCTGGGCTGTGCCGCCATGTTTCTGGCTACCTCAGTGTCGACCTTCTTACACTTCCTGCCCAGTTTGGTCTGGACCCCGGTCTTCACATAGGCTTTGGTATTATTGTTCATGGAAACATCATTGGTGGCTTCATCTAGGATTTCATGGCCAGGAGAAGTCTTCTTGGTGGTGGTGCCAAGAACATCAGGGAAACCATTTTTGAGTGGCTGGATCTCTCTCATCAGATTGAGGCTGGGAGGTCTTTTTTTGCCTGAAGATGTCTCCTTGGTGTTATCCCCCCATCCATCCCTCACCTCTGGGTGGCAATTATCTGCATCAGTACCATGGATTACTATGACTTTGTCACCTTTCTCACCACTGCAGAGATCTTCTCCTGCACTGACCTTATCCATATATCCATGGTCTGGGATGTTGGGGCTGGACATGTGGAAATGTTTCCCAGCATCAGATGTAACTGCGTCGCTGCCGTCACCTTCACCATTGGCATCGCCAGTACAGAATATGGCCGTTGGAAGTGACGTCTCTCCACCCTCCACTGGCAGTTCCTCTTCTATGTATGTCAGGCTGGGAGATCTTTCTTCCTCACCTTGAGACATGGCTGTGGTGACATCCTCCTCTTCATCATCATCATCCCCTGTGTAATAGACCACCTTTCCTTCACCAGGGGAAGTAAACATGGTGTCAAACGTCACAGTGTGGTAAGTGACCATTTGTAAATAAGACTCTTCAGCCATCGACTCCTCTTCTATGTATGTCAGGCTAGGACGTTGGTCTTCCTCACACAGAGACATCTCTGCGGTGACATCCTCCTCCTCTTTATCATCATCATCCCCTGTGTAATAGACCACCATTCCTGCACCAGGGGATGTGAACATGGTGTCATAAGTCACGGGGTGGTAAGTGACCAGTTGTAAATAAGACTCCTCGGTCATCTCCTCCTCTTCTGTGTATGTCAGGCTAGGATGTTGGTCTTCCTCACAGAGATACATCTCTGCGGTGACATCCTCCTCTTCATCATCCCCTGTGTAATAGACCACCTTTCCTGCACCAGGGGATGTGAACATGGTGTCATAAGTCACAGGGTGGTAAGTGACCAGTTGTAAATAAGGCTCCTCGGCCATCTCCTCCTCTTCTATGTAAGTGAGGCTAGGACGTTGGTCTTCCTCACAGAGATACATCTCTGCGGTGACATCCTCCTCTTCATCATCCCCCGTGTAATACACCACCATTCCTGCACCAGGGGATGTGAACATGGTGTCATAAGTCACAGGGTGGTAAGTGACCAGTTGTAAATAAGACTCCTCGGCCATCTCCTCCTCTTCTATGTATGTGAGGCTAGGACGTTGGTCTTCCTCACAGAGATACATCTCTGCGCTGACATCCTCATCTTCATCATCCCCCGAGTAATAGACCACCATTCCTGCACCAGGGGATGTGAACATGGTGTCAAGAGTCACAGGGTAGTAAGTGACCATTTGTAAATAAGGCTCCTCGGCCATCTCCTCCTCTTCTATGGATGTGAGGCTAGGACGTTGGTCTTCCTCACAGAGATACAGCTCTGTGGTGACATCCTCCTCTTCATCATCATCATCCCCTGTGTAATAAACCACCTTTCCTGCACCAGGGGATGTGAACATGGTGTCATAAGTCACAGTGTGGTAAGTGACCATTTGTAAATAAGAATCCTCGGCCATCTCCTCCTCTATGAGTAGAGGGAGGCCGGGAGGACTCTTCTCAACTACAGACATTTTTAGTCTCAGGATGAGAATTGTAGGTCTTCTTTTTTTAAGTTTTTTTTTTTCTCTCACTCTCTCTCTCTCTAAAAAGCTCCTTCCACTGGCAACTCGTATTGAGAAGTGAGGTTGCTGTGGCAGCAGCTGATTATTCTATGTGTGTGATGTCACAATGCGCTGTCTAACTGACTGTGACATCACCACTAGACATCAGCACTGGCCTGGAGAAGGGTTCAGCTGGTTTACAGTATGTAATGAATCCATACAGGTGCAGATATCAGTATTGCTGTATGGTGTCAGGCCCATAACAAGGCGCAATCTTCCTACATTATATCCTTCTAGGAAACAACACGTAGGGCCGGATGTACTAAGCTTTAAAAAAAAAGTGATAAAGCAGAGAGTAATAAACTGCCAGCTCCTAACTGTCATTTTTCCAAACCTAGTCTGTAACCCGGCAGGTAGAAGCTCATTGGCTGGCACATTATCTCTCTCCACTTTATGTTTTGTGTGTGTGTAAATTGTAACCTAGGTTCTGCTGTATGTAATGTATATACATTGTTATGTAGGGATGAGTAGAGGACAGATGTGTGTATGTGCGTGAGTGGGCACTATCTGAGGGTGTAATAGATTTTGGGGTGCGGAGAGTTATGATATCCGGGGGATTATTGTAATGAGCTCTTCCTCTGCTTGATGGGGGTTTTGGGGACTGTGGTCAGTCTCTTATCTGTATTAATGGTGAAAATATACATTTTTGCATTTTTCAGTCTTGACACAACAGTCGCCATGTCTGACCTACTGGTGATTACAGTCATTTAGTGTCCTTCCATGACGGTAGAGACTTCCTTGGGCCGGGTACGGAGGGAGGTGTAGCCAAATTCAGGAGGCGTGACCCAAGCAGAGAAAGCAATGTAATATACTATGCGTGTCACTGCGTAGCGTGCTGCCAAGGGGGACCCTCATGAACCTGCCTGGGAACTAGTCAGTAAGTGGACACAGAGCTAGTGTTCACTCTAGCACCCGCCAATTTTGAAAACCAATGCAGTTCCTCTTCCCTGCCTGGGGTGTCGCTGTCTGCTGTAGTGCTGCTAGCACAGTGTGGTCTGTATATCAGCACTGATATGCAAACCAGACCTACTGCAGCTCCCAAGTACTTCCTACTGTGTGTTGTTCAGCCCCTACATGTCTTAGCTAAGCCAACAAGCCACTGTTGGTTGCAGGCCCATATATCCCCTCCCCCACCACTGTGCCTATTGTTGTTTTAGAATATAATTCTTCATCTCGGATCTGCAGGTTCCGGTAGATGCTCCATGTACCACAGACCGGCATTCCCTTCTAGAGGAGAACAACATCTTCCATTGTATGAGGACAAAGCAGCGTCATAGGTGCCACCGCTGCAGACTATGCTCCTGGTGTAAGTCACTGATACCCAGGTCTCTGTATTATGCCAGGACTTTTAGAACTACAGTATTCAATGACTTTCTTTGGAACGGATCTAAGTAATAATATAATTACAGGTTGAGTATCCCTTATCCAAATATCCGTTCTCCAAATTATTCCAAAAACCATAATCTCCAGAATGCATACCTCCCAACTGTCACGATTACAGAGGGACAGTCCCGATTTTCAGGTCCTGTCCCGCTGTCCCACCCGCGGCAGGCATTGTCCCGCTGCGGGGGGTGGCAGTTGGGAGACCCCCCAATCTAGTAGAATAGACGCTGTGCGCATGCGCACAGCGTCTATTCTCGTATGAAAATGAGGTCGCGACTAATTAGCATAAGCTGCACCCTCATTTGCATACGCCCCGCCCCTTTTCGGACGCTCGCGAGGTTGGGAGGTATGAGAATGTAAAGGTTTTTTTTTTGTGTGTGTGTGCTAAAAACCTACTGGGTACATCTGTAACTGGCACTACTGGGGGACATGATATGTAACTGGCGCTACTGGGTACATCTGTAACTGGCACTACTGGGGGACATGATATGTAACTGGCACTACTGGGTACATCTGTAACTGGCACTACTGGGGGACTTGATATGTAACTGGCACTACTGGGTACATCTGTAACTGGCACTACTGGGGGACATGATATGTAACTGGCACTACTGGGTACATCTGTAACTGGCACTACTGGGGGACATGATATGTAACTGGCACTACTGGGTACATCTGTAACTGGCACTACTGGGGGACATGATATGTAACTGGCACTACTGGGTACATCTGTAACTGGCACTACTGGGGAACATGATATGTAACTGGCACTACTGGGTACATCTGTAACTGGCACTACTGGGGGACATGATATGTAACTGGGGTACTTGTTTAGTTTCACGGTGGCAGCGCGAGTCACTCTAGCTTGAATATTGGCAGCTTACCAAACTGTCTTAAGCTGCGCTATCAGCGTAGCTTAGTTGTTGGCAGCTTAGTTGTTTAGTTTCAGGGCGGCAGCCCGCGCCGCCTTACTTCTGTAATGTATGTTATCAGCGTGATACGCTGACTCCTCCAAGGCAGCCCAGCGCTGCTACTCCTAAGCTCCTGTGAAGCCTAGTGAGCGCCTCTCACACAGCGCTTGTGCCCGCATGATATCCTCTCTCCTGTGGAGAGGGGATCATGATGGCGCCGGCGGAGAGGCGCTCCATCTTTGTGATACGTAGGAGCGTCGCAGACGCTCCAGCAGCAATGCAACGATACACTCTCATCTGTGCACTGACAGGTCATTGTGTCACCAACTTCCTCTTCTGAGGAAACCTTCAGAGTCACAATAGACGGAGAAACGCGTCAAGATTTTATCTTCTTCCGACACCCACTGCAATTTGAATTGCCCATACTGCCACCATCTGATTGCCAAGTTTTAATTACTGCCGGACTGACCCAATTCAACCTACCATATGATCCTGTTGATAGCGGCAAAAGGTGTGATGAGGCGTCCTTCCATCTTGGACACCCGGGTGTGAGTAACCATTCTGCAGCCGTGTCAGCTCCCAGCGCCGGGTTCCCTAACATCGGAGCTACGCTGGTCGCCAGCAGACCGGCCACCACCCGAATCCACTGTGTCTGCTCCCATACCGTCGGAGCAACACCGGTGGTAGCGGACACCTAGAAGCCAGACCTCCGCCGCATCCATTCATCTATATCAGCCGGTAATATGCTTCTATTTCTCCAATAGGAACATTGATTCTAAGCAATAAACAATTACAGCTGCTATAAATCACAAGGGAACTGTTACATTGTTACCAACCAATCGGGAACTTTCCATGATTTATCGTTGGCTACTAATATACTTATACGGGCTCAGAGTGGTTACAATCGGATGTTTAATATTTTATTGCATAAATGTATGTATTTTATAGTTTTGATTTTATTGTGTATTTACTGAATTAAATAATTACTGAGTAAAATTATAACAAAGATCAACACAGTGCGCTCTCTTCTATTCTTGTGCATTGTGGCACCACAATGACCTGTCAGCGTAGTGACTCGGCGGCACCTCAGTGCTGACAGTGCGCCTGAATTTTGCGTCTGCTGCTCAGACGCCATAGCGTCCAAGTAGTACACGCAAAATCGGCTACTGCTTGGACACAATACAAGAGCTGACTGACTAAGTACAGTGTCTAGGCAACATCTGCGCGCTCATACACTTACTAGGCAACATCTGCGCGCTCATACAGTTACTAGGCAACATCTGCGCGCTCATACAGTTACTAGGCAACATCTGCGCTGTCAAGGCAGTCTGGCAAGCTGGCAAGATTCATAGCTAGAGCGGGCTCGTGCGGCCGCCGCTGGAGTGTCTGAGTCGCTCCTACGTAACACAAAGATGGAGTAACTCTTTACCAGCGCCATCATGATCCCCATATCACGCGGGCACAAGCGCTGTGTGAGAGGCGCTCACTTGACAAGAAGTTAGGGGTAGCAGCGCTGGCCTGCCACGGAGAAGTCAGCGTAAGGCGGCACGCGATGCCGCGCTGAAAATAAACAAGTAGCCTGATGCTGCAAGCTGCCAATATTCAAGCTAGAGCGTCTCGTGCTGCCACCGTGAAACTAAACAAGTACCGTAACTGGCACTACTGGGGACATGATATGTAACTGGCACTACTGGGGACATGATATGTAACTGGCACTACTGGGGAAATGATAAGTAAATGGCACTACTGGGGACATGATATGTAACTGGCACTACTGGGGACGTGATATGTAACTGGCACTACTGGGGACATGATATGTAACTGGCACTACTGGGGACATGATATGTAACTGGCACTACTGGGGACATGATATGTAACTGGCACTACTGGGGACATGATATGTAACTGGCACTACTGGGGAAATGATAAGTAAATGGCACTACTGGGGACATGATATGTAACTGGCACTACTGGGGACGTGATATGTAACTGGCACTACTGGGGACATGATATGTAACTGGCACTACTGGGGACATGATATGTAACTGGCACTACTGGAGACATGATATGTAACTGGCACTACTGGGGTCATGATATGTAACTGGAACTACTGGGGACGTGATATGTAACTGGCACTACTGGGGACGTGATATGTAACTGGCACTACTGGGGACGTGATATGTAACTGGCACTACTGGGGGCGTGATATGTAACTGGCACTACTGGGGACGTGATATGTAACTGGCACTACTGGGGACGTGATATGTAACTGGCACTAAATATGTGCAAGTCAGTACCTGAGATAGTACACAGACTTTGTTTCATGTTTTATAACCTTGTTTCATGCACAGATATATTATTTGTGTATCACACGTGTGCATATACAACATAAATGCAAGATATCTCATTCAAATGTAAAAATATTCCAAAATATGGAATAATGCGTTCTGGTCCTGAGAATTTTGGATAAGGGATACTTAACCTATATATCCTTGATGCTGGCTCCTAGATTTTAGAGAATTCTATAACATGGTGAAATTCTTCTTTGGTTAGCATCCATGTTTCCACATACATGGCCTGACTTGCACTTGCCTCTTCCTTAAAGAACCAAAAGGCTCTTTACATGTGGTCCCAACAATCTGCCTAAACTAATACCCCTTTTACACCAAAAACCCTGGTCCGACCCTGGTCTTTGAAAGCTGGAGTTTTCAGGGTCTGACCCTGCTTTATACTGCATTTACACAGCACTTCGACCTGGGTCGGACCTGGGTCTGCACCATTTACACTGAACCTGGGTCAGCCTGCCTTTCCTTGTTGATATATATATATATATATATATATATATATATATATATATATATATATAGATATAGATATCTATCTATATATATATCTATATAGATATATATCTATATAGATAACTTCCAATGTTCCACAGGGAACAATAACGGCACTCAGGAGACTGGTTACATGCAAAAAAAACGATGTATTCAAGTGTAAAGGGGAACGTTTCGGGGAGTGACCCCCTTCTTCAGCCCTAACCTACAGCACTGGAAATAACATTACAAACACAATTTATACTTACCTGGCCACAGGACACCCCAGGACGCGCCGTCAGCGTGCATCCAGCCGGCGGAAGTGAATGGCTGACAACTTCCGGTACGCGATGCGCAGCCATAGTTGCTAAGCAACGCCTGGCTTGCGCTTCAGCAAAAAGGAAGCACAGCGTTCCACCTTCACTACCGAGTGGGGCACGCCGAAGGCGCCATCACTCAGAGCGCCTGCGGCCAGGGGTACAACAAAAACAAAACAGGCTGTGAAAACACATACCAATCCAGCTCCAGACAGCCCACAGCGCGCGGCCGGGACACTGCTGACTTTAATACTGATATCAAGATCAAAAGAGTGTGTCTTACCGTGGATCTCCCACTCGGTAGACTCACACAGGATACCAGGATCAGTCCACAGCGACACCCGCCGACACGGTGTCGACCTCTGGGCATCTTCATTGATTATGTATATAAGCCTGTGTAATAAAACATAAAACAATGATTAAGATATGTTAACAAGGTGGAACAGCAAAACAGTACATATACATGGCTTCAAAAACCCAAACATAGTAAAATAGTCTCAGATAGATGAACACGGACCGTGGTGAGGAACCATACCTAATACAGGGTGTTCCAATTAATCTTTTCGTTGAGACCATCGGGATGGATGGTACCCAACTTAAAGATCCATTCAGACTCCCTAATAAGGAGTTTTTTACATCGATCACCCCCACGTGGTGTCTCAGCCACGTGGTCGATCATAAAATATTTAAGGGAGGAGATAGTGTGGCCACAACGTTTGAAATGACGCGCCACCGGCTGATCAATCTCCCTGCCCCGTAGGGACAGGTTGATTGCCGACCGGTGGGCTGTCATGCGCTCTCTGAATGTACGGGAAGTTTGCCCTATGTAGTAAAGACCACATGGGCAAACTATGATGTAAACCACGTGAGACATCCTACAGTGCAACACCTGCCGGATGTCAAACATCTTGGGACCATGCGGATGTTTAAATTTTTTGCACGATACAATGTGTTTACAAGTTTCACAAGACCCGCAGCTATAGCAACCTGGTGCCTTAGTGTAAGTGTTTGGGGGTTTCGGTATCCCCATGCCCGTGATGTCTGCTTTAACTAGGCGGTCACGCAAATTTGGACCCCTACGAAAGGCTGCCAGTGGTCTAAGCTTATTCAGTCCCGGTAAATCCGGGTCTGTTTTAACAATGGGCCACAAGGCATTGGTGGCATGGCGGATTACTACACTGGCTGTAGAGAATGAACTTGACCAGGGTAATATTGCTTCAGAGCTTTTGGGTCTAGGTTTGAGTAAATCAGATCGGGACATTTGTAGCACTTCCAATTTTTGTGACTGAAGAATTTTGGGGTCATAACCCTGCGTCACAAATTTGGAAATGAGATTATCTAAACGTGGTCCCACCTTGCTGGGGTCGCTGACAATGCGAGCAACTCTCATCATCTGCGATCGTGGGAGCCCCCGTTTGAGAGCCGGGGGGTGGTGGCTGGAACCAAGGAGAAAAGTGTTCCTGTCGACATCTTTGAAATATATGTCGGTACTAATTACATTATCGCTGATGGAAACAGCTACATCCAGGAAATGAGTCATAGTACTACTGTAAGTGGCTGTATATTTGATGGAAGAATTGCCCAAATTGATGTCGGCAATCAGTGTCGACAGTTGCTCCTGTCCACCCGTCCACAAGATGAAAATATCATCAATGTAGCGGGTGTACAGGAGCAGACTGTCGCGTACAGCAGGGTTGGAAAAAAATTTAATTTCCTCCTCAAAGAACATAAAAATGTTGGCATAAGAGGGGGCCACAGGAGAACCCATGGCACACCCTCTCAGCTGCAAGTAATACCCCCCGTCAAATAAAAAGTAATTGCGCTGTAATGTAAGCGTCAGCAATTCAATAAATAGACTGTGATCAAACAAGCCCGGATCTAAAAACTGTGCAATAAATTGACGGACAGCCTCCACCCCACCATCATGCGGGATGGAGGTGTAGAGGCTGCACACATCAAGGCAAACCATAATTGTGCCTTCAGGCAACACATCAAACTGTTTGAGCAGATGAATAAAGCTTGTGGTGTCCTTAAGAAAGGTAGGTTTTAACAACAGTAGTGGTTGCAACAAATGATCTAACAGTTGGGCGGTGGATTGATACAATGAATCGCGGGCCGATATAATTGGCCTGCCTGGGGGTGACAGGGGATTCTTATGGACTTTGGGTAAAGAGTACAACACAGGTACCACAGGGTGTTCTTTGTGTAACGCCTTAACTACTTTAGATGAAATTTTGCCATCCTGAAGAGCCCTTTTAAGGATGGAAAGCAGTTCCTGTTGGTACTTGGTAGTCGGATTAGCAGGAAGTTTTCTGTATACTTGGACATCAGCCAGTTGAGATTGGAGTTCTTGTCGATATTTGGAGATATCTTGAACAACGATCGCCCCGCCTTTGTCCGCGGGACGAATAACAATGTCCTCATACTATATATAGATCTATCTATATAGCTTGGAGGGGGTAGAGGGGGGAAGCTGTCCCCGGGTGCTGTGGGGGTAGAGGAGGGAAGCTGTCCCCGGATGCTGTGAGGGTAGAGGGGGGAAGCTGTCCCCGGGTGCTGTGGGGGTAGAGGGGGGAAGCTGTCCCCGGGTGCTGTGAGGGTAGAGGGGGGAAGCTGTCCCCGGGTGCTGTGGGGGTAGAGGGGGGAAGCTGTCCCCGGGTGCTGTGAGGAGGAGGGGGGTCCCTGCGGCTGCTGAGGGGAGAGGGGGTACCTGTCAGCCTGACACTATGATTGCATACAGATAGTGGTAGATGCTCAATTAGTTCAGTAGCATTTCCCAGGTGCATGAGGGAGGGGTTAATTACTGGGTAAGTAAAACAAGACATTTTTTCCCTAAACACACTGAGCAATGCTAGTAACCAATCTAGAACACTACATGATAATAGAATTCAGAGATATTGGTTACATATACCTGCGCAGGTGTATGCTATGCCCCCAAGCCGCGTCAAGGCTTCTCTGTATATTGGGGGTCCCTAGCGCTATATCTAGGTGCAGGGTGCGGCACCCCAAAAAACCATCATAAGCTGGGAAGCCCAGCGCGGCATGCCAGTGATATACTAAGTGTTAATAATTAGTGATAGGAAGCCGAAGCTATATAAAAAGAAAGAGATAAATGAATGTAATTAAAATAGGATAGAGATAGTGTTAGTGAGGGAAAAGTGTTAATAGAATGTAAGGGCATGCCGCACTAAAGCCACCCAGCCCCAGTAGCGCACGCAGGGGGGGTTTCTGAGTACCCAGAAACCCCCCCAGGAGTCTAATGGCCCTAGACTGAAAGCTGAGGGCCCCCTCTTTCCATGGGTACAAGAATTTTTAAAATCGGCCCTTGGGAACCGGAGATATCTGACTTCAAAGCAGTGGTCCCCATCCAAGCCTGTTAATTGCTTTTCCCAGTCAGATATTTCAGGTTCTATCTGACTTAGAGTTTTTTTGAGGGTATATTCCAAAAGCTGGGACTCTCCCCCTTTGATGGACACTATTAGCTTGTCTCTACTGTTCCCAGAACCAGAGATATCAGCCTTCCAGCAGCTGGTTACTGCTCCAGCTCCGCACACCTGGTATGTAGTTTTATGTACTCGTTGGCAGATTGCTCTGCCTCCTGAAGTCTGATCCCCTAGTCCCCAATACCATTTGGTAGGTCGGATTCTCTAGTTTTTAATTCCATTAAAATCTTAGAAATCTATTTCCGAGAACTGGAGATATCTGCAGTCAAGCAAGCTGTCCTCCCACCAGAAAATTATGAATAATAAGCCCACTCCACTATACACCCCTCCTCTGCATATTAAACATCCTCTACCACCCTGAAAGTTATGTATCAGGGCCCCTTCATTTAGCCCAATGCCCCCTTCTCCCACCCCATCTCCCACCATCTGTGCAGTAAAGCGGTAATTAGTGGAAATTACTGATCCAGGCCCTACATGCTGAGCTGTTGATATAATACCACCTACCACCCGGGGGACATCAAAGCTTCCCCCACCCCTACTGCTGGAGGATCGGTAGGTGCCCCAATACATTGCTATGCCCAGGGGTCTACTCTGCTGTTGACACCCCTGTATGTATGTATGTATGTATGTATGTGTATATATATATATATATATATATATATATATATAAAATTAATATTATTTATATACATTTGGTCTATCTATAATACTTTAACTGACCCGGCATATACTCGGTCACCTAAGTGTCCATCTCCCTTCTTTGCTCCGCCCCTCTGGAAACCCCCTTCTGAAAATCCTGCGTTTGCCACTGAGCCCATCCAGTCCAGGAGCACCGCACCCCACACCACCGTTACCCTAAATTGGGTCTACGATTAACCAGCAAGGAGCCACATGATAATGGCTCCTTACTTGATATATCCAAACTAAGAGCTACCTACCTTGGAGCAACCCCGGACTACTCCATGTGGCATATCAGGACCCACATCTCCTCCTAATATGGGCTCCCTTCTGCCTCTAACAACATACATACAGATAGTGGTAGATGCTCAATTAGTTCAGTAGCATTTCCCAGGTGCATGAGGGAGGGGTTAAATACTGGGTAAGTAAAACAAGACATTTTTTCCCTCAACACACTGAGCAATGCTAGTAACCAATCTAGAACACTACATGATAATAGAATTCAGAGATATTGGTTACATATACCTGCGCAGGTGTATGCTATGCCCCCAAGCCGCGTCAAGGCTTCTCTGTATATAGGGAATATAGGGACACTATGATTGCCGGCGCTGCCGCTGCTGTATCTCCCCCCAACGGCCGGTCCTTGCTGCGGATGGACAGTCAGTGTCGGCGGTCCCTCTGGCGCAGGGGAAAAAGTACTATTTCCCCTGCGCCAGAGGGACCGCCGACACTGACTGTCCATCCGCCGCAAGGACCGGCCGCCGGGGGGAGATACAGCAGTGGCAGCGCCGTGTCAGGCTGGCCGCTGACAGGTACCCCATCTCCCCTCAGTAGCCGCAGGGACCCCCCTCCTCCCGCAGCACCTGGGGACAGCTTCCCCAGCGCTGCATGCTGTGGACCCGCTGCGGGTGCCTGGACCCGCAGCGGGACCATTTACACCGCCATTTACACGGGTCCCATCCGGGTTCTACCCAGGTCAGGACCTGGGTAGAGGACCCGTGTAAATGGACACGGATACCCCCCATTTACACCGCCGAGGATCCGGGTCTGACCCGCCGCTGACCCGGATTTTTCGGCGGTGTAAAAGGGGTATGATTGTGATGTCTACTGGACCAGGTTACCTCATTAGAGGCTTAGTATTCCTTAGGTTTAAGGAATACACAAGGGATTGTGGGGTAGATGTACAGTATGCAGCATTGATATGGGAGTAGAAGTGAGACAGAGGAGAAATGGCTCATGGCAACCAATCAGCTGCTCTGTATAATTTTATATTATGCAAATTATAGAGGTTACTTCAGTGCTGATTGGTTGCCATGGGCCACTTCCCCTTCTGGCTCACTTCTCCTCCCTTATCACTGCTTCATTCATCTACCCCCTTGTTACTAGTTTGATGCCTTGAGGCAGTTTGATTGTGCTGGCCCTAAGTAGTGGCATGCAAAGAAAAATTCGGGCGCCCAGATAATACACAAGTACCCATTACTCTGCTAATCCCGTACTGTATTGTTGTATGTATTGTATTGCTGCTGAGAACAATAGGCCTTGGCTCACCATGGCTCTCCAGAGAAAGGCTGGCTGGGGAGGGCTCCATCTGTGTATATTTATGTGACGATGGAGAATGCCTGCAATAACTGGGGGACTGCACGGCACAGCATGTGACAAATCATAGTCCTGTTATATGGACAAGTGTTACTATAAAACATGAGAAAAGTACCAAGGCCTCCCCATTTCCAGGTGCTCGTTACATGCATCAGCCCCACTGAAAACTGGAAGGTGAAAATGTGCTCATCAAAAGTGAAAGGACCAATGTGCAGGATGATGAAGATGTGTAACAAAGAGGTGCCAACGTCAGTAGCCTATTGCACGCAGGGTAGTACAGAGCCTCGCTGGGCCCCGGTACGTTTCAGGGGGCGTGGCCATGCACCCTTAAGTTAAAATCTAGAGAAAAATAGCACTTTAATCACCACCCTGGCCACACTGCAGCCCAGCACATGGAAGCATGTGCTGAATTGAGAAGAGCTGCTGCTGGCAGGTAATGGGGCCCCATTGGGCCCCTCCATCAGACTGGTAATTAGTACCCCCTTTATCAGCACCACTGACTGCATGCAATAGCTATTGACCTGGTAATTGCCCACAGCATTAGAATTCCACCACTGGCAGCAGTGGCAAACGCAGGATTTTTAGAGGGGGGTTTCCAAATGTAGTCCAAAATCTCCCACTCTGCAAGGCATCGGAGTAAGTACAGGAGTCTGGGGGAGCGGTAACAGCCCTGAAATTTGGTCTTTTCAGTACTTGTTTCCTAGCACGGCGCCAACGATTTTAATTGTATCCATCGGGTCCGCAAAAATCGCGTTGCATGCAACCAAATCACATGCAATGAGATCTACCCGATTTTTACATTGGAACCAATGTAAAATGGTCCCTGAAACCCGATTTTACATTGGGCCCAATGTAAAATGCCCCCCTAGACCCCAATTTTCATTGTATACCTACCCTGATGGGTCAAATGCCCCCCCCCATTGTTAACACCACCCCACGATCAACGCCAACCCGAAGCATGGCAAGCGCAGCAGTACGCGTCCTCCGACCTTTTCATACCCCCACTATCCACGTTAGCGTGGAGTTGACTGTAAATAGTGTGGCGAGGGCAGCGAACTGGCATACAATGGACCCGATTTTACATAGGATTTTAACATTGATTACAAATTAAATGCAGTCAATGTTAAATTGCGTCGGTCGCATCGCATGCCATTATAATGGCATGCGATGGACCCGATTTTGTAATTGTCGGGAAAATGCTAAAAATAGCCCAAAATAGCGTCGGTCGGGTCCCATCGCATTCCTTAACTTAAGGTATGCGATGGGTCACGATGGGCGCCGTGCTAGGAAACAAGTACCGTCTTTTCATACACTGGATACTGTACTGATATTTAACAGTACAGATGGTCTATAGTATAGGCTCTTTCAAACATTTTAAATACAATAAGTAGTCAGAAAAGGTTAAACATAAAATAATAAATAAATAAATACACAAACATAATAGAACCAGTGCTGCACTTTCACAATCTCACACTTCATGGTAAGGCTCCTGTCTCTTCTTCCTGACAACTGCTCTCTGGTCCAGTGCGATGTTTGAGGGCTCAGATCCACACATACAGTAAATGTGGTAGAAGAAGCTGGAACACTGCATGATGTGGTGGCAGCAATATTGATCATATTATATACCAACTATTGTTGTCACAATTTAAGGCAGGGATGGGGAACCTTCAGCTGTTGTTGAACTACACATCCCAGAATGCTTTTGCTGCAGTTTTAACATGGCCAATAGCAAAACATGTAGCAGTGCATGCTGGGATGTGTAGTTCAGCAACAGATGGAGGGCCAAAGTCGCCCTCATATATTTCACGTCAGAATACCTATTACACCTATATATACACAGACATCATTGTCTATCATACATAGCACACAGACATAAACCTCATTGACCGCCATATATTGAACAGAAATCAGAACACCCCCCCCCACCACCACCACCACCACTATTGTCGTCAAACATTGTCATTCACCACATTCTCCAGAGACAGAAGATTCTTAAGGACAGAATTGTTGGTAATTCCTCATCTTTGCGGCCACAGCTTACTCCAGTTACATTAGCCGCTTTCAGAATAACATCATCGTCCCCCTGCAGGCTCACTTCGCTCGCCACAACTTTACTAAAGGTAATGGATGGTGGCGTGGACACAGGAGGGTGGCGTGGACCCAGGGTGGTGCGGGCGCTACGATATGTAAGTTCCGTAGCGTAAAGATGTATGTATGTATTTGTGTGTGTATATATATATATATATATTGGTAGAATAAGAACAGGCGCTCCATAGTGCGGGTGAAGGTTGACAATTTTATTGGTGAACAATAAAAGCACACAGAGTGGGGATAAGATCACGTACCAAGGGTGGCGGTATAGGGTACCGCAGACAAATCAGCATGAGAAAATGGTGCCCAGCACCTAGTGGTTTCTGGAGCCGATTCACAAGCGTACCTTCGTTCAATTGACGTCGCTAGGCCACGCCCCAACGCGTTTCATCATCGACTTCGTCAGAGGGCTGGCCTAGCGACCTGTATTGAAGGACTGGTCCCGGTCCTTCCGCCGAACTGACAGCGTGTGGATGCTGATACCCTGTGCTGGCAAGCTGCTAACCCCTAACCTTTATGTATGTGAGCTTTTATTTTTTCAAGTAAAAATATTGAATTTATTGCTCATTGGTGCGCTCTTTCTCCTTACTTCTTTTGCATATATATATATATATATATATATATATATATATATATATATTAGGGATGGCCATCGCCCATCGATGATTCGAAATCATCGATGGTTCATGGCCGATGTCTATTACTTTTGCCATCGATGGGGGAGAACCAGATGGTTTCCCTCCATCAATGGAACAGCAAAACAATGTTTTGCTGTTTTTTGTCAAAGCGCCGGGAAACGGAGCATAGCTCCGAAACCTGCGAAGCCCCGCCCCCTATATTTTGATTGGCCCACAGGCCAATCAATCAAACATAATGGATGACCATCAATATGTAAAAATATCGATGGTCATCCATTGCATAATTTAGCTCTATCGATGGCCAGTTGCAGAATTGCCATCGATGGCAATCCCTAATAAATATATATATATATAGATAGATATGTGTAGAAATATAGATAGATATGTTTGCTCCTCAGGAATGGTAGCTGTCACAACAGTGGAGAGATGGCAGAGGCAATGACAGATTAAAAAAACTGGTTCCCCATGCCCAAAAACCACCCTGCCCTTGGTGTGGTGACCCCTGAGCACTAATCTGTCACTTTTCACTGATTTCCCAAATGTGTTACTGTGTAATATCAGTGGGAAGATGATGTGAGGCATGGGACAGAGAGACCAACTGCCATTTCCAACTGCCGCCCGCATGCCACATGCCAGGTGTAAAACCTCAGTGTGCTGGCCTCTCACTGGCATTTCTTGAGCAGGAGCAGAGGTGAGCACAAGAAAAAAATACCCCCCTAGAGAGATCCAGCTTTTACAGCGAGTTTCCTCCAGGTATTATCAGTGATCAGAGAGATCAGCGCACATTAACATCTGTGTTTTCTTTTCTTTTTTTTCTTTTTTTTTTTTGTGCACCTTTGGTGCAATTTACCATCGACAATGAGCCGGAGGGAACTGGCCCAGTTATTTGGAACTGGGCCATATCCGAACACCTCCTGGCTACGATCTGGACGCCGCAGACCATCTTCAGGCGTACCAGCTGCAGCAGCCCAACCAGCAGCGGCACCGTCCTCAGGAGCACCAGCAGCGGCAGCACCATCCTTGGTAGCACGGAGACCAGTAGTCATCCTTGCCCGCCTTCCATCCTACAGGAGATGCACCTTTACAGGAGGCGGCGCTGTAGAGTCCTGCACCATCTGCATCTCCCAGTTTCGGGTTTGTGAGGAAGTGGCGGTCACATCCTGCAGGCATGTTTTCCACGTCTCATGCCTGACACAGTGGCTGGACGTCAACAGCATCTGCCCCCTGTGCCGCGCCCGATGCTTTGACATGAGCAGATTTCCCCAGCGTCATCTTTAGAGGAAATCAAGAACATCATTGCCCCCAAACATCCAGGGGTGCAATCCAAGGACGTAAGTACTATTCTAACTGGTCATGTCCTTGTTGTCTTGTCTCCCCCTGTCTACCCTACTCGGGGATTAGCTACTTGCTGCTGTTGTCAGCAGAAGTCTTGAGGGATTTTACCTTTTTTACCTGAACTGACGGACTTAATTTGGCACATTAAAATTTGGCTTTCAATTTCAAATTCTTCAGTCCCTCAGCAGGATTTTGGTTTCACCTCTTGCCGAGTTCTACTTGTGTTATCCTTGTTCTCCCCCAACCCCCTATTCCCTCATGTGTCTTTATGTTGCTTCTGATTGGCCCTGAAGCTTGTCATTATTCGGCTAATTGGCATTCAATTAAACATTTTTTTTTTTGGCAGATCATCCATTTTACTAAATTTTAATGCTTTGGGAGCTATCCACGAAGCAGTGGAAAGAGGGGAGAATTGTGATTGGTTGCTATTGGTAACATCTCTACTGGCTCCTCCCTCCACTCTTCTCACTGCTTCCCCAATAGACCCCTTTGCCACCAATCTTAGTTTAAACATATTTAAATATTTTTAATGTTTCAAATAAATTCCACCTTTTATTCTGCCAAATACATGTCTCTGAGTCTTTATTTATATTATGGTTACTTATGATTGTGTGATTATATGGTATATACATGGGACACCCCTCAGATGATGGAAGGTAATGGGCACCATACATTTCCTAACTGATTTAGTTCTAATAAATAAATAAATAACCAATGAATGGCAATCACTGTGTCTGAGTCTTTCTGTTATATAATTTTATTAATGGTATTTTATGGTTATATTATTATTTTGTGGCTGGCGTGGGGGTCAGATAGAAGATGTTAATCCTATGTGGCATAATGCATGTGCAAGGGTGATTAGCGTCAGAAAATGCAAATGGATCATAAACACAAACTGTCCAGACTCTGGGCCAGATGCACTAAGCTTCAAAAGTGATAAAATGGAGAGTGTTAAACAACCAACCAATCAGCACCTGCCTGACATTTTTCAAACACAGTCTGTGACATGCCAGGTAGGAGCTGATTGGCTGGCTGTTCATCACTCTCCATTTTATCACTTTTGAAGCTTAGTGCATCTGGCCATGTGACTGACAGGAAATCGGCGCTTGGGAGGGGGGGGGGGGTGGAAACCTGCCATATTCCAGGTGTTTCTGAAAAATGCAGTCGTGCCCAGGTATTTAAGAGGAGGGTCTGTGATGTCAGCAATGACCACTGTCACAGTCCTAGATTAATGGAAGGGGGGAAATTTGAGGAAGAATTACTTCACAGAAAGAGTAGTAAATAAGTGGAATAGCCTCCCATCAAGGTGGTAGCGGCAAATACAGTAGTACAATGTAAACATGCTTGGGATAGGCATATTGATATCCTTACAAAAAAATAAGGATCAAATGTGGTTTGAGGTAACGGGGGAAATTTACTAAGAAAAATTAGTGGGAAAAAAATTGTATTTTCATAAGAAAATACGATTTTTGGGGGGCTTATTCGTATTTTTGGCATTTACTATGCCAAAACTACAAATTTTCGTATTCGTATTGATGGGACATTCGTATTTGTATTTACAAATACTAATGAATACACCATTGATAGAATACGACAGAAATCACCATTCAAAAGAATGGTGATTCCTGATTTACTAAGCGGCTGTATTGAAAATACGACCGCTAATTAGCGTAAAACGGACGCGAATGGCCGGGCAAAAACGGCAGGAAAACACACTTTATTTTCCTGTTGTATTTGCAGCCTTCAGTGTTAATAAAATAAGAATAAAAAAAAAAAAAAAACGGCGTGGGGTCCCCTCCACAGCTGTAACCAGCACCAGGCTGAAAGATCCGGGGCTGGTAATGAAAAATCAGGAAACACGACAAATAGGGGTTCCCCGATTTTTTAAAACCAGCCGCGGGCTCCAGGTCCAGGGCTGGTTTCCAAAATACGGGGGACAAAATGAGTAGGGGTCCCCTGTATTTTAAGAACCAGCCCCAGAACAAACCAGCCAGCAGGGTTGTCACAGCCGGGGTACACTTATTATATAAGGTCATATACATTCATCCCTACTGACCAGTCAGCCTAGCCAGGGGCCCTGGGGGAGTGGGGACCCCCCGAATAAAGGGGTCCCCCTCCAGGACTTACCTGACCAGGCTGAAGCCTGGTGCTGTCCCCGGTGCCCCTGGGCGGTGGGCATCGCGCTGATTGCAGTGTAAAAAAAAAGAATAAACTATTGTTTCATACTGTGGAACTATGAGTCCCTGCAAGCCTCCCCCGCAAGCTGGGACTTGGAGAACCACAAGTCCCAGCATGCGGGGCATTAAAGGGCCCGCTGGTACTTGTAGTTCCACAGTATGAAAAATAGTCAAATAAATACACACTGACATATGAAAAATAAAACTTTAATACAGCCAAAGCCCACACATACTGATACTTACCTATCTTGAGCCCGTTGGTAGGGCCCGGGGCTCCATGGTCCAGGGTCTGGTGCCTTGGTTCCTGGGTCCGTGGCTGCAGAGTCCGGGGTCCGGGGCCTTGGTTCCGGGGCTGGTCCGGGTCTCCAGGGCTGAAGAGTCCAGGGTCCAGGATCTAAAGAAATCCATTTGGGGACCTGTGGAAGGAAATCCTACTCACCAGGTCCTCTGGCGAAGATCCCGTCTTCTTCTCTCTGCCGTAGTCCAAGTCCCGCATCACCCCACTCGGACTGAGGAGAGACGCAGAGAACATTCATCTTCCACGCCTCTCCTCCGAATGATTCTATTGGCCGCCTAGCAGCCAATCAGGAGCCGACTTTCTCGGCTCCAACATGTCTAAAAAAGGGGCAGACTAGATTCTTATCTGCCATCACATTCTAGGTTTCTAAGGGTCACAGTTACTCACATTTGCACAGACAGCAAAAACCTCTTGAGGGTTGGGGAATTGCATATGGACTTGCGATAGAATAGCAATTAGCGATTCATACACAATTCTCTCACAATTTAGCAACGGGTGTAATCTCTATCGGGATATGGTCATATTGTCTACAGCATTTAGGTCTACAAGCATTAGGTCTACACCACTAGGTCGACCTGCATTTAGGTCGACATGACTGAAGGTTTACATGACTAAGGTCGACAGGGTCATTAGGTCGTCACGGTCATTAGGTCGACTTTTATAAGGTCGAAAGGGTCATTAGATCGACATGGGGAAGGTCGACAGACAAAAGGTCGACATGGGGTCATTTGACTGTTTTATGAGTCGACATGTGCCGACAGGCGGGATTTCATGCCCTACCATCCACTAGGGCGTGGTGGGAGAATAAAATAGTGTGCCCGAAGCATGGCGAGTGCAGCGAGCCATGCGAGGGGACGCGGTGCAATGTTGACTCTGTCGACGCTTGAAAAGTAAAAAAAATGTTGACTTTTTCACTGTTGACCTAATGACCCTGTCGACCTTATACCGGTCGACATAATGACCCTCTCGATCTAACACCTGTCGACCTAACACATGTCGACCTAATGACCCTGTCGACATAACCCATGTCGACCTTCAGTCAGGTCGACCTAAATGCAAGTCGACCTAATGGTGTAGACCTAATGGTGTAGACCTATATGCAGTATGACGAATGATCCGATTCCTCTCTTTCTGCCTGGACGGTCAGGTAAGGGCCTGCGTCCTTTGTAAATATACCATGCAAATGGGTGTGGCCCAGAGGCATATTTACCACAAGTAACCACTGCACCTGCCTAGGGCCCAGCACGTCCCAAGGGGCCCTATAAAGATATCCTGGCCATCCAAAACATTCCCAGAGGAGCATTGCATGACTACTGCCTGATGTCATGGCATCACATGGACCAGCGCACACTCCCAAAGTCCCTTTAATAGGATATAAAACATATGGTGTCATCCACTGTATGTGGGAAACCAGGTTACTGTACATGTGACCCAGGTAGTCAGCTACTTCCATAAGACCTAGAGCCTGATTCAGATTTGTACTCAATGCCTATGTTCATGCAGCTGAGCATTTATAGGTAAACCCTGCATGCGCCAAGGTACTTTATCTATGGCGCCTGCAATCAGCAGCAAGATTATAGTGCTATGGATTGTTTGAGGAGGGCCTCAAACTGGTATCTTGCCTTGGGCACCGTGAGGTTTTAATCCGCCTCTGGTGTGACCAGCTGCATACCTCCCAACTGTCACGATTCCGTCGGGACAGTCCAGATTTTCGGGTCCTGTCCCGACGTCCCACCCGCGGCAGGCATTGTCCCGCTGCGGGGGGTGGCAGTTGGGAGACCCCCCAATCTAGTAGAATAGACGCTGTGCGCATGCGCACAGCGTCTATTCTCGTATGAAAATGAGGTTGCGGCTAATTAGCATAAGCCGCACCCTCATTTGCATACGCCCCGCCTCCCTATTTCCTCCAGACGGAAGTTGGGAGGTATGCAGCTGTAGGTGAGTGCAGTGGCATTCAGAGGGGGGAGCCAGTACTTATTACCCGGGCCCAGGTCTGCTGGAGGGTCCAGGGCCCGCTCCCCTGTTGCAGGGAGCCGGGCAGTCGGGAGAAATGAAAGGCTGCCACAGCACAGCCTCTCTCTTCTGCTCAGGACATACTGCTCAGTGCTGTGTGCGGAGCTGGGGAGAGAGGCAGATGCTGCAGCCCTGATGCAGGCGTGATCCCTCCCTGCCACCCACCTGTAGTGCCCACTGCCTGTGCAAACAAATTTTTTTAACAAGGGCATTACTCCGGTAACCATAGTGGGGCCCATACACCCCGTCAGTGCCCCTGGATGGACATGGCTACCCGTCACCTGGTGCAGACACATGCTTGGAGAGCTTGGGCCAGGGGATGTGTTGGCCACCTCTACTTACACATCTCTTCCTTCAGTAATGTCAGGTAATTACACCAACATTACAAAACAGATACTTTCGTAACTGGTGGGGCGCCTGTGTGAGTTGTTAAGCCAGCAGCAATCAGAATAGGGATTGTCAGTCCCTGTGTGGAACAATAGAAAAAAGGGGGGTACGATTGTGCTGAATTGATGGCAGAAAGAAGCTGATGATAAATGTAAAAAACACTTTTAATTAATACAATTATACACTAAAAAGGTTGCAAGGGTATGCATAAAACATAATATTAAAAAGAACAGGTTATTGAAAAATGCTGCATCCAATTGATATGATATCACCTTATCGTGGACCCACAGTTCATAGTGGGGAGAGGGAGGGGGGGAGGTGGAAAATCCTCCAGACAAATGCTGTACCGTCCCTTACGATGCTTCCTCTAAATTGGTAATGGGGGTGATCTTTCTCCCGATTGGAATATCTGAAGCTGTAGGTGGTCCACTTAAGTAGTCGAGGCTGGTAACTTAGAAAGGTGGCGTTCCTTCAGATGGGTGGTACCCCGCTTACTTGATGCAAAGTTGCCAAGTCTGGTTCCCCAATTGCAATCTCAGGTGTATAACCTCCACAGTGGTTGTTGGTGATGTCTAGGGACAGCAGCGATTGTGGGTGGAGCGGCTTGGTGCCTGTGCCGACGTGTTTCGCTGCTAAGTGCAGCTTTTTCAAAGTGGCTTTATTGGGCATATGGTAGGGGTATTTATACCCTGAATAATTAGTAAAACAGGTACACCAGTGGACATTTAATAAATCCTTCTATCAGAGAAAAACAGTGATATTCAAAACTCATTTTGAGCAGGAGACAAACCTTTATTCTACATATATTTCAATGATTAAAAACGAGTGTTCCTAATGTGTAAAAAAACGGTACTTATGTAGTATCTGGGCTGCCGATTTTTTGATTGTATGCCTTAAGTTAAGGCATACAATCAGATGCGATGCGATGCGATATCGCATCGCATCGCATCCGATATCGGATGCGATATCGGATGCGATGACCCGATTTTTCCATAGGAATCAATGTTAAAATGATTCCTATGGAAAAATGGGTCCTTTTCATACCCCTACTATCCAAGTGGGCATGGAGTTGGATATAAACCTGTGGCGAGCGTAGCGAGCCACCGAGCCCGAAGCGTGGCGAGCGAAGCGAGCCCCGCGAGGGGACGGTATTCGTCCCCTCGCGGGGCTCGCTTCGCTCGCCACGCTTCGGGCTCGGTGGCTCGCTACGCTCGCCACAGGTTTATATCCAACTCCATGCCCACTTGGATAGTAGGGGTATGAAAAGGACCCATTTTTCCCATTGAATTCCATGTTAAAATGGACTCAGTCCATTTTAACATTGATTCCTATGGAAAAATCGGGTCATCGCATCGCATCGCATCGCATCGAATCGCATGGTCGCATGCGATGCGATGCGATCTCCCGATCCGACCCGATTTAGAAATCGGCAGCCCAGATACTACATAAGTACCAAAAAAACACTTTTATTTGAAAGTGCCTCAGCCGGCGTCTGTTGACTTCCGGTTACGCACTTCCGGTTTCCGAGTGGAACGCACAGCGCTGATTGTAAAGCGCTGTGTTGCATCAAAAAGGTACCAATATGTGGCCTAATTTAAACAGGAGCCCTGCGCATATATTTCATGGATTGCAATATACAGAATGATATGTAGTAGTATATTCATATGCTAGTAAGCCACGCGTAACACATTATATCTTCCCCGATCTTGGGGAAACAAGTGCTGGCTGTCAAAATGTACAGATGTCATTATGGATACATTTTAGTGCGCATGTGCGGTCCACTCCAAAAAACGGAGCCTACTATAGGTATATAAGTCAAAATTATTCATACATCATTATAACCAGTATATGCATGATTAGGAGTTTTTGTTGGACATATTCTATTAATCATATTATTATACGGAGGGCAATTGAAAAGACATAGGGCGGTATTCAATGAGCCTGATTGCCATGTTTTTATGGCGAATTTGTGCTGTTTGGCGAATTTTTGACTAAAACGGTGAATCACCCTATTCAATGATCAGATGGCGAATACATTTGAAGGTTTTTTTCGCCATGATTCACCGAGTAGCAATCGCTATCTTTTTATGGAGAAGTGGAATGTGAACTTTTAAAATAAAGTGTTTTGTTTTTTACATTTGGTGTCAAAAAATCAGGAATTTTATTCTGAGGAGGGTCATGCTATTTTTATTCATGTGCTGTAAGCACATGAATATATATTTAATTTAAAAATATTACATATTCATATATTCACTGCACCCGATCGTTACCATCGGGTGTAGTGAATATACGCGGCCCCCTGCTGGCACCCCCGGGGGGGCAGCCTGTGCTGCCTGGCACCCGGGGAGCCCACCTCCCCCCCACAAACATTCTGGGGCAGGCAGAGAGACTTCCATCTCTCTGCCGGCCACCGTCCTCAGGCTCCCTACGGCGTTCGCCTCAGGAGCTCATATTCGCCGGTCAGGGGCAGCGAGCCCCTGACACGTTGAATACCAGAGCCGGCGAGGCTCCGGAACGTGGCGAATGTGCAGCGAATCCGAAAAAGGATTCGCTGCACCTCGCAGGTATTCACATTGAATACCGCCCATAGTGCTACGAACATGATTAGATGCAGACAATTCATGGCAGCATTAGATGCAGAGAGGTGGATAAAGCATAAAATAAAAATCAAATCGGAGAGAGGGAATGGGAGGCATATCAGAGGAATAAATGCAGTATATAAAAAATATATACCGAGATATGAGTATACATCTGTAATATCGGACCCTTTATCTCCCACAAGCTACCGCCCTATCTCTCTTCTCCCATTTGCCTCTAAAATACTAGAACGGCTGGTTTACAGGCGTCTCACCAGCTACCTGTCTGACCACTCCATCCTAGATCCCCTTCAATCTGGCTTTCGCCCACTTCATTCCACTGAGACTGCCCTAGTGAAAGTCACCAATGACCTGCTGTCAGCCAAATCCAAGGGTCACTTCTCCCTGCTTATCCTTTTGGACCTATCTGCTGCCTTTGACACTGTGGATCACCCTCTCCTCCTCCACACACTCCAAAACATTGGCCTCTCTGGCACAGTCTTCAACTGGTTTTCCTCTTACCTCTTCAACCGTTCCTTCTCAGTCTCTGCCTCTGGCTCTACCTCACCACCTTCTATCCTTCCTGTCGGGGTCCCTCAGGGTTCTGTCCTTGGCCCCATTCTGTTCTCTCTGTACACCTCCTCTCTGGGTGCACTCATTAACTCCTTTGGCTTCCAATATCACCTCTATGCAGATGACACCCAAATCTACCTCTCCTCTCCTGATCTGTCCCCCACTGTTTTCTCTCAAGTTTCCAACTGCCTCGCTGCCATCTCTACCTGGATGTCTGAGCGATTTCTGAAGCTGAATATGGACAAAACCGAACTTATTATCTTTCCCCCACCCAGAGCTATGCCCCCTACTAATATCTCTATCACTGTTAACAACACCATCATCTCCCCTGTTCCCCAACTCCGCTGCCTGGGTGTCACTCTTGACTCCTCCCTCTCCTTTGCACCCCACATCCAAACGCTGGCCCATTCTTGCCGGTTCCAGTTACGCAACATTGCTCGCATCAGGCCCTTTCTCTCACAGAGTGCAACTAAGCTGATCATACACTCATTGGTCATCTCACGGCTTGACTACTGTAATGCTCTTCTCACCGGCCTTGCTCAATCCCAACTAGCTCCTCTCCAATCTGTCCTCAATGCTGCAGCCAGGCTTATCTTCCTCTCCCGCCGCTCTAATTCTGCTACTCCCCTTCAACAAAATCTGCACTGGCTTCCATTCCCCTACAGAATCCTCTTCAAACACCTCACACTCACATACAGGGCCATCTCTAATTCCATTGCTCCATATATCTCTAACCTCATCTCCATTCATACACCCTCCCGCCCTCTACGGTCAGCTGACGACTGTCGTCTCTCCTCCACCCTGATCACTGCTTCCCATGCTAGAGTACAGGACTTTGCCCGTGCTGCACCCCTTCAGTGGAACGCACTCCCTCGCTCCATTAGACTCTCCCCGACCTTGCAAAGCTTCAAACGGGCACTGAAAACTCACCTATTCATCAAAGCGTACCCTTCCACTGCATAAACCAGCTGGATCTCCGACCCCTTGCCTGTTTCCTGTTTACATCCTGCTATCTAACCACCACCCCCTCGCTTGCACCTCTTGTAATCTGTCTGTCTCCCCTTCCTACTAGATTGTAAGCTCCTCCGAGTAGGGCCCTCTTCCCTCCTGTTGTCAAAGCCCACTTCTCTTCACATGTCACTCACAGCTCTCCTTTACTCCAACACTCAGTGACCATCTTCGTCTGCATACTCCTCTCCATCATTGGCCTCAAGCCTCTAGTTGTATGTTGATTGAGTCCTCACTACTTGTACCCAAGCTGTAATGTGTATTGATCTGTGGCGCTCTTTATTTGTACTGTATTTTTGTTATTTATTCAATGTTATGCCAAGTTTTGTTTCCCTGTATTGTTCCTTTGTACGGCGCTGCGAAACACTTGTGGCGCCTTATAAATAAAATTATAATAATAATAATAATTTACGATACATACATAGTAAGACATTATGAATGGCATAGTAAGAATAAAATGTGTACCGAGATGCCATTATTACATAAATTGAACCTGGATTTGTATGAACTCTGTCTATACCTACATATATGGCAATATTTTGATATACGTTATTTTATTATAAAGAGAAAAAAGATTGAAGGAAAAGAGTAAATTGCTAACAAAAAATATATTATTATTTATTTATTAGTATGTGTATTACTGGGTTAAAAATAGTAGATGTATGTTCACAACACAGAATTCAGCTCGACGGCCTCATGGAGGCCATCGGGATGAATTGTGTGCATCTGGAACATCCAGAACACTTCTTGTTTGCTGAGTTTCTTGAATCTATCACCGCCTCGGGGAGTCTCGGACACTGGGCGAGATTTATTGTGTTGACCGTTTTTCCGAAAATGCGATTTTTGCTCAAATCGCCCTGTATCGCCGTTTTTTAAAATCGCATTTTTGCAGCGAAATCACATATTTAATGAGGTGTGTATTCCGGCATGAAAAGTGCGAGAAAGTGCGATGTAGGGCGATTTTCGGAATGAAAAGTGTGATTTTTTTAGTCATGAAAAGGTGCGATTTTGTTAAAATGTGCGATTTTGTGATAACAAAAAAAAAAAAAATTGGCGTGAGGTCCCCCCTCCTGTACATAACCAGCCCGGTCCTGGTTCCAAAAATACGGGGGACAAAAAGTGTAGGGGTCCCCCGTATTTCTGAAACCAGCCCCGGACTCTTGGACCGGTCCTGGTTCCAAAAATACGGGGGACAAAAAATCTGGGGGTCCCCCGTATTTTGAAACCAGCACCGGGCTCCAACAGCCCGCAGTGTCATGCCACAGCCGGGGGACACTTTTTACAAAAGGCCCCCGGCCGTACCATGAGCACCGTGGCTGGTCAGCCTTGGACGGGGTACCTGGAGGAGTGGGGACCCCCCCAATAAAGGGGTCCCCCCCCAGGCTTCACCCGTCCAGGGCTGAAGCCCGGGGCTGTCACCGGCGTCCCTGGCCATTGGACGCCGGCCTGATATGGTTAAATTCTCATTCCTAACATTGCTTATTACAGGAGAACTACAAGTGCCAGCAGACCTCCCCCGCAGGCTGGGACTTGGAGAACCACAAGTCCCAGCATGCGGGGCATTAATGGGCCCGCTGGGACTTGTAGTCCACTGTAAAAAGAATGTTAAAATAAAACACACACACACAGAAAGGTAAAACTTTATTACACACACATCCCCACACCTCACTTTTACACCCACATTCTTACCGATCCAGGATCCAGCGCTGGTCTCTCTGCAGCAGAGCCGGACAGCCCGCACTGACAGCGGGCTGAACCGGCTTCCTCCGATGCAGCTAACAGCTTCTGTCGCGCTGTCCCAGCGCAACAGAGGCTGAGAGCGTCTCCGGCTTATGTGTCTCCATGGAGACGCATAGCTCAGCCACCTCACGCCAATTTTTTTTATTACTTTTACACATATTTAACCAAAGAACCATACACAGATCACAATGATCTGTGCATGGTTCTGACAAAATTGCCATGTTTCTGACAAAATCGCCAGTCAGGATCAGGTCTATTTTATTTTTTTACTTTAGACCATTTTTTTGGGCGATTTCCAAATTCACATCTCATTAAAATTTTATACTGTTTGCCTTCCTTGTTAAGTACTTCATAATTGGATTTTTTGGGTATATGGTGACTACCACCTATATACCCCTGCCTAAGCTACCGCCCCTGTTCACCTGATTGGCTACACCTAACAACCATGGATTCTATGGGGTAAGAGAAATTCTTCAACTAGCTTTATCATACCAAACACAAAATGCTCAGGCTCTTATATGCTCTCATGCCTAGGCAGCCCTCGCTTAATCACCCCTAGAAATAAATCACACAGACACCTTATCCTAAAATAATCACACGGACAACAACTGCATAAGTTAAAAGGTCAACAGTATATATTAATGGTATGGCCCTATTGAAAGGGATGGCCAGGGAAGTGCTTGGAGACCAGCTAAATCACAAAATGTTAGTACTGGTGGCGACTACAATGCCCCAACTTATAACCAGGGCGATGAACCGCCCCATTGAATTTAAGGCACAGCCCGCACTGTGACGGTCTTACCGCCCCTCCTGTTCCATGGTGAGGACACTTCAAGGAAGTGGCCAACGTCCCCCCTCGAGGGCAGGACTCACCAGCCGTCCTGGTAGAGGGGGGTAATACCGCACAGTGACCACCTGTACCTCAAAACTGACCGCTGGTGGAGAGCGCCTTCCCGCCAATTATTAATTAATTTTTGTGACGCCAAATTAGGTGAAGGCCGAAAGGCCAGGTGGAAATTGAAAAAAGCGAGGGAGGGAGGGTGGGAATCCAGACTCAAAGAGGAAGCAGAATCACCTGACTACCCTTTATATACCCCTGCATAAGCTACCACCCATTCTACACCTGATTGGCTACACCTACCATCACTGACTTCTATGGGTAAGAACTATTCAACATAACTTTATCGCGACAATCACAAAATTCTCAGGCTCTTAAATGGCCTCATGCCTATACAGCCCTCGCTTAATCTAATTGCTTGTACTGACAACTACAACTAGCTTCATAAAATCAAAATGATAAGACTCCCTACACAAGAGCAAATAATGCTTTATGAGTCTGACTGTGGTGAATGAGGTTTGGTGTTCAAGTCCCCCAGCAGGGTCTGCTGAGCAGTATGTGTTATATTACAGCAGGATGTATGTTACAGGTATAGGTGACACGATGCACGTCTGTGTTGATGTGTGTTATTACATCTAGGTTATGAAGTACCATCAGGTGACACTGTAATGAATACATGTTTCTTTTGCACAGTACCTGTTGGCGATGACATTTGCCTATTTCCAGCGAGCTGGATTGTCACCTAAAGGCTACACCCGGACTAACTTCTTCCTGGCCCTGTGAGTATTACTTATTAATGTGCACATGTCGCTCCTTACCCTGGTAGATGGAACGTGACGTCACTGGGTCTATAATGCCATTTATTCAGCTTAGGTCATGTTCCTAATGGCAGCTATACAGATGTGTCAGAGTTGGAGGTAGTGTAAGGTATGGAAGAAGAGTGAGACGTAACAGGAGCTGCTGCTGCTGAATGTGTTCCGGCACCGGCCTTCTGGCGGCAGTCTCCACATAGATGCTAGTGTTGGTATGGAAGGAGAGTGAGACGTAACAGGAGCTGCTGCTGCTGAATGTGTTCCGGCACCGGCCTTCTGGCGGCAGTCTCCACATAGATGCTAGTGTTGGTATGGAAGGAGAGTGAGACGTAACAGGAGCTGCTGCTGCTGCTGAATGTGTTCCGGCACCGGCCTTCTGGCGGCAGTCTCCACATAGATGCTAGTGTAAGGTATGGAAGGAGAGTGAGACGTAACAGGAGCTGCTGCTGCTGAATGTGTTCCGGCACCGGCCTTCTGGCGGCAGTCTCCACATAGATGCTAGTGTTGGTATGGAAGGAGAGTGAGACGTAACAGGAGCTGCTGCTGCTGAATGTGTTCCAGCACCGGCCTTCTGGCGGCAGTCTCCACATAGATGCTACTGTTGGTATGGAAGGAGAGTGAGACGTAACAGGAGCTGCTGCTGCTGCTGAATGTGTTCCGGCACCGGCCTTCTGGCGGCAGTCTCCACATAGATGCTTGTGTTGGTATGGAAGGAGAGTGAGACGTAACAGGAGCTGCTGCTGAATGTGTTGCGGCACCGGCCTTCTGGCGGCAGTCTCCACATAGATGCTAGTGTTGGTATGGAAGGAGAGTGAGACGTAACAGGAGCTGCTGCTGCTGCTGAATGTGTTCCGGCACCGGCCTTCTGGCGGCAGTCTCCACATAGATGCTAGTGTTGGTATGGAAGGAGAGTGAGACGTAACAGGAGCTGCTGCTGAATGTGTTGCGGCACCGGCCTTCTGGCGGCAGTCTCCACATAGATGCTAGTGTTGGTATGGAAGGAGAGTGAGACGTAACAGGAGCTGCTGCTGCTGCTGAATGTGTTCCGGCACCGGCCTTCTGGCGGCAGTCTCCACATAGATGCTAGTGTTGGTATGGAAGGAGAGTGAGACGTAACAGGAGCTGCTGCTGCTGCTGAATGTGTTCCGGCACCGGCCTTCTGGCGGCAGTCTCCACATAGATGCCAGTGTTGGTATGGATGGAGGATACGGTCATTAGGTCGGCAAGCATTGGGTCGACATCATTAGCTCGACATGCAGCAAGGTCGACATGGGTGTAGTTCGACATTTCATTAGGTCGACACACACATTAGGTTGACATGGGCAAGGTCAACATGGGGTTATTCACTGCCCTACCATACACTACAGCGTGGTGGGAGAATAAAATAGTGTGCCGAGTGCAGTGAGCCATGCAAGGGGACGCGGTGCTACGTTTCAGTGTCCATGTCGACTGTGTCATCATTCAGGTAAACATACAGTGAAAATCCCCATGTCAACCTTTTGACTATCGACTTTGCCCATGTTGACCTAATGCTTGTGTCGACCTAATGACATGTCGACCTTGCTGCATGTTGACCTAACTTCTATAGACCCAATGATCCACACCCATTCTGGCCCCGTTATATACTGTACAGTATGTGCAGCCTGCGTAGAGATTGTGTCAGGAGAATATGTTTATACCTATACAGCAGCCCAGTATATGTGTAAGCTCACAGGGTTAATATTCTAACCTGTAAATGGGATGCAGGAAAGTAACAGCTCAGCTTGTTGGAAAGGCAGCACGCAATTGGCTAAGGGCAGCTCTCGTCCAATCACAAGCCTCCTTTTCCCTAAACAACTTGCGCCCACTCCTCATGTTCCAGTAGATTCATAGATCCGAATACGATAATTGGTTACTACCCCTAAAGGGGAAACATCCCGTTATCATTATTTATCTGGAAAAAGTTCTATACAGGATCATCCCTCAGCAATCTATTGTAAGCGTTGTCTAGGAGCGTCACACATGTCCCACAGTGGTCAGATCATACACAGGGGTAGATTTATTATAGTGGCGCTAAAAGCGCCGCTATAACACTTCCTAGTAAGATCTTGCCGCCGAAGTGGCGGAATGCTAACTCCCTCCTCCGGCGATGCCTCCTCCAGCTGACAGCGCATCAGTTAACACTGAAGTGCTGTCTCCTTCCCTCCGGCCGGCTGGACTGCGCATGCGCGAGATCTCGCTACTCACGCGAGATCCCCAGTGTAGCTCAGAGCCAGCAGCAGGGACAGCGCTGTCCCTGCTGTAGGCATAGGGCATCGCCACCTGCAGCTGTCGAAGTCGATAGCTGCAGGTGGTGGAACGTTCAGCGATGCTGACCGTTCATAAATCAGGCAGAAGGCAGGCGTGCAATACAAAATATTGTAGCTGCGCTATGCCTACTGCCCCACACCGCCAACGTTACCTGCTTAGCGGGTGTCATAGATCAGGGGAAGCGCTATCCCCTGCCACAAGGCACAGGGATAGCACATATTCCCCTGATCATCAGATAATAAATCTACCCCAGAGTGTCTACACTGGAGATGTATTTACTTCCATGTTCTATGTAATAGCTGTCATACAGGAACCTCTACACTGTCTTTTCTCTCATAGATTCCTTGCTAACGCCGTGGAGGAGGAATATACCGCCTCAAAATATGAGATCTTGCCGTGGGTGCTGGGGGACAGATGGAAGAAAACCATCGTTTATAAGAATGAAGGACCATCTCTGGGCACAAATGGCCTACAGAGCCTCCGTGAGCAGGGAGCGCTGCGAGGTCAGTTACTACTCACATGAGATGTACATAAGACACCACTGTACATGGCATATGCTCCAAGTAGAGATATAGTAACTGGTAGCGAGAGGCCCTATAACCTGACAGCAGCACATACTGCCCTGCTGCTGGGGACATTACAGCTGGGTCACAGGGAGGCATTGCCATTGCTGAGAGGAAGTAGTCCCGGCCACATGTGATGTATCTGCAGCTGTACTGGGCAGTGGGGCGGATCCTGCAGAGCATCATTTCTCCGATGCTGCTAATAATACAGTAGGAAGCGTCTATATCTCTTGATGGTCTTACAAGGATTAGGAAGCAGATCATGATATATCTATATGTAATTTCCTTTATTCCAATATCTCCCTGGAGAATTTTCTGCATGTCATATGTAGACAGAGGAGAGGGAGATATTACACAGAGCTCAGAGGGACATTCCAAAGCTTCCCTGATCAACAAATAATGGCCTTTATTCATATATGATCGCAGTACAAATTTGTTTGGAAAATGGGCAAATCCATGTGCACCGCAGGTGGGGCAGATGTAACATGTGCAAAGAGAGTTAAATTCGAATGGAGTGTGTTGAAACTGAAATCTAAGTTGCAGTGTTAAAATAATGCTGCCAGTATTTACCCTGCACAGAAAGAAAATAACTCACCCAAATCTAACTCTCTCTGCACATGTTACATCTGCCACACCTGCAGTGCATATGGTTTTGCCCATTTTCCAAACAAATTTGTACTGCAATCAGATCTGAATAAGGGCTAATGTCCTATGTGACTGTGGTTGCCATAGTAGTCACATGACATTGTGTAAACCATAGTTGCCTACCCTCCTGCATTCTGCAGGAGACTCCCTGAAATATCAGCAATCTCCCTCTCTCCCTCATTAGTCTACCAATCTCCCTCATGTCACCTAGCCCACATTACACTATTACATTTTTTTGGAAAAAGAGGAATGAGAGACAGATACATTTACATTGAATCATCAGCGCCATTTCCCAGTACATTACCAAGTATAGTAGCTCTTACTAACTCAATCTCTCCATATATGGATATAGACACGCCCTGTGGGTGGAGCATGACGCACACCCTCAATGGGGCGCTGTGCACAATTATATTACCAACTATAATCTCCCTGAAACTAGTTTCAGGGAGATTATAGTTGGTAGGCAAGTATGGTGTAAACGGCAGATTTATAAAAATGGGAAATACTAACATTGGTATGGCGTGTCACATTGATTTATGGCAAGACACAATTGTTCATGGAATTGGAGATATACATTTACTATCGCTATCACCCAAATGATGGCTGCTCTTACTGATGGAAGAATGGGGGATGCCATCGCAGTGATTAGTACAGCTCAGAGAATGCATATAGGTGAATAAGCATTCCGTTCATAGACAGTGCCCAGACTTCAGTTCCCATTAACTGTGACTCTGAATCAGGCCCACTGTTGTATAGAAGCAATGCGGGTACTCCTTCTCTAGTGGTGACTCTGTTACTAGATCCGTAGCCTAGAGCTTTGCATGGTTTGTGGCCTACACCTCCCCCAAACATGGCAGCTAAGGAAATGATTGTTGTATTCTTTTATCTAGTCCTGTTCTTCCCAGACTCGCTCCTAACAATTCCTCTTTATTATGTTATGCTGCAGATAATGGCGACATCCCCGGGGCACCAGATCTGGCAGCGGGAGCGCTCCACACATCATAGCGGTGCAGTGAGGAGATTCAGAAGGCCCCCCTTCATTGTCCGTGGCCCCGATGCCCCACCTGTACAATGCACCCTCTGTGAGCAGCTGAGCCCTGTTTAAGGGGGTGGGGACCCTCAGGGGGTGGGTACCACCAGGTCCTCCTATCCCAGAGTACCCACATCATTATTGGACATCACTTGCTCCGGATGAAGCTGGGCGACCCCGTGGAGCACTAACAAGAGAACCACAGCCTGCCACTTTAAAAAGACAAAAAAAAAAAAAAAAAGGATCTGGTGCGTAGCTGCTCCATTGTCATTGGATATAAAGATCCCAGTTCCAAAGGAACCCAAACAATCATATGACCTACTGCGGTGATTATCACAGTGGCTTTTTAGGTTATTACATTGTAATGTTTTTTATAAAATGTGTCATGTGTGATAATTATCTGATTTAGAAATGTACATGAACAGATGGAGCCCCTTCCTTCTTTGCTCAGCTCTCACCAGACCGTCCCCGCTGGCGACAGCCGGGGGAGTGGGACTCCATCAGACTGGGGCACGCGTGCGTCTCGCGCGCACGCACATCCGTCTCTCGGCGGCTGGGCAGCGGAACCCTGGGGGGGGAGGAGGATAGGGGCAGCGATGGGGCGCACCACCTGGCGATGGCTGCCAATAGAATCGCCAGCCCCTGCAAAGAAGGAACTCGCTCCATCTGTAATATCGTAACATTGTTAACTATAAATGAACATTGCAAGTCTAGTTTTACTCAGGATTGCAGTGCGGCTTGTGAGGCCAAGACAACCGCGTCCTTGGCTGGCCGCGCCCGGAGGCCACAAAACACCCTCCACTATTATTGATGCCCCTGCTCCTTGTATTGTATTGTGACCGATATAGGAAAAAAGAGGAAACCAAACACAACTTACATGTAAGTAACTTTATTTGGAATATCAGTGCAAAACATTATAAAAAGCCCCATGTAAAAGTAACTGCCCTATTCAACAGCTAGAAGCTACAGCGTATAAATAGACATGGACCAGTGCTCTTCCAATGGAGCTCTGCGGCGCACCTGAATTGGCTGAATACAGGGAGTAGTGTTCCTGTTAGGCTGTTGTAACGGGGCGCTGCGCCCTGCCCGATTTTTAAAGGGCAAATTGCGCCCTGCCCCGCTAAAACAGCCTGCCTCCGTCCCCACTGGTGTGAACAGGGAAGCCCCGCGCCGCTGTAGATAGCGATGCCCGGCGCTTCCCCGGCAGTATACACCCTTCCGGGTGGCCTGGGCCCGTACCCTTCAGTGATGCCAGTGGCCAGACCCACCCCTTTTGTGACGTTGGCGGCCTGGGACCGCCCAAAACAGTGACGTCGGCAGGCCCGGTCCGCCCCCCCTTACACTGCCCCTGTGCAGCGGCGCCCTGCCCGCCCGGGTTCCTAGAAGGAACACTAAGGGAGCCCTGCTAACATCTGCAATAGGGGACGGGATGGCTCCTGCCTGGTACCAGTCTGCGCTGCAGCAAGCAATGCTGCTGGACTCTGAGGTGATACACACAGGTGAATGGTGACACGCCATATTTGTGGTGGGTGGGGGGCAACAAACTACAACTTGCCTCCGGCGACAAATGTAAATTGTGAATTAGTGTAAAAGTGCCCAGTATATAGGAAGATGGACACGGAAGCACTGAATAGGTGTGTGACGATTTTCCCAACTGTAGGAAATATCTGCAGACATTGGGGTCGATTCAGTACGGTGCGCAGCGAATAGCACCGGGAGGGAGCTTCTGGGGCTATTCTAAGCAGCGCGCTGGTAAGTTGCTGGTACTCGCGGTAGGAGTGCTGCCATTTTCCGACTTAGGTGCCCCACGGCGATTCTGTATGCGCTGTGAGGGGTTAACTCCAGCATCGCCGCCCTCGTCTTATTGGCTTTCCGCTGGTACCTTAAGGAGGGGTGTGAGCAGACATCCAAGTGCCGGAGTTAGCTGTGCACTGATCAGAGTCGCTGCAGGAGCTCCCTCCCAGCGCACCGTATTGAATCGGGTTGGGATCATTGGGTAGACAGCATGTTGGTCGGTACAAGCATTAAGTCGGTATGGTCACTAGGTCGACACAAGCATTAGGTTGACACAAGCTTTAGGTCGGGGATTTTCACAATTTCTTTTTCTCCTGAATGTCGACCCAGTCGACATGGACACTGAAACGTAGCACCGCTGCGCTCGGCACACTATTTTATTCTCACACCCCACCCTAGTGCAGGGAAGAGGAACCTTCGGCCCTCCAGCTGTTGTTGAAACATCCCAGAATGCTTTGCTACAGTTTTAGCATGGACAAATAGCAAAACTGTAGTGGTGCATGCTGGGATGTGTAATTCAGCAACAGCTGGAGGGCCGAAGGTTCCCCATCCCTGCCCTAGTGGATGGTAGGACATAAAATACTGCCTGTCGGCACAAAAAAAAAAAAAGTGAAGCCCCATGTCAACCTTTTGACTGTTGACATTCCCCATGTCGACCTAACTCATGTTGACCGTTCTGCATGTCAACCCTAATGCATGTCGACCTAGTGACCATATCCCATTGAATTGACCCCATTGAATACCCCCCTTAAGTGCCCAGATTTCAGCTGTCTCTATTCTCCAGCGCTCTGTAAGGATTATACAGAAATGACAATTGCTATGTGACCCTGCAGCTTTGTATGAGACAGTAACAGATGACAAGACTAGTTATATAGACCATAATATTAGGGACTGTGATCATACCAATGTCCTGTGGGTGTGTGGGGGGTGATGGTGGGGGGGGGGGGGGGGGGTGTTACTGCTGTTCTGCTGGTGATCGCAGGAAGGGAGCTGGGAGGGTGGGTGTGCAGGTAGGGTCGCCCCAATAATGATAAAACGGGTTGCTGTGCTAGGCCCTGCCACCTACCCCTAAGCTCTGCCCCTTTGTCAGGACCCCAAATTAGTCATTACATAAACTCAGAGGTATGCTGGGATTACACAGAACTCAGTAGTATCCCAGACAACACATTATGGTCCTGATTCTGGTTCACTCACAAAGCATGTGCACTGCAGGTGGGGCAAATGTAACGTACAGCGGCCATTATTCTGGTTCACTCGCAAAGACAAATTCCTTCTCAAATGGACAAAACCATGTGCACTGCAGGTGGGGCAGACGTAACATGTGCAGAGAGTTACATTTGGGTGAGTTATTTTGTTTCTGTGCAGGGTAAATACTGGCTGCTTTATTTTTACACTGCAATATAGATATCAGTTTCAAGTACACCCCCCACCCAAATGTAACTCTCCCTGCGCATGTTACATCTGCCCCACATGTTACAAACAGCCCCTCTCTGTGCGCCATGTCCCAGACATGTTATTCGCATAAATAAACCTGGGAGGGACACGGTCATTGGGTCGACATGCAGAAAGGCTGACACAAGCATTCTGTCGACATGGGGTTTTCACATGTTGCGACAGGCGGTATTTCCTGCCCTACCATCCACTAGGGGGCGGTGACAGAATAGAATAGTGCCGAGTGTAGTGAGGCACCGTGCCCGAAGCGCAGTGAGCCATGTGAGGGGACGCGGTGCTACATTTCAGTGTCCATGTCGACTGTCAACATTTGGGTTAAAAAAAATGGTGAAAACCTCCATGTCGACCTACACCCGTGTCAACCTTTCTGCATGTCGACCTAATGATCCATTCCCAACTGGGAGCAACAAAACCACATTGCTAGATTCCACTGATCAGTCTGATGTGCGGCATTTGTACATCTGGGTGTAAGCGAGTCTGGGCGTCAATTTGAACAGTTGCACCTTTTTCGCACCCTAGTTTGGCTGTACTTAGTCTGCGACCCTTGGATGTAAAGTCAATTGTGTGCGCGCTTAATGTCGCAGTCCGGTGTGTCTAGGTCATTGTGTTTTTCCTCTGCAATGTGGATAAGATGATAAATGCATTTAATAAAATGGGAGTTCTATTGAAGATGGTATGTTGCTATGGGCAACCAATCAGAATCTATTATCTTCTAGAAGGTGCGAAATAAATACTTAATCTTAATGGTTGCTATTGGCAACATCCCATGTTTACTAAAACTCCCATCTTAGATGCTGGCTGTGCGAGGTCACATCTATATGACATGCAAGTATATTGTGAGACTGAAGATTTTAATTGACCCCTATTAATGAGTGATGTTGACAAACGTGTAGAATATAATATTCAATTTATATTATGAATACATGCGCGATGTGCAATATGTACATAACTGCTGCAGCTCATGGCTATTTATGTACAGGGAGATAATAAAGTCCCTCAGCTGTGAGCGCTGTCTCTGGCTGCAGGTCTCCTCTGCAGCTTGGGGAGGTCAGACCGGGACAACACAATGGCCCTTATTCAGATCTGAGCTCAGTACAAATTTGTTTGGAAAATGGGCAAAACCATGTGCACTGCAGGTGGGGCAGATGTAACATGTGCAGAGAGTTAAATTTGGGTGGGGTTTGTTGAAACGTAAAATCTTAATTGCAGTGTAAAAATAATGCAGCCAGTATTTACCCTGCACAGAAACAAAATGACTCACACAAATCTAACTCTCTCTATACATGTTACATCTGCCCCACCTGCAGTGCATTTTCCAAAAAAATTGTAGTGCGATCAGATCTGAATAAAGGCCAATGGGTGAGATTTAATAAGATGAGAGATTCAGAAAGTGAGAGATTTTGTAAGAAATCTCCAGTTTTTTTAAAGCAGCATCATTTACACTGCAAAACTAGTTTGATTTGGAAATGATTGCCGCTTTAAAAAAAACTGGAGATTTCTTACAAAATCTCTCACTTTCTGAATCTCTCATCTTATTAAATCTCATCCTTTAGGTCAGGGATGGGAAACCTTCGGCCCTCCTGCTGTTGTTGAACAGTTTTAGGGGGTATTCAATCAGGGGTCACGGCTGTCGAGCTGGCCCGACAGGAGGGACGAAGGCTCCCCATCCCTGCTTTATGTACATAAGTATGTAAGGAATTGGGTTTTATTTCCAGTAAATAAAGTTGTAAAACCAATGATGCTGTTGGACAACTTGGCACACATCCTCAGTGGGGAGACTGGCTCAGCACACAGTCACTACAGAGGGACTTTCTGAACTCCCTGTAACTTATGATGTGTAACAAAACTTGATTTAAAAAAAATCTAATTATTCACAAAGTGACATCGCTGACATTTAACGACATCAGATTTATCTGTAAACCATTCCCCACACTCAGAACACTGAAGCGACTTATCACCTGTTGTGACTTTTCTGATGTCTATCAAGATGATATTTGCACGTGAAGCATTTCCCACACTCAGAACACGCAAACGGTTTCTCACTTGTGTGACATCTCTGATGTCTAACAAGATGCGATTTTTGTATAAAACATTTCCCACACTCGGAACACGAATAGGGTTTCTCACCTGTGCAAATATTCTGATGTTTAACTAGACTTGAGATTTCTGTAAACCGTTTCCCACACTCAGAACATGGAAATGTTTTTCCACCTGTGTGATGTCTCTGATGTTTAACAAGACTTGATTTCTGTGTAAAACATTTCCCACACTGGGGACACATAAACGGCTTCTCACCTGTGTGAGTTCTCTGATGTTTAAAAAGAACAGATTTGTGTCTAAAACATTTCCCACACTCGGAACATGGATATGGCTTCTCACCTGTGTGAGTTCTCTCATGTATGATGAGATGCGATTTCTGTGTAAAACATTTCCCACATTCGGAACATGGATATGGTCTCTCACCCGTGTGAGTTCTAAGGTGTCTAGGCAGTGACGTCCTTGTGAAATATTTTCCACACACAGAGCAAGGGAACATTTTATCGCCTTTGTGAGCTGTTCTCTGTGGACCAATAGCAGGATGATCAGGAAAACACGGCTGATGCTCCGAGGATACATCCACACTGTGACACATTGGATGTAAATTAAGGGTAATGAGGCTTTCTTGTGCGACGTTATCCTGTATATTAAAATATGAAGGTAAAACTAGATATCCCTCAGATGAATTCTTGCTTGTGCGTCCATCTGTTGGAATAAATGTAGGAAACACATTGTATACTTCTATCACAGCCTATTTATATACTATTAGAAAGTTCAAGTTGAGTGACATAACATGAATAAGTGACACTATCATGCGATGTAATGTGAATAAGGTTGCACTACCTTACAACCTAATTTAATACTTATGTCTGGGCACACGCCTGTCTGTCTCTGGAACAGATCCCCAAATTGTTTAGTTACGGCTCTGTGTAAGACGATTGCTATGGATGAGGGGTGATGGGTGTTGCTAGTTTTTGCTGTGCTGGGAGGGATGCTGGGTGTTGGTCGGAATTGTCAATTGTGATAAGGGGCACCAGCCAACATCTTGCCTCGGGCATCAATCTGATCATAGTCCACATGGATGGTAAAAACAAGTCAGACACAAGCGGCTATTGTAGGCTTCTACGTATATAAGTGCTGAGAGGGAAGGAGAGCTGCAGGACACAGCAACACAGAATGGCGAGAGGAGAGAGCAGGACAGCAAAGATGGGGAATGGAGCAGGTATACGGGACTAAGTGGAGGAAGCATAAGGGCAGTACAAGGCTGTAACTAGGTGTGTGCCAGCGGTGTATTGCCCACACACCTAGTCTGCAGAGCAGGGATATGGCGGGCAGGAAGGGCGCGCTCCCCGCTTTGCATCCTGCTGCCGGCTACTACAGGAGAGAGGCTAGTGCCGAGTACCGGTGCCGACCTCTCTCTCCTGCAGCAGGAAAGCACCACCCACCCCTTGCACTACCGCTGCCCCATAATGCTGACACCTTTGGCACTTCTGCACTGCCGGGCTGGTGAGCAATGGGATGTACCAGCAGTAGACCTGATAGCTTTTCGGTTACACAAGGTTTAGCTGTAAGGTGCATGAACCAGGGATCCTCATACAGTAGCAGTGGATGGCATAATGGCTCCCCGGTGGTACCATCCAAATCATCTTTTACTTTGCAAGAAAACAGGTTGCCGCCAAATACTACCAGTTTGGATGATATACATTACTTGGTGGAAAAGGAAAAAAGATACTGTGACGCTGGCTTGTCTCCTGGGCTCTCCTATGAGGTTTTGTGAAGTTTAAACTGTATTCTGATTGGCTCGGTAGAGGGTGATCGGTAATTAGTTTAAATGGGGAATACCAGAAAAGTTCCAAAATTCCTTTTCTGGTTATGGTGACTACACAAGGAGAATGTGTAAATATGTTTGTAATGTGTGGTCATTACTCACCTGTGCCGATACCTGTAGGGACTTCCTCCTCCTTACACGGCTGCTCACCCATTACATACAGCTCTTCTCTTCCTTCTACAATAACATCAGTCACATACGTCTCATCTTCCTCTGGATCTTCTACCTTTATATCAGTCAGACCTTCACCCTAAGTGTCCCCAAACAACAATACAATGACACTTGTACAAAGTGTGATGTTATTACTGGAGATGGAACAGTAGAATATCAGCGTATGAGACACACATACATCTGCAGATCATACAGTGATAAGTCACTTTGGTACCTGATCCTCCTGTGGGCTCCTGTGATTCTCCTCTGTACAGTACTGGGAATAACGAGGACGGGGACATCTCTCTGGGGTAGCTCTGTTACTGGCTCCATCTGTAGGACACACATTTGTTTATTATGTGAATAAGGGGTGAGTGTGTACAGATACATAAGCAAATACCTAGACAGTGGGTATACACGAATACCAGTGTGGATGGAAATCCTACAGTATATAGCTCTACTGCATTATGACAATAGGAGATGTCATTCCCCAGTGTCATCTTAACTCCAAGAGTCACCTTATGTGTACCAGGTTCTGAGTGCAGAAACTTCTACTTTAAGATCATTGGCAATCTGTAATGTTCAGGTTTTGCTTGTAGGAAGTAAGCAGAAATTAATCCTCCAAGTCTTATGAAACATTATTAGACAAGACCAAGGTCATTTCTGAGTGTGAGGGTTGGCGATTGGTCAGATCTCTGAGCTGGTAGCACACCGCAACATGATGTAAGGACTAGGCCAGGTGTATAATAGGGGGCTGGTGGCTCTGTACTCCCCAAATGAGCAGACATTCCCTCTGTACTGGCAGAGGAGGGTGTAGAATAAGCTGCTGCTGTAATAACAGAACAAGGAGAGCAGGTTACTCTGGTTCATTTCTCACCTGTGCTGATATCTGTAGGGATTTCCTCCTCCTTACACTGCTGATCGCCTATTACATATGTCTCTCCTTCTCCCTCCAGATCTTCTGCCTTAATATCAACCAGTCCTTCTCCCTAAGAAATCCATTTCAGGTTCCATTTATTGAGATTACGTATTAGGAAATCAGTATACAAGACACACACAGTTTCTGTACAGAGAAAATACTGAAAAGTCACTCTGGTATTCGGTGGGACCCTAAATCGCCTCTACCTGATCCTCCGCTGGGGTCCTGTGATTCTCCTCTGTATTACCCTGTAGATAACGAGGACGGGGACATCTCTCTGGTGTATCCCTGTTACGGAGTCCATCTGTAGGAAACACAGTGACTGAATACATTGTTTATGTGTAAATAATTAAGTGATGCATAGAAATATATGGATATAACTACTTTTCCCTCCTTTACAATACATAAAAGTCTGGTCTTACCCAGTGATGCGAGTGGTTGCTGATTCTCCATCATCACGTCCTTGTACCGAGCCCTGTGTCTCTCTATATACTCCCACTCCTCCAGTGAGAGATAGACAGTGACATCCTGACACCTTACAGGAACCTGACACACACAATGATACAGTCATCACCCAAGCCAAGAGACGTGGTAAAGATTGAGAAAAGCAGAGGACCTAAGACTGAGCCCTGAGGTACTCCACCAGATAGAGGTAGAGAAAAAGAAGTGGAGTCAGAGAAACAAACACTGATAGGTAGGGTGAGAACCAAGAAAGAGCAGCGTCTGGAAGACCTAGGGATTGTAGCGTGTGTACGAGAAGGGATCATCCAAGGGTGGAATTACCATTAGTTTATCAGGTGCAGTTCACTAAGGCCCCTGATGAGCCCACTGCTACCCTATTACTGTTACACTCTGCCTACCCCTGCCTTTCCCTGTCTCCCTCTGACTTCCCCTGCTGCCCACAGCTTTGTGGCTTATCATGAACAAAGATTGGGGTGGAGGAGGGGGGCCCAAATTATATTTTTACACCTGGGCTCACCACCCACAAGTTCTGCTACTGGTATGGTCAACGGTGTCAAAAGCAGCAGGGAGATCAAGAAGAATTAGAAATGAGTAATGACCTTTAGACTAAGCAGTGGCCAGATCATTCACTACTTTACTCAGTGCTGTCTCTGTAGTGTTGGGAACGAAAGCCTGACTGAAGTGGGTCCAATAAATTGTGTGAGTTACGAAAGTGTGTGAGGCGAGTGTAGGAAAGTCTCTCAAGCAGCTTGGAGGGGCATGGGAGCGGAGAGATGGGACAGTAGTCAGAGAGAGAGAGAGCTTGGGTCATAATTGTGTTATTTCAGAATTGGAGTAATCACTGCATGCTTGAACAGTGATGAAAAAATACCAGTAGAGAGATTACAGATTTTAGTTAAGTTTGGGATGAGCACAGGAGACAGAGGGTGAAATTTAACAGGATGGAGAGATTCAGAAAGTGAGAGATTTGGTAAGAAATCTCCAGAATTTTTAAAACCGCAATCATTTACACTGCAAAACCATGATTTTTATTTACCGCTTTAAAAAATCTTGAGATTTCTTATTAAATCTCTCACTTTCTGAATCTCTCATTCTATTAACACATCGGTGTTACTCTATAACATCCCATTCCCAGCAGTCACCTCTCTGGTCACATCCCCCGATGTTACCATATAATGCACCATTCCCAGCAGTCACCTCTCCAGTCAGCAGCTGGATGATCTTGTTGGTAAGTTCCAGGATCTTCTGCTCATTGTCTCTCTCATGTATCAGTGGGGGCTCCGGAATGAGGTTCTGGGTCCTGCTTGATCCTCCCGACACATTGGGATTGCTACAGGCTGTCTCCCTCATATCAGATGTCTTCTTCACTACGGTGTAATTCTGAAGAAAAAAAAAGGTTTTCTAAATGTGTATATCAATCCTGATATTTTTAGTAGTTGTTTTGTCCATGACCTCAAAACTGAACCACATTTGTAAACCATATGGTGTAGTGGGAACTGGATGAAGACAGAAGGCTCAGGACATCCACCGACTGAAGATGGCAGGAGATGTAAGGTGTAAGGCTCATACACATGGGGCAGTTTTAGCTCATTTTCCAAGGGATCTGTCTAGGCTCGAGTAATGTCAATGTGACTCCCCTCACCTCCCAGGTCAGGCCCCTGTGTTAGTAATAGAGAGAGTGTGATGTGAGTCTCACTTCTCCAGCCAGGTCCTTGTGTTAGTAGTACATATATAAGTGATGTCACTGAGACACTGCCCAACCCAGACAGGTCCCTGTGTTAGTAACCGGTATAAGAGTAATGTCACTGTGACACTCCCCTCCCCAGACAGGTCCCTGTGTTAGTAATAGGGATAAGAGTAATGTCACTGACACTCCCCTCCCCAGTCAGGTCCCTGTGTTAGTAATAGGGATAAGAGTAATGTCACTGACACTCCCCTCCCCAGACAGGTCCCTGTGTTAGTAATAGGGATAAGAGTAATGTCACTGACACTCCCCTCCCCAGTCAGGTCCCTGTGTTAGTCATAGGGATATGAGTGATGTCATTGTGCTACTCCCCTCCCCACTCAGTTCCCTGTGTTAGTCATAGGGATAAGAATAATAACACTGACACTCCCAGACTTCCCTCACCTCCCCAGTCAGCAGATAGAGGATATCCAGTGTGAGATTTACTATCCTCCCATCCATTTCTTTTCTGTCTTGGTCCATCCTCAGTGAATCAGGAAACGTCTCATCCTCACATGACTTCCATCAAGACTGTGGTTTACCTCAGCTGAATCACCTAGGAATAAATATAATAATTACAATAATCACGAGGTGAACCCATGACCAGCAGTACAGCGATAATGTCCTGTACATGAATGATCAGCTGGAGCATAATCTAATAAACCATAAAAGACCAATCAGAAAGTTAGGGAATATATAAGACACATATCATGCTGGTAAAGTAGCTCCTGCTTCACAATTTATTGAGGAAAGCAGAATGCTGTATCATACCTCCCAACTTTGCTAACCTGTCCCGAAAAGGGGGTGCAGCCTAGTGCCGTGACCCCCGTTTTTATAATCTTTGTGTGGGTGCCCAGCTCTCTTAGCGACTAGGCAGCACCCGCCCCCCTCCATGCACTCCCACCCTCTTCCCTGCACTGAAGAGAGGGGACATGCACAAGCGCACATCTTCTCTTCAGAGATACACTTCCAGTCCTGCCCTGTTACAGGCGGTGTTTGAAAAATGTCAGGAGATTATTTTGTTGGTACTTTATCTCCACGCCAAGACCAAGGGGTCATTCAGACGGCTGCAAATTTGCAGGCCGGGAGAGAATAGATATACTGTGCATGCTTAAGGCCTGTACTATGCATGCACAAGTCCATCCTGCTACTTGATTGACAGGAAGCCAGAGTTTGGGGGTGGTAACTTGATGTTTTCTGGGCGTGTCGGCGAAACTACAGATGAGCCCAGATGTCTTCAGGGAAGTCATGTGATGTCAGCTCCAGCCCTGAACAGCCTGTTTCTATTGCAGCCACCAAGTTAGTCCTGGGCTATGGCATACACTGCACACACTGGCAAAATCATTTGATGGTGCGTGGTTGAAAATGGATTTGCAACTAAGTGCAGGGAGTTCACTCTGGCTGGGCATCTCATATCTGATCGCAAGGCTCTGCAGAGTAACAGCCATGCGACCAGGTCTGGATAACCCCCTTAGTAAATAGACCTCTATGTAACGCAGTGGTCAGGGAACTCGGTCCTCATTACCCCACGCAGTGCATGTTTTGCAGGTCTCCTCACAGAATCACAAGTGAAATAATTAACTCCACCTGCGGACCTTATAAAATGTGTCTGAGTAATTAGTACACCTGTGCACCTGCTGGGTTACCAGCAAAACATGCACTGTGTGGGGTAATGAGGACAGAGTTCCCTGACCACTGATGTAACATTCCTCATCACCTGTCTATGAGGCTGCTAACCTTCAGCCAGCTGCCACCTGCTTTTACCCACACAGGGTTACACCCTGGTTCCCTTCTAGTGCATGTATACCTACTGACGTCATCAGTAGGCATCAGGTCTTTCAATCAGACCGCATGACCGCTGTCAAAGGAGGGCAGATCTAACATGAAACCACAAGAAAATGGCTGCCACTCCTCTAACTACATGACTATGAACATATAAACATTTGAACATTCTCAATCCCAGCACATATACCCGCAATCACTGCCCAGCACTACACCACATACATACGAACATTGGCACATCTTAAAAAGCCTCATGCCAAGTACATATACCCCCCCATACCCACAGTCACTGCCCAGCATTATATCCTCATATCTAAAGATCTGGGTACACCTTACACAGGCTGCTTCTCCGACCCCGTGCTTGCTTACATCCTGCTATCAAGCCACCTCAGACTTGCTTGAACCTCATGTAATAGGTCTGTCTCCCCTTCCTACTAGATTGTAAGCTCCTCAGAGCAGGGCCCTCTTCCCTCCTGTTGTCAAAGCCCTCTTCTCTTCACATTTCACTCACAGTTGTCACATACTCAAAGGCAGGTATTCAACGCTGTTTGCGAGTGGTGACAGCGAGCAGGGCTTCCTGCTCGCTGTCACCACTCACCCTGACAGCATTCAACGCAGCCCCCTCATCCGCCAATTTCCCCTCGCTCCGTTTTTTGAGCGAGGGGGAATTGGCGGATGCGGCTCCAGAAGCAGCGAGACCCACGACTAAAAACTGCGAGTTTTCTGCAGCGGGTCTCGCTGTTTTGGGGAATACTCGCCGTCCTGTGACGGCGAGGATTTCCCCAGAGCGTTGCATAGTGCGAGCGGCCGGCGCGGGGGTTAAACAGCGAGGATCGCTGGTTTTCAGCAATCCTTGCTGTTTAACCCCCTCGCACCGGCATTGAATACCTGCCAAAGACTCAGTAATCATCTTTGGCCACAAGCCTCTAGTAGTACATAGATCAAGTCCTCACTACTTATATTTAAGCTGTAATGTGTACTGAACTGTGGTGCTCTTTACCTGTACTCTATTTTTGTTATTTATTCAATGTGATGCTAAGTTTTGTCTCCCTGTACTGCTGCATTGTACGGCGCTACGAAACACTTGTGGCACCCTATAAATAAAATAATAATAAAAAATAGCTTCATTCTCAGCACATGTACCCCCATACTCAGTCACTACCCAGCATTATACATCATATACTGTATACAGTCCTGGGCACACTTGACACAGCATCATGCCCAGCACATATAACCCCTGTCCAGGCTTTCTGGGTTGGCTAGGAGAGCTATAGTGTCCAGCACACACACCTTTGTACAGTGTCCAGCATTCACACCCTTCCCACAGCATCCAACATACACCACCCCCCTCTCACACTCACCGTGTCCAACACACACCCTACCCAGTGTCCAGCGCACACACCCTACCACAGTGTCCAATATACACACACCCTCTACCCAGTGTCCATCACCCCCCCCAGCACAGTGTCCAACACAAACATATAAACCCCCCCCCCACACACACCAGTGTCCAGCACACATACCCAGTGTCCAACATACACTATACAAATAGTGCCCTGCATACACAAATACATCCACTATAACCACAAACCCCAGCATACTACACATCCTATAACTAGCGAGTCTACCACATACCGACATCTTAAAAAAGAAACCTCCTCTATTACCCATAACGCCCAGCATAAACACACAACAGCGCACATATACCTGTACCACAGCCGCACAGCATCTGCCATGAGCCTGACCCCATGACGAGAGGCAGGGAGGCAGCTACTAGCAGTAGCAGGATTTTCAGGAAAAGAGGAAATACTGTCCTCAGTGAGGGCGGAAGCCATGTTGGCGGAGCCTTATACTATTGGCATACACCGCTCTAACTCCATCGACCGCAGGCAGCAGACGCAGCTAGAGGGTGCTTTGTAAACTGGTGTCCTGTCACTAGGGGGAGATTACTTTTTGGCGCCATTTTCCGGTAAAACACAATAACTGAGATAAGGCTATAGGGGCTGGTGGCCATTTTGTTGTAGTCAACCTTTCTTCCCCTATATTCTGCTTTATCAGGTGCAGATAGTTGCATTGAAGGCAAGCACATAAGAACCTTATGGTAGATGTTGGTGGGTGTGAATTACCTCTGACTGCCAACCACGTGATGATACCACTTGACGCCAGGGGGAGGAGTCTCAGCCGACCAAACTGCCTCTCATTTTGTTTCCTTTCCTCAGGTAATAATTCCGCTCCCTCCGTGTGAGTGAGGCGGCCATGCTCGTCATCTGAGGGGATCAGAGTGTAAGCTCTTCAGGTGAAAAGGCACTGGTGATGTGTGGTGGGACATAGTAGTACAGTATGTGCATAGTGACCATAGGCATTTGGTCATCTCTATATGTATGATATCAGCAGTCAGTCCTTATGGGGAGGATTCATGTATGCACAATGGTGTGTGGAAATGCAGAAATTGGGGAATTGTTAAATCCTAGTGGGAGTTAAGGTGCCCATACACTAGTAAGCAGAGAGCTGATGTCATCTGCTGCAGTGCTAGGTCATTATAACTTATTTGGTTGACCAATGAAAATACAATGTGAGGAGAATGGGTCCTGACAATTGTTTATGCACAGTATCTCACCCTCTGTATTGTGAGGTATGGGAATCTATTGAGATAAAGGAAGGCACAGGAGAGTGACCATATCCGATATATTTAGATATCAATAATTCACCTCTGTAACCAAATAACAACATGCATGTAACCCTGTGACAAATATCTATCAGATATAAGTGCTGATAAACTCATCTCAAGTGGAGATTAAACCCCCAAGAAGGGAGGTGAACTAAACCCATCTTGACTGGTGACCTAATCTCTGAGAAGGGCCACTAAATAAATATATTCCTCTCTTACAAGGACCCAATAAAATCACAGTATCATTTGTAACCAGCCTAAGGGAAACTCTTTTTAAATCCCCTTTAAACACCATTTTCTTTCTTCCGTGCACTTGCACGTCACAGTATATGCTGTGTGTATGTATGTCAAAGAATTTTGACCCCCTAAAAATTTCACAAGCTATAGAAGGAGGTCCCCCTGTGGGATTCCATGTGCTAAAAAATCTGCACAAGACAGTTTTCTATCATCTTTTTAGTGTAAGATACCAATAAAAGTTTACATTTTAAATATTTCAGGAATATCCTTTCCTCTGACTATTTCCTCTCTGAAATGTCTTCTCCTTTGGGTGTGCATCCACCGCACAATTCTTTCTCTTTTTAGCCGTTGTCTTGACCTTATTGCCCGCATAGCAACCTTCGCCAAATTATATCTAATAAAGGCGATTTGAAGACTAATTCCCATTACTATACAAGGGATATACTCCAAAAAAAAGGAGTGTGTGGACCCTCAACCCCGCTCCCCCCATTCCCCTCTTATCTGAGATATGGGAATGCCCAGCTTTTCTTTAGTGTGTCCCCATGAAAACGCTGGCTGTTCCCATGGGTATGCAGGCGGGCCGATGCCTGCCATCGAATGATTTGTCCTGCTGTGGGCACATGCGAAGGGATGTCTTCCTAACACCTCCCCTTGCATGGGGAGGGCAGGTATTTGGCGGGGCGGTGACACAGGGATGGTGTCAATCAGAATGACCCCCTAAGTACTCTGGCGAGATTGTTCCTGTTGGGATAGGACCTATCTGGTGGTCAGTGGCCATGAGCTGTTATGTATGTAAATGCTGCTAATGGTCTCTGTGGCCCCTAATGTCAGTATATAGTTACAGGTGGGATTCCTTGTAGCCGCTTATGTCCTAGACTTTATCGCTTCTTCGCTATTAAACTTTGAAGTTGGCCAAAGTAACACATTCCCAGCCTTCCTCTTCCTTTTTCTTGTTCTTCTATCACGGCTGAGGTTTCTGCTTGTTGCTAGATCTTAGTGTGGTGGTTCCCAACCTCTGTACCCAAGTACCTCTCACAGCTCACGTTTTCTAGGTCTCCACGTAGAATTGCAAGTGAAATAATTAGCTCCACCTGCAGATGTTTTAAAATGTGTCCGTGAATGAGTGCATCTGTGCACCTGCTGGGTGACCTGGGAAACGTGAACTGTTTGGGGTACTTAAGGACCAAGGTTGGGAACCAATGTCTAAGGTGCGCATACATCGAGCCGATTTGAGGCCAATCAACGGCCGGGCCAGTCATTTCAAAATATTCAGCAGTTGCTTCCTGCCGCCCTGCAAAATGCTGCTACAAGCTCCAGCAGCCGCCACCGCTCGGATGGACCGCACTGCCCTCCCCCCGCCACCGCAGCAGCTCTCCGGGAGAACTACATGCAATTAAACGCATGTGATTTATTGCATGTAATAATGGCACATCAAGTGCCAGATCGCACGTGAGCCTACTGGGAAGCTGCCCCCCCCCCCCCCCCCCCCCCCCCCATAATCTTTTTCACTCTCTCCCTGTCCCCTTTTCTGTCTCCTCTCTCTCCCATGCTCTTTTTCCCCTACTTCCTGCCTGTCGCTCTCTCTTCCTTGTTGTCTCTCCTCTTTCTCTCTCCTCCGCCCCTCCCACTCTTTTCCTCTATTTCTATCTTCCCTGCCCCATCATTCTTTCTATTTTCCCTGACTACCCCTCCGCCTCGCCTCTCCTATCGGGTAAATTTACTAAGATTTGCTCCTCTTCCTTCTCTATCCGGCATATCTCTCTCACCTTTTTATCGTTCCATCTTTTTCCATGAATTGCTCTCTCCTGACTACCCTTCTCTCCCACTTTCTCGCTCCCTTTTTTTTTTTCTTGCTCCTCTCTTCTCTTTTTTTTTTTTTTTCAATGAGCGCAATCACTGTCGTAATCTGAACGTCTTTAAACCCCTTTCACACCACACCCAATAACCTGGGTTATTGTCAAGTCAACCCAGGTCGAGGTGCGGCGTGCAAGTACCAAACCTAATAACCCAGGTCGACCAACCCGACAATTGGACCCAGGATATGAAACGGGTTAAACCCACGTCACCCTATGTATAATGGTCGACCCGGGTTTATGTAAAAAGGATCAGACCCGGGATCAAGGTGCCATGTCTGACGCGGCTTTGCGATGTGAAAGCGGTATTAGGCTTGGTCTCAGGAACATCTGAGATGCGCTCACCAGGTCTATATGTCCGGGGGAAAAAGACGGCTTACTGGTCACTGAGTGTTCCATATCTGGGAAGTGTTCTTTGAGTAATCTGTGATCTTTATTATATTTATTCCTAGACCTTTCAGCTGTGAGCTGCACAGTCTATATTCTCACTGAGTCACTCAGGATGGACAAGGACAGCAGTCAGAAGTCTGAGAGGATATTACACTTCACCCTGAGATCATGTATCTGCTGACTGGGGAGGTGAGAGGTTCTGGGAGTTTCACATGGACACTATATGGGCCAAATGTAATAGGGTGAGTGAGAGGTTCTGGGAGTTTCACATGGACACTATATGGGCCAAATGTAATAGGGTGAGAGTTTCAGAGTGAGAGATTTTGGGAGAGTTTCCCCTTTTTTTTTAAAGCAGCAATCAATTACACTGCAAGACCAGGTTGATTTTGCCATGTCATTGATTGCTGCTTTCAAAATCATGGGAAAACTCTCCCCAAATCTCTTGCTTTCTGAAACTCTCACCCTATTACATTTGGCCCTATATATCCGTAACCATACACAAGGACCTGAGTGAGGTGGTGGTGGTGTGGTGTGTGTGGGGGGGGGGTGACACTGTACTGAATAAACGCTGTGATAATCGCGACCACAATGCGCTCGCCACACTATATATCAGTGCGTTATCCATGCGATATATCGGCCGATATCGCATACGATATATTGGCCGCCGTTAAATTACACAAGTACCCTCAAAATTAATAAAATCCACTGTGAGAGAGGTGAGGGGAGAGTGCTAATGTGGTGAGGAATAATATAATTATATCTCCAGGTTGTGTGACAAAATATGTTTAGATGGTACCGTATGATTAATGTGCTGGTCAGGTTATATATCTGGGATCTCTGTTACAGATAGAGGCCGGTACGCCATAAACACTCTGATTGCAGAGCATCTATTGATGTTTTCCCATTAAAGGAAGGCTGCAAAGCTATTTTCTTCATTGAGGCCTGCAGGAGCCATGGAGTTCAGCAAAGAGATGAATTTGGTTTCTTGTCGGAGTAACTCCCTATCTTTATTGCCCCTTCTGAGACCCATGTGGACCCTGTGCATTCCGAAGGCTTTGAGTCCTCCAGGTTTGCTTTGGTGGAATGTTAGAAAATGCTTTGCAATCGTCCTCAGGGTTTTCATGTTTTGTTTATCCCTCGGTGCTGATACTTGCAAGATGTTCAGGTATACGCTGCTTCAGGGGTCTTATTGCTTTCCCTATAGATGTCAAATGACAGGGGTATTTCAGATTGTATACTACACCTGCTGTTTCACATGTAATGTAGTCTCTGATATCCCATGATTTTCCAAATTTATCTTGGAAGGATGTGCTGGTGATCCTAGTCGGGCATGCCTTGCATTTGCCACATTTGTATGATTCCTTTTTCTTAATCATAGGTGGGTTTTTTTTTTTTACAAATGACTATGAACTAGTATGTCCTTCATATTGCTGCTATGCCTCCAGCTAATCTGCACATGGTCCTTCATGATGTTGTTGAGGTCCTTTTTAGGATTCACACGTGTTTATTCAAGATATTGCAGATCTCCTTCCATTCCCGGGCAATATGTTCCAATGAAACGGACTGTATAATTTGGTCCTTCAAGGATTTTTGGGTGGGGAATGAGTAAGTCATCTCTGTTGGACTTACCAGCCTCCTTGTCAGCTCTCCTAATGTGACGTTTACTGTATTTTCTGTCCATCAGCATTTTTCCCAATTGTCCTGCTCTCAATTCGTATACTCCTGCCTGGGAGCAATTCCTTCTGGTTCTCAGGAACTCACCCTTCGGTAGACCTTTCAGTACAGGTGGAAAGTGTGAGCTGTCATGGTGTAATATAGAGTTGGTGGCTGTTTTCTTCCGGAATATACCTGTTGAGATATGACCATCCTTCTCGATGGTCAGTCTGAGATCCAGAAAGGTTACCGTATCCTGGCTCATATCTGTTGTTAATTTCAAATTTAGATGATTGTTGTTTAACACAGTGATGAATTGGGTGAATAGATCTTTCTCGCCCTCCCAGATAAACACGCACTATGTTCACCTTGTTTGTCAATGTCTGTATGTTGTTTTTTTTTTAAGTATATCTAAATAAAGGCTATATTTTATTTTATGGTGATCAATTTTCTTCGCATGTGTCACTCGACGTGATGCACGGGATCGAAGGTTGAATGTTACATCGATAGCTGCACATAATATTTATCGAATTGCATGTGGTTTTTAACCACATGCAATCGCTCTCCATGCGAAGTGCGGTGATGTAGTCAAGAGGGCTTTCGGGCATTAGTGTAGCGGAGCGGGCAGGTGGCGGGCGACAGAATTTGAATTTTTTTTTTTTTTCTTAAAAGACTGGGCGGCCCTCTGATTGTAAGGCTTCTCAGCCAATCAGAGGGCAGCCCAGTGTTTTGAAATATTTTTTCAAATTCTGCCACCAGCTGCCCGTCAGCCAGCCCTTCTGCTGCCTGCTCTGCTACACCGATGCCCACCAGCCCTCTTCAAGCACCCAATGTGTCATCGCATTTGATTGCACAAGTGTTTGGGCACCATAACCGTGACCACTCTTAACTCCTTTAATGAAATTGGTCTTAATAAATGAATGTCGGATTCTGGGAGAGCTTTTCCACATCCACCTGATGCAGTCCAACCTTGTTTTCTGAAAGGCCACAACCAAACATCGCCAAGCTTGTAGATGTACTAGTAATGTACCTAAACTACCCTTTATATCTGCCATGTACATATGGATGTAGCTTGCAAAATTATTGGTGCTAATATTGTGACCTAATCTTTAGAAACCGTTTTATTACAAATTTGAAAGCACCTGACGTATTTCTGTTTCTTTATAAGATGTTCAATGATATTGTCTTTTGTGTGTTAAACAGGGCATTTTCTTTTTTTTTACATGGGACTATAACATTTTAAACTGATATTTTAGAAAAAAAGATTATTGTAGTCATATTTGTTTTCCTTTTTTATTTTTGTATCTATTCATGCATATCCCATCTAATGCATACAGCTCTGTGTCCACACTATAATAACCCTTTTACACAACCGCAAAACCCCGGGTCTTCGGCGGGTCAGAACCGGGTCAGCGACAGTGTAAATGGGACACGCCGTGTCCCTTTACAGGGGACTTCTACCCAGGTCCTGGGTAGAGGGCGGTGTAAATGGGTACGCCGGGTCAGATGACCTGGCTCCCATTTACATCAATGGGGGACGTCCAACCTGCGGACCGCAGGTTGGACGGGGAGGCACATATAGTCTGTGCTGCTGTCTGCTATACCCTGCAGCAGCATAGGAGGTGAATGATGCCTGTGTGCGGCATCCATTCACCTCCCGGACAACGGCTGGGGGGTGCACGGGGGCTGGGGGCGCCGTGCTGTGGGTTGCCCACAGCACGGCGATCAGCGGTCCCGGTGTGGATGACCGCAGTCCCAGCGCTTGGAGATGATGTAATCTTCAAGCTCCGTCTACACTGTGGGTGGGCACCACAGTGTAAATTCCGGATCCGATCTGGCTTGGATCCTCCTTCCAAATGCCGGGTCGGATCCGGAATTTTTGGTGTAAAAGGGATATTATGCTCTTCTCTATACCCTTCTCTAAGGGTCACACGTTGGCCTCTTTGCACTCTATGGTACTTTAGGCCCGATTCAGACCTTACCAGGCAGCAGATCACAGATTGTATCAGTGCCATAGGGTTTCATCTGAGGAGGAGTAAGCTGCCGCCCAAACAGAAATATTAAACACCCCTTGCAATATTGCGAATGGACCACTAATCGCAATCGGATCAGATCCACACGCAATTCCCAAAACTTTAAACAGACTTTGTCACCTGTGGAAATGTGAGTAAGACGGAGACGGCCACTAATCTGCGACTGAGACCGGTGCTGACATCTGAAGGTGCCCAAACACGGTGCGATGTGTTGTAGGTGCGATTTGAACTATACAATGGTGTCGAATTTGTACAATTTGAACGTCAGTGCGATTTCCATTGTATGCCATTTCAACTGCATACAATTAGGACTAATCTACATTATGTAATTAGTTCATATTGTATACAATGGGCTACAGCTGTCATGGGATGCGATGCGATTTAGTACAAAAAGTACTGCAACTACTTTTTGTACTATACAATTTAAAGTACGTGGGAGTGCGCATCGCACATAACTGGTGCGATGTGAACTACATGCGATGCGTTTTGAACTTAAAAGCCTACCCTGAAAATGCTTTGAAAAACGTCAGCGTATATTTGACACACCCAGAAAATGCCAGGTTCTGGCCCAGAGACACTGGCTTCACAAACTGTGTGATGATTGCGTTTTTTTACTTGCGCATGTGCAGTCGTTTGCAAATTGCTGAATTAGGCCCATAGTTTTTTATCTGCACAGCTGTGTCCATGCATCAGCTAGATGCTACCAGATATTTTCAGAGTTTCAGCAGGTAGCTGTTCTCAGATATAGTGTCCGTGCCTCAGTCTTCTCTGGATACAGTCACATACAGTATAAGGAAGGGTTTTGTATTTTTAAAATAGACCCTTCTTTGTATTATGCACAATTACATAAAAAAAAACAACAACAACTATGTATGAGAAGTTTTATATAGCTATTTAATGTTTCCTTAATTAAACAGGATTACTCAGTAGTTAGGAAGACATCCGGTGAGCATGTGATACCCTCCACCATGGAGCCCACACCTCACGCACTGTTACATGACAGACTCCATGACCAGAAGATATTGGAACTCGCCAACAAGATCGTTCAGCTTCTGACTGGAGAGGTGACTGATGGGAATGGGACATTATACAGTAACACTGGGGGATGTGACCGGAGAGGTGACTGATGGGAATGGGACATTATACAGTAACACCGGGGAATGTGACCGGAGAGGTGACTGCTGGGAATGGGACATTATACAGTAACACTGGGGGATGTGACCGGAGAGGTGACTGCTGGGAATGGGACATTATACAGGAACACCGGGGAATGTGACCGGAGAGGTGACTGCTGGGAATGGGACATTATACAGTAACACTGGGGATGTGACCGGAGAGGTGACTGCTGGGAATGGGACATTATACAGGAACACCGGGGAATGTGACCGGAGAGGTGACTGCTGGAAATGGGACATTATACAGTAACACCGGGGGATGTGACCGGAGAGGTGACTGCTGGAAATGGGACATTATACAGTAACACTGGGGGATGTGACCGGAGAGGTGACTGCTGGGAATGGGGAATTATACAGTAACACCGGGGGATATGACTGGGGATGTGAATGCTGGGAATGGGACATTATACAGTAACACCAGGGGGATGTGACCGGAGAGGTAACTGCTGGTATTGGGGCATTTTACAGTAACAATGGGGATGTGACCGGAGAGGTGACTGCTGGGAACTGGGCATGATACAGTAACACTAGGGGATGTGACTGGAGAGGTGACTGCTGGAAATGGGACATTATACAGCAGTGGTGTCAAACTCATGGCCCTCCAGCTGTTGTGGAACTACACGTCCCAGCATACCCTGCCATAGTTTTAACAATTCATTTTATAAAATCTGTGGCAGGGCATGCTGGGACCTGTAGTTCCACAACAACTGGAGGGCCATGAGTTAGACACCACTGTTATACAGTAACACCAGGGAAGGTGTCCAAAGAGGTGACTGCTCGGAATGGGACATTATACAGTAACACCGGGTGATGTGACCGGAGAGGTGACTGCTGGGATTGATACATTATACAGTAACACCGGGGGGTGTGACTGGAGAGGTGAATGCTGGTATTGGGGCATTTTACAGTAACAATGGGGATGTGACCGGAGAGGTAACTGCTGGGAACTGGGCATTATACAGTAACACTGGGGGATGTTACCGGTGAGGTGACTGCTGGGATTGATACATTATACAGTAACACTGGGGGGTGTGACTGGAGAGGTGAATGCTGGAAATGGGACATTATACAGTAACACAGGGGGAGGTGACTGGGGAGGTGACTGCTGGGAATGGGACATTATACAGTAACACCGGGGGGATGTGACCGGGGAGGGGACTGCTGGGAATGGGACGTTATACAGTAACACCGGGGGATGTGTCTGGGTGATGATGGTATCATTGTATGTGTCAGGTTCCTATAAAGTGTCAGGATGTTACTGTCTATTTCACCATTGAGGAGTGGGAGTATATAGAGAGACAAAAGGGACTATACAAGGATGTGATAATGGAGAATAACCATCCCCTCACATCAATGGGTAAGAGGAGACTTTAATTTACTATAAAAAGAACAGGTATGAGGGCCACACAAAATATTACATATATTACTAATTCGTGTCTTACAGATGGAGCCAGTAACAGAGATACCCCAGAGAGATGTCCGTGTCCTTGTTATTCACAGAACTGTAGGAAAATTGCAGGATCCCACAGGAGAATCAGGTATAATTCTATATAATCTATACATCACGTGTGTGTGTGTGTGTGTTGTACACTTATAGTCTACTGTATTGTCTCAATCAGTGATCGCGAAAACCCTCAAAAACTATGGGTCCCTGGGACCCCTCACTTACAAAAATCGGGGTCCTACTTGACCTTTTCTGAGTCCCAACGGAATGAAGCCTCCTCTCCCCTTCCCCAGCATGGCACATACAGAAGCCTGCTCCTCTCTTCCATATGGCATATACCCTGAGCCAAGGGCCAGCCTGAGCCTATTTTTTTTTTTTGTTTTTTTTGGTAAGCAAACATAAATTTGGGCACCCCCAAAACTGTGGCTATTGTGGGTGGGGGGGGGGGGGGGATCAATTGGCAATTTGACCACTCACATAAAGCAAGATGCACATATACTAGAAAAAGGCATACTGTCGGAATAGGGACACCTGTACTGCACCGATCAGTATTGTAAAAGTAATGGCAGCAGGAACAGGAGGGATAGGGTTAGTGAAATCCCAGCAGAGTCTATAGGCTCCTCTCCTACAGGCAGCTCTGCCTGTTAAGAGTTAATTGGTGAGCTGCAGCCTCTCTGCCAGCCATGCAGTGAGGGGAGGAGGGGACAAGTGGGCCAATAACAGCCAGCACTTAGAGCCTGGAGGAGGTGACAGTGACACACGAGAGCAGCACCGCGAGGTAGGAGAGGAGGAGGGAAGTCTGCAGCCTGAGTCCTTCTAGCAATAAATCCCCTTACATGACACAGCCAAGCAGCCTGCTAAATGGACCACGCACCCCTCTTACCTCTACTTCCTGCCCGGGTCTGCTCCGTCCTCACTCACACCTCCCTGGTTCTGGCCCCCAATGCTGGTTTCAGTTCCTCGTGCTCCGTCCTCACACCAGCCGCAGCTGCTTCTGGTATTGGCTCCAGCCGTCTGTTGTTGAGGCGCAGTGCAGGAGCCAGCTTACGCGACTTCCGTACACTGCTGCCTATGACTCTATGGTGACAGGGACCCTTTCATTTTCGCACCCAGCAGATGTGTGAAGCGGCCATAAGTCACGCTGTGTCTTCTCCACGGTCGCATCACAACTGAGGGGGAAATAGATCCCTCCGCCCTTGTCACACACATTAACACGGTGTGCATGCCGAAATGGGCGGAGCGGGTCCCAGGGGACCCAGCCATTCATAAAAAAATGAGTCCCTGGTGCTCCAAAGTGGGTAAAATACTCGCTATAGCGAGTATTTGCGAACCCTGTCAATTAATAATGAACATTATTCAAGTGTTATTTTGTTTGTTTGGGTTATTTAGTTTGAAGATGTGACTGATGTTGTGGTAGAAGATATGGAGGAAGAATAGATGTATGTGACGGGTGATCAGCAGTGTAAGGTGGAGGAGGAAGTCCCTACAGATATCAGCACAGGTGAGTAATACGTATTACAGAAAATAGTCTCCTCACATCCTGTCACTGTGTAATTCACTCCCAGGGCTCTGACCAGTCTCTTGTGTATCTCAGACATTAGGAACCATTGGTCCTCATTCTAGTTGGATCGCTCCCCTGTGCATTTACACAGGGGAGCGATGTTTTGTGACTTGCCATGCTCATAAACATTTGTGCACATGTACAACCTTTCTTATGTGAGCGGGTGTGGTGAATTGATTATCCCATTCGCACCTAGCAGTGCCCCATGAAAACGCTGGGGTTCCCATGCTGATGCGGCCTTGATGCTGGGGTCAGGCAGCTGATGTCAGTGGATGTCAAGCTGCCCGCCCGCTTCCCGTACAAGGGCGCCACAGATCTCAGGTCAGCAGAGGCTGTCCTCGATCTGCAAAAGCCTGCAGGTTTGCTTTTCCTCTTTGTCATGTCAAAGGCACTTAGGGGAGAATCAATTCTTCGCTGAGGAACACGTTCTGGTGGCGGCTTCCATGCGTTCCAAGGCTGTTTCTGCTCACAGATTATGGAGACCTGAATCAGCCCATTGTAAATGGAACGCAGGCTGCCACTCAGACCACATTATTGAGATTGGGGCCTTCCCGATATATCGCTTTCTTCTCATGCTGAAATGTCATTTCATTGCAGACCAGGGTTTTGTGGAGGCCGGATGTGTTGGGAAGCTCACTGGGTATTGGGGATGTGGGGAGCCTAGACTTAGAGTCACAGATCTACCCCGTCACACTGCTGTGTCTCCTACAGATGGACCCTGTCCCAGAGATTACCCAGAGAGATGCCCCCGTCCCCTTCATTTACTAGATGGTACAGAAGAGAATTACAGGACCCCAACGGAGGATCAGGTAGATTAAATATGGGTCCGATGTACCATGCTTGAAAAGTGATAACATGGAGAGTGATAAACCACCAGCCAGTCAGCTCCTAACTGTCATGTTCAAGCAGTGGTTGAAAAATGCCAGGTAGGAGCTGATTGGTTGCTGGTGTATCACTCTCTCCATTTTATCATTTTTCAAGGCATAGTATATCTCGCCCTATATCTGTATAACGCCGTTCAGATATATCCATGATACACACGGCCTGCAATATATCAGCCATTCAATTGTACGGCCGATATAACGGCCATTGTGTACTCACCTTTGTACACGGATGTTCTACTGTTCAAGCTTCATTATAGAAATCTGAAATAATGAAGTGTTTGTATTGTTTAGGGCAAATACCTGACTGAAATGAAGGTACAGTAGATCTTATGGCAACAGAAGAGACGTTTGTAGGGGTGACCAGCAGCCTAATGAGGAGGAAATCCCTGCTGATATCAGCACAGGTGAGTAATAATCACTGACTACAGACTAGTCTTACACATTCTTCTTGTTCAGACACTGCTACAGCTTCTTATTCTACACAATCATCTGTCCGTACAGACTAATGAGGGAAATGTATCTGCCCAGTGTGGGAGTCAGGGCACATCAACCCCCTATGAGAACCCCTTCTATCATGCCACTGTGTTACCTGCCCAGAGATTTGTTCAGTCTCCTCCCTGCACTCTACAGTGTATCTTGGACATTTATTTATTTATTAATTAACAGTTTCTTATATAGCGCACACATATTACGCAGCGCTTTTCAGAGACATCAGCCCTCTTTACATTATATTACTTCTGTTATGTCTCTTATGGGGCCTACACATTCTCAGAACACTCAGCAAGATCGCTCAGCACACAGCGATGTGTCAGCGTTGTGTGCTGAGCAATCTCTCAGGGCCAGTGATCTCCAGTGATAACAACACTGCCCCTGACACCAGCAATTACAGTAGCTATCTTTATGACCCCTACACACAGAGCGATGTAGGGGCAATTTCTAAGTGCTCTAGTTAGAACGCTTAGAAAATGCCCTCAAATTGCCCCGTAATTTGGGTTTTGTGGTTGCACCAGCTAGTGAGGCTGTAGGGGTGCAAACAGTAATTTATCCGTCCCATTGCAAAATATTCCATTGCAAAATATATAAAGGCCCCTCCTAATGGCAGGAAATCTCTCTCAGGGCCTAACTCAGACCTGTGAGCAACAATTAAATTTTGCAGATGGACAAAACCATGCTGCACTGCAGGTGGGGCAGATACGCAGGTGCAGAGAGAGTTAAGCTGTGTACACACGGTGCGATTCTGCCTATCGATTTTGACTACATAGTTAGAATTGCACAGTATTCACCCCCTGTTTAGTCAGTAACTAAATTGTGCAGGCAAGTCTGGCTTGACCTTCTCACCTGTAGAATGAAAGATAGTCTAAAGTGCAGCTAGCCAAATCGACTAGATTAGATTTGGGTGGGATGTGCTTGAACTGTAATCTAAATCTCAGTGTAAGAATAAAGCAGCCAATATTTACCCTGCACAGAAACAATAGAACTCCCCAAATCTAACTCTTTGCACCTGTTACACCTGCCCCTCCTGCAGCACAGCAAGGTTTTGTCAATTTACAATAATTGCAGCTTTGTTAACAGGTCTGAATTGGGCCCATGGAAACATTAGGCAGACCAGAGTTAGCCGCACCCCCACTTGTGGTCCCCACAGCAGCTGCACCCACTGGGCCTTAGGTAGCCATTTCCTTGTTTTCTTTATTATTGCTCTGGTTGGGCAAGTCATGTTAAACAGTTGCAGGCGTGAGCGTCTTTTAGTGCGTATTATTCACAGTGCTGTGAGTAAGAATTGCATATTCTGCTGATTAAAATGACATGCTCCATTTATTATTTGAATTTAGTATCTGCAAATGAAATTCTACAGAAGTGTTTTCCTTTCCACTTGTTCATCGTATTCACATTGAGATTCAAATAGGCAGTTCTGTATATAGACTAGATAAGGAAGGGTGCATCTGTTGGTCTCCACTTTGATGTCCAGTGTAGCTGTGTATCCTGCTTCTTGCTGTGGCTGGGTTTATGCAGTGTGCTGGGGTGACATACCTGGGTATGAGAGTCTTCGCCCTCTATTTAACCCTGCATATTGTGCAACACCAAGGCATGGACCATTGTAGAATAATGTCGCCAGGCTTGGCTGTCAGGTGCCAAGATTGCACTTTACAGGATCTCATTGTAGAGCATAAACTCTACAGGCCAGAAGACGTAACACATTATGTAGCGCCAACCTTCTGCTGTGCTGATCTTTTACTAAAGCTTGATTCTGACAATGTTGGTCTACCTCCCCATACCCTCCAACACGACCCATTGCATTCGGTACACAATGCTCTGCTCCTGGACTTCCCTGGTAATGTATGATTGCCAGCACCTGTGTGGAACTAGGTCATTGCCAAGAAGGGTGTTTCAACTCAGGTGATGATAATCATACATTACATTACCAGGAAAGTCCAGGAACGGAGCATTGTGTACCGAATGGAATGGGTCATGTTGGAGAGTATGCCTTCCTGTGCAGGTAACTCCGTAACTATCCCTTGCTATAGGATATCTGCGCAGATGGGCTGGGTGTGATGCACTACTATACTCTCCCAGTTTGCTGTCTCCCCTGTAGTGTCTGAGATCCCGACAATCCTAACAGGGTCGAAATGCCGACAATTAAAATGTTGTTAATTGTGTCGGATGTATAGGTCAAGATCAGGGCTGGGCAACACAGGCCCTCCAGATGTTAGTGAACTACACATCCCAGCATGCCTTGCATCAGTTTCAGCATGGCCACATAGCAAAACTAATGCAAAGCATCCTGGGATATGTAGTTCACTAACATCTGGAGGGCCGGTGTTGCCCAGCCCTGGTCAAGATGGACACAGTATAACTCTACCGTGTCCCCTCACATGGATCGCTGTGCTTTGGGCACGGTGCCTCGCTGCTCTAGGCACACCATTATAATGCCCACTTGGATCGTGAAGTAGGTACCAAGTCATTTTTCAAAGAAAAATATCATGAAAAACTCATGTCGACTCTTGACCTGTCAACACTTTAAATGTCTGTATTTTGACCGTGTCAGCATTTTTAAATGTTGGCATTTCGAACGTGTTGGGATTTTTACCTTGTCGGTATTTTCGCTTTTGGGAAATTTACTCTTGAGAGTTCCCTAGATATAACAAAGGAACAGAGAGGATTGTTATCAAAAGGGTATCTATGCTAATGACCGGTTCATCCTCGTTCCATCCATCACTCCAGCTGCTCGGAGCTTCCTGCCCAAAGTCATATGGCAACATTTCAAAAACAAAACCTGTACACAGTACTACTATTAGGTTCTGTCTATAACCCTCACCCTGCACAGATATAAGATCCATGATACAATCCGTGCCAACTGAAGAGGGTTCCGCAGCTGGGTCATGTTGCTGACGGGGGGTCCTTTCTGCTGTTCTGTAAATGCTTCATGATTATTTGTGATCTGTAAAAAGAAATAAAATCATTATACATTGTGAACTTGGAAATAGTATGAAGAGATGTTACTGGTTAATACAAAAATGGATTAAAATTCTATTTTCTGACATTTTATTTGTAGCAGATGGATGCACAAGCAGGTATACCTCCGAGGGCGGTCTCCTTTTATCTCCTCATTGTATAATAGAAAATAACAGCACACAGGATTCTCCAGGAGACATCTCTATTACTCTAACTGTACATCCAGTGGCTCACAGTACAGATATATCATCTGCTCCCTCTAATTGTGGCCCTGTAAACTCCAATATTGCTACACAAATGACTGCTCATAGACATGATAAATACTTTCCCTGTTCTGACTGTGGGAAATGTTACACAAGGAAATCGCATCTTGTTGCACATCAGAGGCATCATAACAGGGAGGAACCATTTCCATGCTCTGAGTGTGGGAGATGTTTTGCTCAGAAATCATATCTGATTATACACGAGAGACTTCACACAGGTGAGAAGCCATATCCATGCTCAGAGTGTGGGAAATGTTTTCCAGCATCATCAAGTCTTGTGAAACATCAGAGAATTCACACGGGAGTGAAGCCCTTTTCATGATCGGAGTGCTGGAAAAGTTTCATATTGAAATCCCGTCTGGTTCTACATCATAGAAGTCACACTGGAGAGAAGCCATTTTCATGTTCTGAGTGTGGGAAATGTTTTACCAAGAAATCTGGTCTCTCTAAACATCACATAATTCACACTGGTGTGAAGCAATTTTCATGTTCTGAGTGCGGGAAATGTTTTTCACAGAAATCAAATCTCGGTACCCATCAAAAAATACATAACAAAAGATGAGCCGATGGAGATGAAACGCATCATTGTAAATATTTCAGTTGCTATTTACAACAGCGATTCTCCAAATATGAGCGGGATATGACAGCATCTAATACATTGATGGGGTTCACCAGGGAACATTGTATGCAGAACTGTACGGCTTCTATGCCAGAGAGACAGTCATTTGTATTGAACGTCAATGACACGAGAATGTTTGGAAGCTAATGTGTGTAAGTGTCACAAATCTTTTACTGTTTTTCATCAATATGAATGTTACGTTCTTATTGCCATTGGAGAGTACATTTCAGATGGGTACTGAAGATGGTGTTTCCCTAACTGTGTGTAAAATAAATCCATTGTATGCCAAACAAGAACCCTAGACCAGGCATGTCCAAACTATGACTCTCCATCTGTTGTGAAACTACAAGTCCCATCATGCCTTGCCACAGTTTTGCTATTAGGGAATACAAAACTGTGGCAAGGCATGCTGGGATGTGTCATTTCACAACAGCTGGAGGGCCATAGTTTGGACATGTCTGCCCACACCCAAAGTTGGTAATGTCTTTCGGGAGCCCATTGCCTCTAGGGAAAGTACATGATTCTTTACCAGACAGTAGGTCCAGATTTCCTGCTCTGGAAGCACAGTCAGTCCTGTGAGTCCGTAAGGGGATTACACATCACCTCAACGACCAACCTGACCCAAGACTCCCATCTCTATTCCACAGGTCACGTAGCCAAACAGACAGCCAGGGAGGAATTGTAGGTAATACACAAATACCTATTAATTACCCAACATCGGTGTCGGAGCTGGGGATATTCTGGGAGCCATCAGAACGCTGGCCAAGGTTCGTTCGAGTGTGGACCATTGTTTCAGCGCAGCAATGTAAGTGAATCGCATAATAGTAAGGGAGATGGAGGTGATCCTTCTGCTAGCACAGAACCAAACGCTAAAGCCTGAAGGCCTCCATACACTAGTGAGATTTGGTCTGATTTGACCCGATTCTGATTGATCGGGCTGATAAATCGGACCAAATCTCATCCAATCTGATGCGCACGGTCCGTGTGTATCGGACTGGAGTCGGGAGGTTGGATGGGCTGCACATAAGAAAAGTCTTGTGTAGCAGGGGACCCTGGGAGCCAGCAGGGGGGATGAAAAGTGGTGGGTGGGGGACGCACAGAGGCAGTGAGTGGACGTGGGTATGGGTAGCCGGACAGCAGTGTTCTCGGAGAGCCATGCAGGGGAGCCGGGAGATGAGGTTCGAAAGAAAAAACCCATACCAAGTGCCAAATCGTGTCAGAGCCTTCCCAGGGAGCTGCCGTGAATTAAGGTCTGACTTGTCCTTTGGAAAGTTGGCCTAATGTATGGGGACCTTAACAGTCAGACTACTCCATCCAGAAATGGTGTCAAGTTCCTTAATTGGTGTTTATAGCAAAGAGATAATTTAGGAATATAACCCCCCCCCCCCCCCCCCCACCAACCCTGGTTGATTTGCCAGGTTGGTCGACCCATGTTATAAGCTTTGGTGCTTTCACACTGCACCTCGACCAGGGTTGACGTGTAACCAACCTGCCAATTACCCGGGTCCGAGATGCGGTGTGAAAGGGGTATAAATGTAGGATCTATGGACGGACAGACTTTCTGGCAATTGCCGTAACTGCCATATGGCCTGGCCGGTCCGGGGCTTAATTAGAAGAGGAAGCTTCCTATTTTATGCAAAACACATGCGGCAGTATCTGGTTGGTAGATCTAGAGTCAAAAGATGGTCAATAGGTCAACCCCAAACTGTCAACAGATCTACCAGTGCAAAAGTTAGATGAACAGGGGTGGACACACATTGGCTATGACTGTAACTGGTAACCTGTGCTGAGTGCAGCAGGAATGGCACCTTGCCCCAAGTGTGTAGAGCAAAGCTTGGCAAGCAGAGCACTCTGGCAAGGGTCCATGCTTTCACTAGTTTAGCTCAGATATTGTGAAACCTACAGAATGAAATCCAGGTCGACCTATTGTCTGTCTTTTTACTGTAGATCTATTGAAGCACTCCCCATGTGAGAGTGGGAAACCCTTCGGCCGGATCGGCTACAGGTGGCCGGGGCTGTTTTGTCTGCAGTCCCCATCACCTCATGCAGAAATTAGTTCTTGGGCAAATAGCTACTTCCTGTCATTTTTTTTAAACCATTACCTGAATGAGACTGTAGTGAACTGGTACATGAAGTATTCATTTCCCTCTTGGGTGTTATGCTATGTTTCGAAAAAGGGTATTCTGTTTGGCCAAAAGGTATTATACTGGCCAAACACACTTGTAAGATATATACATTTTTTTTCAGTTTTGCATATCTTTTTTGTATCGGCCATTTACTGATGGTCACTGTGATGCTTTGTGTGTTATATTGCAGTCACTGCGATGTTCTGTGAACTGTATGGCGACGTTGATATTTCATAGTAACATTTAGCAGTCGCTAGGATGCTCTGTGGTCTGTATGAAGGTCAGTGAGATGTTGTGGGTAATGTATAGTGGTCGGGATGCTGGGCCTGATTTATAGTTGCAGTTTTGTGATGCTAGGCTGCTCGCCGGGTTCCTCCCCATGATGTGCTCTCTAAAGTGCCAGCGCTTCACTACAGAAAGAAGCACTTGCGCATTACCAGCTACCCCCTGAAGCAAAGACCGTCCAAGTTCTAGGTTGCTGCATGTGATATGCAGCCGGCGCAGCCTTCCCCGGAGCGGTCTGGACACTCCTGCTTTATCAGGACCACTCCCACAAAATGCAGCAGCCTGTAACACAGCGTTGCTGCCCCTGACACTAAGATCTCCTGTGTTCTTAAGGCCCCCATACATTAGGCCGACTTGTCCTTAGGACAAGTCGGACCCAATTCTCCTGTGAGCCGCCCGGCAGCTCCCCGGGAGGCTCAAATACAATTTGGCACTTGATGAGCCAGTTTTTACATGTGATAAATCGCTTGCGATTTATCACATGTAAAACAAATGGGGAGCTGCAGGGCGGTGAGGAGCAGTGGGGGCGGGCGGCGGCAGTAGTGGGGGCGGGCGGCGGCGAGTGATGCTGACCTGGCCGGGCAGCTGTGATCACAAATAGCAGCGCTGCCGCTGCGGGATGGGACGCACAGTGGCGGCTATTAGATTTTCAAAATACCTGTCAAATGACCGGCCGTTCTGTGATTGGCTGAGAGAGCTCTCAGCCAATCACAGAACGGCCGGTCATTTGACAGGGATTTTAAAAATCTAATAGCCACCACTGTGCGTCCCGTCCCATCCCGCATCGGCAGCGCTGCTATTTGTGATCACAGCTGCCCAGCCAGGTCAGTGTGTCTGCCCGCCGTGCTCCCCCGCCCCCCGGTGTCTGCATGCATATGCCTGACAGGTGGGCAGGCATATGCATAGCATACAGGGAGGTCGGATGATCTTATGTGCTGACCGTCCGACCTCCCTGATCCGGTCCGATGCGCACGGGACCGCGCATCGGATCGGATCATACATCACACACCTGCGATTTTGGGGCGATTTCATCCGGTTATCGGCCCAAAATCGTATAGTGTATGGGGGCCTTTAGTGTCAGGGCTCACACATGCATGCTTCAGCATGCGCAGAACTGCAGTAATCATGGAATAGCACTTCTGTGTCCCAGTCTGAGTCAGACCCGTTACGTTGAGTCGTGGAGTAAGAGGCAGGAATATGACATGTTAGATTCAGCCTGCTCCTTGTGTACATCCGCTTTCACTGTTTGTGGACTTATTATTACAGACCCTCCTATATGCAAAGGCCCCTCCCTCTGTATGTGAGACTTTTGCTGGAGGACCCAGAAAGTTCTAATAGCAGTGCGCCAGTTTGCAGACCTTTTCTGATATGTTCAAGTAGGGGAACCTCAAATATCACTTTTCACATTTAATACATGTGTGATATGCTGTTTTCCAACTTGCTGCTACCTCTAGTCTTTAATGGTGCTATTGCTATGGTCTGTTTTATGTCATTTTAACACCTGTTTCTCTTTTATACAGGATTTTGTGTATCAATGTAATGAAATCTCTCCCACCATTATATCATGACTGTTGGTCCATGCATCCACTGGAAAACCAAAATCACTACTGTTCCGTGAATATGTGAAAGCTGCTCCTCATGACGGGTACTGTGCAACTAGATTCCAAATGAATTGTTTATAACATTGTATGATGAGTTACGTGATTGGACCATGTGACCGGAGCTCTATGGTACGCATCATTTTGTTTCTGGATAACCATGGAAATCCAAGACAACGCCATGCTCATACCTGTGTCCCCTGGTTCTACATTGCCAGACAGACTCCCTTGTATACAGGTTACCGTGGCAATAGAGATGAGTCATGTGACCAGGTGTGTCCTGAAATTGATTGGATGCTCCTTCAGGAAGGTTATGTGTATAAGTTGCTATGGAACTGGCTTCTTAGCAACTGCTGTTTTCTGATTGGCTCCTTGTCTTCATGTTAGGATGGGTTGTTTTTATTAGTCAAAGGACTCTGTATAGTTCGGTTACAGCGCGCAGCATTGTTTGGACTACTTCAGGGCAGTATTATAGACACACTTACCTGCTCAGCCTTGAAAAAGATCCAAAGCGCGAATAGAAACCCGTTGGGTGGTCTCCTAAATGACTGTGTAAACTCTAATGGCAGAGGGGTGTGGCAGAACCAGGGCTAATTCTGTGACTGGCACCTCATGCTGATTAGAACGCGCTCTTACTCCTTCTAAAAGCAGTGGCACAGATGGTTACCTGTACTTCTTGGAACACATTCAGATTTTGTTTAGCCTGGTACTGTTGGCATGACAATAACCCGGGTATGACATTGATTTGCGATGTTACAGGGGTATATGGGGTACAGAAGAAAAAGGGAGTGGAGCGAGGAAAGGCGAGGGCTTCATAGAAAAAGAGAGTTGTGAGAGCGAGGGTGTCAGACAAAGCGGGGAGAACAAGGGAGGGGTGCGCGGAGGTGTAAGAGTGTGAAGGGGCCTCCACATGTGGCGATGTGCCGCTGAGCGATCTGCCAGGGCCAGTGTTCTCCGGTGATGCATGATGTATATCGCCGGGTGATAATGCCGTGCATTGCTATGGCTCCTACACACGGAGCGATTTAGGTTAATTTTCAAAGCAATCTAGTCAAATTAAGTGAGATCACTCAGAAAATGACACAATCGTTACGTGTGAAGGCCCCACTAGGGGGGGGGAGACAGGAGCAAGAGATTGAGTTTCAGAGAGAGGGGGGTGTCAGGAAATAGAACGAAAGTGTGTGTCAGGGAGAGAGGGTGGAGACTATCAGAGGGGGAGGGAAGAGCGAGGAAGTGTGGGGAAAGAGGTGGGGAGAAGGTAGTAAGGAAAAAGACTAGGAGCAGAGAGATATAAGAGGTGAGACGAAGGGAGGGGGAGTGAGAGAAAGAGGGACAGACAACAAGCGGCAAGAGGGGATGAGCTGACAGGAGGGCAAGTGGGTGAAGTGACGGGGCAAAAAGAGGTTAGGTGATGGGTGGTGAGAGGGTGAGGTGCCTGATGGCATGAGGGGGTGAGGTGATGGGGTTGAGGGAAGAGGAGGTAATTCACATTCCACTGGGCTCTATGGTTCTCCGGCGGCATGCTACCTGGCTCCAGCGCTCTCTTGCTTCCTAGTGGTGGCTGTCCGTGCTCTCCTGTAAGAGCACCAGCGGCTGGGGAACAGGAGAGCCGCAATGGGCAGCGCCGGTTGCTAGTGTGCTTAACCCGCTTTGGTCCTTTAGCCGCAAATAGCGGCTCTTCACCAGGCCGCAGGCAGCACAGAGCCCCGGGCTTCTCTCCAACATCACTGTGGCAGTGGCAGCGGGGTCCAATGAGGTGTCCGGCTCAGCCATGCTGCAGATCACAGCACATGGGTCACGCATGGCGGGTGCTGCGCACGACCTCTGCCCAACCATTATCCTTCTTATCTTGGCTTCATTTTTTTAAATTTGAGTCCTGGGTCCCCAAATCGGAGTAAAATCCATGCTGTAGGGCGTTTGTGCGATCATTGTGTATGTTGCAATTTCAAACACTCTTGCTTCTATTTATTGCAAAGCTCTTTCATGTAGAATGTATGATCCGTGGCACAAAATACATAGGACAAGCATATAGTGTAACCCTTAGCATGTATGGGGTTAAATGGAATAGTTAACTGGTGTATGCCTCCACCCAAGTTTCAGTAACCAATCACCCCCCTCCTTGTATTAATATGAAGCTCTGCAAATTTCAATTAGATTGAAGCAAACACCCAGAAGGCACAGCTTACAGAGCCTCTGTGATGCCACCCTGCCGAATACCCGCCCTTTTTGTGTTAGGCAGACACATCCCCTCACATGTGCCAGCTTTATTAAACAAATCCATAATCCTAACCAAACAATCACAGGGCAAGGGAAAGAAAGTGAAGCGGTGCGCTCTGTTCTTGCTAACGTACCCCTCGGCGTGTCCGTTCCACAGCTGTGGGTATGCGGCCACGCCCCCTATAAATTTGGTATCTCCTGGGCCAAGCCAGCCACCGGCATGTGACTCACGTGAACACGCCCCTTACCATTTTTGGGATCAGCTACCATCCGCACCTCACCCTACCTGGCACGCAACCCGTATAGCCCCTACCGTATTAATGCTGGAACCAGGCGTGGTGCCGCCTAATGGTAAGTATGCGAGGCATTCTGTAACTCCCCACATTTCCTGCCTTGTGCAGGTTCTCAGTGAGCTGGAGGAGGAGACGGGTGTTAGTAAGTTATTGCACTGGTTCCTGTGATGTTACCACCGCCACTGGTCTGACCTATGTCTTGTAACTGTCTGACCTCCACCTCCCTAGCCCATTTATTTCCTCTACGGAGCGACCCTGGCTTGCGGCGGATGTCGCTGCGTCAATCCTGAAGGAATGAGTACTGTACCTGCTGGCGTTCCAGCCCAATGCTGTGACGCATCGCTTAAATACCACTGCGAACTGGTACCTGGTGAGGGCCATCATATCTGCGTGAATGAGTAAGTTCTCCCCTCCAGCTGGCCTGACCTCTTGAAAGCCCTGAGCTGCCCTGACGGGGCACAACATTGGGTCCCGGTGCCTGGCCAGCTGTATCCATCTCCCTCTGCCAACCTGATCTGTTTTTGACCTGTCTGCATTCACCACCACATTCCCCACAAGCAGGCCGCTCCCCCAAAAGTGATGGTAAAGGCTGCTGTGAACAAATCTGTTTCGTATTTGCTGCTGCACGCTGCTGTTAAGGCTCGCATCACGCTACCGAGCCTTTCCTCCATTTATGGCTCACGGGGATCCGGCCTCCTAGGTTCTGCTCTGGCCCATCCCCTCGTCACTGTGCGCACTACAAAAGCCTTGGTATTGTCGCCTTTACCGAGCGGCTTGGAAAAGAAAGCTATTCCCACCAGCGTGGTGCTTGCCGAGGAAGGACAGTAAGAGTCGCAGGGGTTCCCGCTTCTCTGAGGGTCACCCCCCTTGGAACTGCTGCCATCTACCCCATTCTGCCCTATAAGCTTTCAATGTCTTGTGTGCCAGGGACCTCTCCACTAACTCGTTTAGACAGGCTCGATTATCTGCCAAAGATGGGATGGGCAAGTTAAGCCTTTCCCCTGCGCTAGCGGTGCTGCTGCTCTAAACACCTCTTACCTGTGTCGCGGTAACGCATCTGCAATCACATTCTGCTCCACGGGCACGTGCTTTGCCCGAAATGAGATGTTCTGGCGGAGGCACGCCTCCACTAAGGCCCGCAACAATCTCACTACTACTCACTATTGTCTCCCTGTATTGTTCATTTGTACGGCGCTGCGAAACACTTGTGGCGCCTTATAAATAAAATGATAATAATAATACTGGGGGTGATGAAGCAGACTGGTTGTTTATGGCCTGCATCACCCCCATGTTGTCACACCAAAACAAGATGCGTCTGTTTGCCAACCTTTTCCCCCAGATGCCTATTGTTACCACAATGGGAAACAACTCTAGCGCAGCCAAATTTTTGGGCAGGCCTTTCTGGACCCAGCTGACTGGCCACACTTCTGCGCACCATTCGCCCTGCCAATTTGCACCAAATCCTGCTGACCCTGTTGCGTCTGTAAACATCGCCAAATAGCCGTTTGTCTGTGCTGCGCTAGGCGATATGCACACCCCATTGAACTGCTGCAGGAACCCTTCTCATACCAACAAATACTCTTTCAGATCCCGGCTGATGCGTATGAAATGATGCCTTTTTGTCACCCCAGCAGTGGCCCTTTCTAACCTCCTTTTGAAGATTCTGCCCATGGGGATAACCCGGCAATTAAAATTGCGCAGCCCCAGCACTGATTGCATCTTTTCTAGGGTAACCTTGCTGGCTGTAGCACAGGCGCCTACCTCGCTGGAAAGCGTTTCTGCCTTGTCGGCCGGCAACCTGCACTGCATCCTCACTGTGTGTATTTCAATCCCTAGGTAAGAAATTAGTGGTTTTGGGCCCTCTGTCTTTTCAGCAGCAATGGGGACCCCAAAATCACCTAGCATAGCTTCCAGCTCCTGTAGCAGGTGCCTGCATTGTGCCGGCCCTGCCAGCAAAAAGTTGTCCAAATGTGCCACTACCCTGCTCCCTGTTCACCTTACCAAGCACCATTACAGGAATGTGCTGAACGTTTCGAATGGCGCAACCCATGGGCAAGCATTTGTCTATGAAAAAATATCCGTCAAAACCAAGCCCCATGAGGTAGAAACTATCAGGGTGCAGGGGAGGAACCTGAATGCAGATTTGATGTCTAGTTTTGCTAGCAAAGCCCCTTTCCCCTGTCCTCTCACCGTTGCCTGATCGAAAGACTGATACTGCACTGAGCACTGTTCCTGAGCGTCATTTACCGATACCCCTTCTGGGAAAGACAGGTGCTGAATGAGCCTAAATTTACCTGCTGCTTTTTTGGGCACCAGGCCCAAGGGGGAAATCACCAAGCCTGGCAATGGAGGGTCCTTGAATGGGCCCGCCATTTTCCCTAATTCCAATTCCTTCGCTATCTTTTCTCGCGCTGCCTCTGGCTATGTGCAGATGGAACGCAGGTTCCTACTGCACACGCTGAACAAGACGGGCTTTCTTATGGGATCCTGAAGCCCTCCTGCAACAGCTTGGTCTCTGCCTTTCTAGGATATTTGGATAGCCGCTCCCAGATCCCCCCCTAGCCTCACTGGGCTAGGTGCTTTTACCAGTGACTGTCGCTCCAGGTACTTTGTCCCCGTGCTGACCTTTCTGCTTATAGCAATCCTTTGCTGGGTGATTCACACTGCAGATTGTACATGATTGTTTAAACTTACCTGGTGCACCCTGCATCAATAAATGAGTAGCATTTAAGCTTGTCATGTTTGTGCGTGCTAGGCCTCCCTGCTGACTTCTTCATTGCGCCACTTTTCTCTGCCAGAGCCTCCGATTGCGTCCTAAACCATAGCTCCATATCCCTGGTGCCATGCTTGATGGGCTTATGTCCCTGTGACCTAAGCCTAAAGTCCTCATCATATTTGCACCAAGCTTGGCCCCCGCAATCGTTGTGCGTGTTATATATAAGGCTTGACATATTTCACCATGTTCATCAGCACGTCGGGATATGGTTGCACGTAACAGCTTGCGTACACCAACATTCCCGTTACCCAATGCTGTATAGTTTTGTACGATTAATTTTGCCAAATATCGCTGCATCTTTCCTTCTCCCTCCACCCGCTCTCAGTAAGGGAGCCTATGTCTATAAAGTCGCCGTTCACAATCTGTTTTTTGAGTTTCGCGGGGAAGGTGTGCTTCTAGTGGGCCCAGCGCATGATCTGCTTCCTCTGCCTGGTGCAAGAATCCGGACTTCACTGCCTCGGCTTGCCCTATTTTACTAACAGCGCGTCAGCCCCTGGTGCTGCTAACTTCTTTTTCTCAATATTTTTGCGCGCCAATCGCAGCCTCTCCCTCAGCTCTTTGCACTTCGTCGTCCGTATCTGACTCGCTATCCCCTGCAATGCTCTGTTTGTTACCGCTGTGCGCCAATAAACCTGCACCTACGCTATCACCCGCGATGCTCTGCTTGCTACTGCTGCGCGCCACTACCCCTCAGTGACGTGCGGTGAGGTTAGTGGTTGGTGAGGCACTGGCTTGGTGGAGTCAGCGACCAGGGGGTCTGGGGGGAGGGCTGGGTCCGGGTTGCTTCTGCGCTGACAGACAGGTGTGGGAGCTGCCGTCTGCATAAGCAGCAGAGAGACCGGCAGAGCAGCTCCTGCCTGACAGCGCAGAAGCAACCCGGACCCCAGCACTTGCCACAAACCCCCTCGTCGCTGGCTCCACCAAGCCGTCACGGGGTCTGCCCATTGGTCTGCCCACATACCTCTTCTACTAAAAAAAAAAAAACCACTTGTGGCCAAATGTACTAGACTGTGTTCAGTGGCTGTGCAGGATGCCAGCTGAACTCCGAGTTTTTTTTAAGAGGGCAATCATTTACAAGAGATGGGTTTTTCCTTGTAAATGTCTGCCTCTTTAAAAGAACCTCGAGTTTAGCCGGCATCCTGCACAACCACTGAACACAGAGGCTAGTACATTTGGCCCATATACTTCACTTATTTTACAGAAACACATAGATACAGTGCACAACTCTATAACTTTACACATACACACACACCTCTATTACGTTACACATACACACACCTCTATTACGTTACACATACACACACCTCTATTACTTTACACATACACACACCTCTATTACGTTACACATACACACACCTCTATTACGTTACACATACACACACCTCTATTACGTTACACATACACACACCTCTATTACTTTACACATACACACACCTCTATTACTTTACACATACACACACCTCTATTACTTTACACATACACACACCTCTATTACGTTACACATACACACACCTCTATTACGTTACACATACACACACCTCTATTACTTTACACATACACACACCTCTTTTACGTTACACATACACACACCTCTTTTACGTTACACATACACACACCTCTTTTACGTTACACATACACACACCTCTTTTACTTTACACATACACACACCTCTATTACTTTACACATACACACACCTCTATTACTTTACACATACACACACACCTCTATTACGTTACACATACACACACCTCTATTACGTTACACATACACACACCTCTATTACGTTACACATACACACACCTCTATTACGTTACACATACACACACCTCTATTACGTTACACATACACACACCTCTATTACTTTACACATACACACACCTCTATTACGTTACACATACACACACCTCTATTACTTTACACATACACACACCTCTATTACGTTACACATACACACACCTCTATTACGTTACACATACACACACCTCTATTACTTTGCACATACACACACCTCTATTACTTTACACATACACACACCTCTATTACGTTACACATACACACACCTCTATTACTTTACACATACACACACCTCTATTACTTTACACATACACACACCTCTATTACGTTACACATACACACACCTCTATTACTTTACACATACACACACCTCTATTACGTTACACATACACACACCTCTATTACTTTACACATACACACACCTCTATTACTTTACACATACACACACCTCACAGCCCCCTCCCTCCACAATTGCCACACACAAAAAGGGGGTGTGGCCACTCAAAAGGGACGTGTCCTTGAGTGCAGTGAACCACAACATTTACCACTTCTACACATTATGCATATAGTAGATCCCATTATACTTGCTCTTTACACATGATGCCAAACGAAATGAGCCAAAATTCACATAACACCATACAGATTAAGCCCAAATTCACAATAAATACCATAAACAGGGACATTGCGTGCCGAAGGCACACACCAAAAATTTACACCATAATGACAATTACACGTTAAGTCACACACCATAATGTCCATTATGTATTATGCCAAGCATTGTAATGCCTATTACAAATTATGCTGCATACTGTAAATGCTGCTTACCTACATGCTCTTTGCCAGGGGTTCCGTGCTCGTTGCCATGTGGGATTACATGCTTGATGCCAGGGGTTCTATGCTCATTGCCATGGGAGGTTACATGCTCGTTGCCATGGGGGAATACATGCTCCTGGTAACGAGGGGACAGCTGTGGGCACTGACAGGTGGGCAGAGAGCCAGGGGCTGCCCGGCTGTATTCACAGCGCTGCCCATCCCGGCTATTTGAAATCTCGTGCTGCCGCCTGCTGGGTCTCAGGAGCGGCAATGGTGGCTCCTGACTGGCTGGCGAACCCGGGCGACGGAAGCGCAAGATTTCTAATAGCCGGGACGTGCAGCGCTCTGAATACAACCGGGCAGCCCCCAGCTCTCTGCCCGGCTGTCAGAGCTTACAGTTCTTTCCAGCAGTGGCTGTCCCACACCCCGTTACCGAGAGCGGCCCTGCATGCCCTGTGGCACGGGCATAACTAGAACTTTGAGGGCCCCATAGAAACCTGGAATGGAAGAAGGGGGCTAGAGAGACAGGGTGGGGGGAGACCTGAAGGTAAGAGACGGCACTGAGAAGGCAGGGAGTGGGGAGAGGGGGCTGAGAAGACAGGGTGTGTGAAGAGGGGGTCTAGAGGGGGCTTGGGAGACAGGGAGTGGGAGAGGTGAGACAGGAAGGTAATAGAGGGCCCTGAGCAGACAGGGAGTGGGGAAACAGGGGGGGGGGGGGGGATTTAAGGGGGATAGATGGGGGAAGCTTGGGAGACAGGAAGGTAAGATAGGGGCCTGAGCAGACAGGGAGGGGTAGAGGGTCGGGAAAGGCTGTGGAGAAAGGGTGGAAAAGACTGGGATTAGGGAGAAAGGGAGGGGGGAGTAGGGGGCTAGGTATACAGAGAGGTGGCTGAACAGACATGGAGTGGGAGAGAGAAGGTGGGTGGCGACAGTAAAATCTTGGTAAAGTGCCTCCTAAGACAGTACCTGCCTAGTCCCCCTTCAATAATAGCGGTGCGGACCACTCGCTGTGCTGCGCTGGCATCTCCAGCTGCAGCCAGTGATCACTGCTGGCGCTGTGTCCCCTGGCTGTTCCCCGGTGCCGGTTTAATACTATACTATAGGCAGCGGGAGGTACCGCACTTGGTGCCTCCTAAACGGAGAAAAATGGAGAAAAAAGTATTATAATAATACAAAGCATATACATATGACACATAATATGTGTCATAAGTATTTTCTTTGTATTATTTTATTATATTAATCATTAATGACAGGGGAGGCACTGCCTCCCCTGACTGCACGTCCCTGCTACCCCTGCACCTAGCGCTACGCTTTGCCTGCTACCCTCGGCAACATCCGACACAGAAACATTTTGCACATTGCTACCCTGCAATACTGTATCAATACCCGAATACACATTACAAACATTGCTTATCTCACCGATTCTGTGCGTTGCTGGTCCGTTGCTTCCTTGAGCCGCGCTTGTCTGGGCGGCGGACTCTGTCCCCGCCACTTCTGCTGCGCTTGCCATGGAGCACTATTGTGCTATCGCCCTGCTGGTCGTGGCATGGGCCCAAGTGTCCCTGATTGCGCCTTGGCAAGCATTCGCGCCCCCCCCCCCCCCCCAGCTTGTGTTAAAAAGGCCTGTATCTGTTCCTCATAAGCAAGTTGCTCTGGCCCCTGTGCTCCTGGGGTATCGATCTCTGCATCCGCTGCCCATTAGCCGTGGTAGTGGGACGGCGGCACTCCCGGGGTGGGGAAGGAAACCAGGGGGTAGTGGGCGAAATAACCCTGGCTTCTACTCCCCGCTGCTGGCTCCCTGTACTCCTCCCTGCCCCTCCTCCGACTTGGGGTGAACTCAGGCTGCCGAGCGGGGCTGTTGTACTTCTGGGTTTCCACAAGGAAGACCCACTTTCCCCGCACCTCTGACGAATCTGCTCGGCTCTCCCTGCTGCCTCCCCTCTCCCTCCTGTGTCCCATCATGTATCTGCTGGCCGCTCGTGAAGGTAGGGAGTGATGCTGGCGCAGGTCCAAGTGGACCTGCTGAACAGTGACGCTGCTCTGCCCCTCCTCCCCCGACTCGTGCCCGTCTGACTTTGTGGCTTTCGGCATCTCCTCCACCCTTGTGCGCTGGCTCTCACCCTGTAACGATGTGTCTGCTGACCTGGCAGAAATGCCACTGATGCTTGAACGACCTTGCTGAACAGATTGGAGCTGCACTTCCTTCCTACGACCACCAGATGGTGTCAGAGAGCTCCTTTTCCTCTGCCCATGCTGCTGATCTCGTGGACCTGAAGCTCCCCTCTGCACAGCGTCTCCTTCTCTGAACCGTGCTGCCCGGCTTCTGCTCCTCTCTGGCCGATTTGCTGGCTTTTTAACTGCCTGCATGCTGCTTCTGGAGATGGCCTGGACTGCTGCAATTTCTTGCTCAATCTCCATGCTCTCTGCCCCTGGCTGCTTTGTCGTAGCTGGGGGATGAATGAGCCCTGCCCCCCTGCTCTCCACTTTTAACCCCACTGCTGCTCCCCCCCCCCCCAATTTAACCCTGTCTCCTTTCACTGGCCTTCTCCCTGGCTAGGTTTCAAGAAGGGGACCGGCCAGCCTGGCTGCTGCCTCCCCCCCCCCCATCCCTTCGACCTGGGTTTCCCGCCGTTGACCTTTGGGGTGCCTAGGGCCCCGCCCCCTTATCTTGCTCCAGGGGCAATTTTGGCCCCCTATGCTCCCTTTAGAGGGTTACCATAAAGAGTGGTAGAGGGTGGATACTACAGAAAACTCTGTAGTAATAATCTGGACAATTCTATTTTTAATGCATTTAAAAAAAAAAAACCTGAATGAGTTCTGTATAGGAGCACATAAAGAACATACACAGATTACCTATAGAACATGATCATATGTAGTAAAAAAAGACAACTCCAAGGTCTAAAATAGTGCAATTTATCATTGATACATAATGAGCAACAGGACAGATGACTTAAGGCACTGTGCATATATACTGTGCACTGTGCATATATGCTGACTTTTTCATAGTTGATACAGAGGATCTGTGACCACGCTGGCTGCTCCTCATGCAGCTCCCTCTATTGTCACACAGCCAGCAGAACACAGCAGCTCCCTTCTTTGTCCTTTGCACAGTAGAAGGGGGCGGAGCCTTCGAGACACTGGCAGATGAGTCATGTCTGCTGCTGCCTGTCTCTCTGGTGCTGCACATAGACAGCAGAGCTAGTGATATGAGGGGCGGGGCCACTGCAGCATACAGTATCCATGGCTGACAGTAATGCTGTCCAATAATGATGGCTGGGTGGCACTCGGCGATAAGAGGACCTGGTTGTACTCACTGCCGAGCCCCCCCCCCCCCCCCCTTAAACCAGGCCCTGCTGTCCACATAGGGTTCAGTGTATTGATGGGGCAGAGATCCCATGGAATGGATGTCTTAAATACATCCTCACTGCACAGCTGTGATGCTCTGAGCGCTCCCAGATCTGGTGCCCTGGGGATGTTGCCATGATCTGCAAGAATAACAAAATAAAGAGGAATTGTTATGAGTCCTGAGGAGCGAATCTGGGAAGAACAGGAATAGATATACATATAGCATACAACAATAATCTCCTTAGCTGACATGTTCATCGAGAGATATAGACCCTTCCTACTGTATTATTAGCAGCATCAGAGAAATGATGCTCTGCAGGATCCGCCCACTGCCCAATACAGCTGCAGATACATCACATGTGGCCGGGACTACTTCCTCTCAGCAATGGCAATGCCTCCCTGTGACCCAGCTGTAATGTCCCCAGCAGCAGGGCGGTATGTGCTGCTGTCAGGTTATAGGGCCTCTCGCTACCAGTTACTATATCTCTGCTTGGAGCATATGCGACTGTATGCTATGTACAGTGGTGTCTCATGTGAGTAGTAACTGACCTCCTCACAGCGCTCCCTGCTGATAGAGGCCCTGTAGTTCATTTGTTCCCAGAGATTATCCTTCATTTTCATGAATGATGGTATCTGCTTTTTCCAGCTCTCCCCCAGCACCCACGGCAAGATGTTCTATTTTGGTACTTTATCTTCCTCCTCCACGGCGTTAGCAAGGAATCTATTAAAGAAAAGACAGTGTAGAGGTTCCTGTATGACAGCTATTACATAGCACATGGAAGTAGATACATCTCCAGTGTAGACAGTTTGTAAGATCTAAGCATTATAAGATGTCAGTTCCCTTCGCTGCCAACATCCCTGGGTACATGTGTCATGTGTCCATCTTGACCCAGCTGTAAGAACCCCAGCAGGGTGGTATGTGGCAGGCGAGTCATGTCTGCTGCTGCCTGGCTCCCTGGTGCTGCGCACAGGCAGCAGACCTAGTGAGGGGCGGGGCCACTGCAGAAAATGGTATTCATGGCCTCAGAGATAAGAGGGCCTGGTGGTACTCACTCCCTGAGCCCCACCCCCCCCTTAATCCAGACTCTGCTACTCACAGATTGATGCAGGTCATTGGTGGGGCAGAGGGGCTGTGCTGCTGTCAGGTTATAGGGCCTCTCGCTACCAGTTACTATATCTCTACTTGGAGCATATGCCATGTACAGTGGTGTCTTATGTACGTCTCATGTGAGTAGTAACTGACCTCCTCGCAGCGCTCCCTGCTCACGGAGGCTCTGTAGGCCATTTGAGCCCAGAGATGGTCCTTCATTCTTATAAATGATGGCATGGTTCTTCTATCTGTCCCCCAGCACCCAAGGCAGGATCTCATATTTTGAGGCGGTATATTCCTCCTCCACGGCGTTAGCAAGGAATCTATGAGAGAAAAGACAGTGTAGAGGTTCCTGTATGACAGCTATTACATAGAGCATGGAAGTAAATACATCTCCAGTGTAGACACTGTGTATGATCTGACCATAGTGGGACATGTGTGACGCTCCTAGAAACCGCTTACAATAGATTGCTGAGGGATCATCCTGTATAGAACATTTTCAAAATAAATGTACAGATTCGTACCTGTTAATATGCTTTCCTTTACTTCTCCATAGCAGCACCACCCCTGGGTATATTCCCTGATTGGGTAGGAGACCGGAAAGAAAAAGACACTGGCCCCATGTAAGTAACACCCACTGTGGCCGGTGTCTTCCACTTTTCTAGCTCTTATAAAAGTAAAAAACTCACATGTGGCCGGCACTACTTCCTCCCAGCAATGGCAATACCTCCCTGTGACCCAGCTGTAATGTCCCCAGCAGGGCGGTATGTGCTGTATCTCTGCTTGGAGCATATGCTACTGTATGCTATGTACAGTGGTGTCTTATATACGTCTCATGTGAGTAGTAACTGACCTCCTCGCAGCGCTCCCTGCTGTCGGAGGCTCTGTAGGTCATTTTGCCCAGAGATGGTCCCTCATTTTAATAAAAGATGACCTCTTCTCTTCTTTTTCCAATCTTCCCCTAGCGCCCATGGCAAAATGTTATATTTGGGGGCCGTATTTTCCTCCTCCACGGCGTTAGCAAGGAATCTATGAGAGAAAAGACAGTGTAGAGGTTCCTGTATGATAGTTAAGAATATTACATAGCACATGGAAGTAAATCCATCTCCAGTGCAGACAGTGTGTAGGATCTCAGCATTATAAGATGTCAGTTCCCTTCGCTGCCAACATCCCTGGGTACATGTGTCATGTATCCATCTTGACCCAGCTGTAAGAACCCCAGCAGGGTGGTATGTGGCAGACGAGTCATGTCTGCTGCTTCCTGGTGCTGCGCACAGGCAGCAGACCTAGTGAGGGGCGGGGCCACTGCAGCAAATGGCATCCATGGCCTCAGAGATAAGAGGGCCTGGTGGTACTCACTCCCTGAGCCCCACCCCCCCTTAATCCAGGCTCTGCTACTCACAGATCGATGCAGGTCATTGGTGGGGCAGAGGGGCTGTGCTGCTGTCAGGTTATAGGGCCTCTCGCTACCAGTTACAATCTCTCTCAGGGTTGCCTACTTTTGAAAAATCATTTTGGGGAGAAAATTAAAAGCCAGGGGGCGGGCCTTGCGTCGCCTTGTGGTATTTTGATAAGTATGCAGCCAAATTGGATTTGTGTATGTGTGTATTTGAAAGTGGCAAAGAAATCACCTACACATTTTATTCAAAAGGCAAAGAATTTTTATATTTTAAAATAAATAAATAATATAATTTGAACCAAACATTAAATAACATTAACAAAAGTATAAATAACTATTTAACAATAAGTACTTAGTTTTAAATAAAATCTCTAAATAACCAAAAATTCACAAAACTGTGCGCAAGAGATTTCAATCTGATATAAAAATTTAGATATTCAGAAGCAATAGCAGCTTCACATATAAAGTACTGTAAACAACTTGTATAAAGTGCAGCCTCAAAAATTTACAAGAATCAACACCCAAATCAAGCAAAAACACACAACACCACTGATTTTTTTTTTTTTTCTGTTCGCGTGATTTCCTCAGTTGATATCCTGCAGACTTTGCTTCAGATAAAAGCTCTGTGGAGGGTTGAAATTGGTGACAGTTCATGTCAGTAAACAAATTAAGTTAGCATTGCAACAGGCTTTTTAAAGTTCCCTCTGTTGCCAAATTTTCCATGGCCTCAGTCTTTACTATACGGACCAAGCTGAACACACGTTCAATTTCAGCATTGCTTTGCGGGAGGACAAGGAGATTTTGCCATTTTGCATAATAAAGGAATCTTTGGGTTCCCAGTTATTGGATGCGTGACCATACTGAGTTCATGCCAGATGCAATCCACTCTTTCAATACCTTCATCTGGGAAATTTCTTAAGGAGGACTCAGGCAAGTCAAAAACACGGTATTCAGAGAATACTTCGTGTAATTTTTGCATCATTGTATGCTCAACCACTTGAGGAAAACGTTGTGCCAGCACTTCAAGGTCTTCAAATTGTGCTTCCAGGCATTTTCTGTAATCAAAGACCTTCATTGCCTTTACTACCTCATCACTCAAGAGAAACTTATTTTTCATGTATGCTAAAGTAGAAGCATAAAATTCCCTTACTTCCTTAAAAAATGTTCTGACTGCGCTTGGTTCTAGAGAAGAGCAGGTCCTGATGTAGTAGCAAGTGGTAAAGCCAATAAACAATTCTCTGTCTTCCAGTTGCATATCTGGGTCACAAAAATCTATGCCCACAAGGGCTTCTAAAAATTTAGCAGCTTTAACGAGGTTGGGTTTGACCAATTAGACAATAAGTATTCTGTATAAGTCTAATAAACACTCATGCAATTTGTGCACAAAAGGGGAACGGTACTGAAGTACAATGTTGGTTTAATTGAATGAACCAAGTACTGAGTGAAGGAAGAGGAGATATAACTGTTTTTGCATCCTCAAACACTTCACAGAGACTTCCAACTGGAAGCATTTTCAGCACTCTCTCAATACAGGGATGCAGACTAAGCCACCTGGTTACCCCATGTTTCAGGATTTTAGAATACTCAATTTCTACAAACTCAGTCATCGCTTTTAGAGTGTGTATTCTTTTAGCACTGTACCTGAAATAGCGGTTACGTTTAAAAAGAAAAGAATCCGCATCAAACGAAAGTGCATTGTTTCCTGACATGGGCAACCTTCTGTAAAAACGGAAGGATTCTTCCCTTGGATTAAAGTCTTTACAGACCTGTATCTACCCATATTAACAGAGGCATTATTAAGACGAACCTCAATGCAATTTTTCCACGGAATATGATTTTTTTTCTCAAATACCTTGTGAACTGCATTAACAATATTACTGCTTGTGGCATTGTTGCAGACAACTAGATCAAGGAGTTTGGGTTTTACTTTCCCATAAGTGTCAAAATAAGACACCAATATGGGAAATAACTTCTCCGAATCATTCCCACCATCTAGTGCCAAAGTAAACTGTAAATTCTTTAATGCCTCTATGACCGGTTGTGAACAGTGTGGAGCAAGAGCATGATTAATGATTGCAGAGGATTCTGTTCTACCACAACCATATTTTTGCACAGAAACCTCACTGGAATTTGGCATCATAGCTCTCATTAATTTTCCCACATGATCAGAGGCAGCAATAGAGATGTTGTGCTCAATAAGAAAACCGGTACAAAGGATTTCCGCATGAATAACTGCATTTTTGTCACGTGAGGTATTTAAGAAGCTATCCATCTTTTTGCTTGTTTCCCGAGCGTCTGATATTTTTTGGTGTTTTAGAATTTCAATATGGCGTTTACAGTCATTCAGGCCACCGTGCCCAAATCAAAATCGTGGTTACAGGCAGTGCAGTAAGCGTCATATTTTCCACGTGTGGATTTTTTTTTAACACTGGGTAGCTTTGGGTTACTTTTTGTGTAAATTCACAATAGTATTTTTTTTTTTTTTAGCAGACATGTTTTGCATTTCATCCTCCATTGAACTGCTGCAGGAACCCTTCTCATACCAACAAATACTCTTTCAGATCCCGGCTGATGCGTATGAAATGATGCCTTTTTTTTCACCCCAGCCGTGGCCCTTTCTAACCTCCTCTTGAAGATTCTGCCCATGGGGATAACCCGGCAATCAAAATTGCGCAGCCCCAGCACTGATTGCATCTTTTCTAGGGTAACCTTGCTTGCTCTAGCACAGTCGCCTACCTCGCTGGAAAGCGTTTCCACCTTGTCAGCCGGCATCCTGCACTGCATCCTCACTGTCTATTTCAATTCCTAGGTAAGAAATGTAAGGTAAGTTTTGGGGCTCTCTGTCTTTTCAGCAGCAATGGGGAGCCCAAAATCACGTGGACCGGAAGCTCCCCTCTGCACAGCGTCTCCTTCTCTGAAGCGTGCTGGCCGGCTTCTGCTCCTCTCTGGCCGATTTGCTGGCTTTTTAACTGCCTGCATGCTGCATCTGGAGATGGCCTGGACTTCTGCAATTGTTTGCTCAATCTCCATGCTCTCTGCCCCGGGCTGCTATGGAACAGAGCTGCCGGAGGTGTCTGTGTGTGTCTTTGTCCTAGCTGGGGGATGAATGAGCTCTGCCCCCCTGCTCTCAACTTTTAACTCCGCTGCTGGCTTTCAGTGGCCTTCTCCCTTGCTAGGTGTCAAGAAGGGGACCGGCCAGCCTGGCTGCTGCCATTTTGGCCCCCTACGCTCCCTTTAGAGGGTTAACATAGTGATAGGGGGTGGATACTACAGAAAACTCTGTAGTAATAATGTGGACAATTCTTTTTTTAATGTATTTTAAAAAACCTGAATGAGTTCTATATAGGAGCACATAAAGAACATACACAGATTACCAATAGAACATGATCATATGTAGTAAAAAAAGACAACTCAAAGGTCTAAAATAGTGCAATTATCATTGATAAATAATGAGCAACAGGACAGATGACTTAAGGCACTGTGCATATATACTGTGCACTGTGCATATTTGCTGACTTTTTCATAGTTCATACAGAGGATGGCTGCTCCTCATGCAGCTCCCTCTATTGTCACAAAGCCAGCACAGTAGAAGGGGGCGGAGCCTTCGGGACACTGGCAGATGAGTCATGTCTGCTGCTGCCTGTCTCTCTGGTGCTGCACACAGACAGCAGACCTAGTGATATGAGGGGCGGGGCCACTGCAGCATACAGTATCCATGGCTGACAGTAATGCTATCCATTAATGATGGCTGGGGGGCATTCGGCGATAAAAGGGCCCGGTGGTACTCACCGCCGAGCCCACCCCCCCTTAAACCAGGCCCTGCTGCCCACATAGTGTTCAGCATATTGATGGGGCAGAGATGCCATGGAATGGATGTCTTAAACGCATCCTCACTGCACCGCTGGCCTGTGATGTTTTGAGCGCTCCCACTCCCAGATCTGGTGCCCTGGGGATGTTGCCATGATCTGCAAGAATAACAAAATAAAGAGGAATTGTTATGGGTCCTGAGGAGCGAATCTGGGAAGAACAGGAATAGATAATAGCATACAACAATAATATCCTTAGCTGACATGTTTGGGGAAGGTGTAGGCCACAAACCATGCAGAGATCTAGGCTAGGAGGAGACAGTTTATTTGCACAATGTGGGCAGTTCCTATAAAAAAATAAATAAACAAGTCTCTGTTGGGAGTTTGGGGACGTAACCCATAGTGAGGGCTGCCATTAATTAAAACTACTGATTTGTAGGAGGAAAAAATACTGCTTGATGTTATTGTAAATAAAAAGTAGTTAACAAGCGATGTTGGATTTATGCTGCAATATTGCCAACATTAATATCACATATGAGTAAGATATAGTATAGTATATTGTGATATACTACTAAGACCATCGAGAGATATAGACCCTTCCTACTGTATTATTAGCAGCATCGGAGAAATGATGCTCTGCAGGATCCGCCCACTGCCCAGTACAGCTGCAGATACATCACATGTGGCCGGCACTACTTCCTCTCAGCAATGGCAATGCCTCCCTGTGACCCAGCTGTAATGTCCCCAGCAGCAGGGGGGTATGTGCTGCTGTCAGGTTATAGGGCCTCTCGCTCAAAGGCGTAGCTACGGTGGAGCCGGTGGAGCACAAGCTCCGGGCGCAGACATGTCACCTGGCGCCGGAGCTCTGCCACCGGCTCCCCCGCCCTGCTCGCCCTCTGTGCCCGGCATCAGTCACTGGCGAGAGGGACGCCGGAGGCAGGGATGCGCCGCGCCGGCGCCATGACGTCACGGGGAGGGGGGATGCTGGGGAGTCCAGAGGCGGACTGGGCTGCTGCCGGTCACATATAAGCGGCCGATAGTAATAAAAGATAGAGCACCGGCAGCCCAGTCTGTGCTGTTCTGCAATACAATCGGAGGCTGCAGCTAGTAGCTCCGCCTCCCTGAGCTTCTCCAGGACCCTCACAGATGAATCTATTGTACAGCAGGGCATGCAGCTGACTGGCTGCACCGCTGCGGAAGACAAGGCTGCTGTGTGGGAGAAGCTCGGGGAGGCGGAGCTACTAGCTGCAGCCTCCGATTGTATTGCAGAACAGCACAGACTGGGCTGCCGTTGCTCCTCTATCTTTTATTACTATCGCCGGGTGCAGACTGCACTGCAAGCAGCGTCTACAAGATGAGAATTGATGGATGGCAGAGGGAAGCTGTATGCTTCCCAAAACTAATATGGTGGAGTCCTGTCCCGCCACAGCTGGAGAACCGCTAAACCCCTTGCTGGAACCAGGTAGGTTGTCCCTGTGTCACCCCACTGTCACTGTCCCTGCACCATCCTGAAGTCGCTGTCCTTGCGTCACTCCACCACCTCTGTCTCTGAATCCCCGCTGACCCTGTGTCCCCATAGTTACTGTCAGTGTCCCCGATATCCCTGCATCACCCCACCATCATTCTCCCTGCTGATTCTGGGTCCCCATCGTCAGTGTCCCTGTGTCCCCGCAATCCCTGCGTCACCCGTCGTCACTGTCCCCACAGCACTCTACTGTCTGTGTCCCTGCACTGGGGTGCGAAACATGCCCTTGCTCCGGGCACCGTAGAACCTATCTACACCACTGCTCTCGCTACCAGTTACTGTATCTCTGCTTGGAGCATATGCTACTGTATGCTATGTACAGTGGTGTCTCATGTGAGTAGTAACTGACCTCCTCGCAGCGCTCCCTGCTGACGGAGGCTCTGTAGGCCATTTGTGCCCAGAGATTGTCCTTCATTTTCATGAATGATGGCATCTGCTTTTTCCAGCTCTCCCCCAGCACCCACGGCAAGATGTTCTATTTTGGTACTTTATCTTCCTCCTCCACAGTGTTAGCAAGGAATCTATTAGACAAAAGACAGTGTAGAGGTTCCTGTATGATAGCTAAGAATATTACATAACACATGGAAGTAAATACAACTGCAGTGTAGACAGTTTGTACGATTTTAGATTTCTAAGATGTCAGGTCCCTTTGCTCCCAACATCCCTGGGTACATGTGTCATGTATCCATCTTGACACAGCTGTAAGAACCCCAGCAGGGTGGTATGTGGCAGGCGAGTCATGTCTGCTGCTGCCTGGCTTCCTGGTGCTGCGCACAGGCAGCAGACCTAGTGAGGGGCGGGGCCACTGCAGCAAATGGCATCCATGGCCTCAGAGATAAGATGGCGTGGTGGTACTCACTCCCTGAGCCCCACCCCCCTTAATCCAGACTCTGCTACTCACAGATTGATGCAGGTCATTGGTGGGGCAGAGGGGCTGTGCTGCTGTCAGGTTATAGGGCCTCTCGCTACCAGTTACTATATCTCTGCTTGGAGCATATGCTACTGTATGCCATGTATAGTGATGTCTTATGGGAGTAGTAACTGACCTCCTCGCAGCGCTCCCTGCTGACGGAGGCTCTGTATGACATTTGTGCTGAGATTGTCCTTCATTTTCATGAATGATGGTAAGTTTTTTTCCACCTCTTCCCCAGCACCCACGGCAAGATCTCGTATTTCAAGGCTGTATTTTCCTCCTCCACGGCGTTAGCAAGGAATCTATGAGAGAAAAGACAGTGTAGAGGTTCCTGTATGACAGCTATTACATAGAGCATGGAAGTAAATACATCTCCAGTGTAGACACTGTGTATGATTTTAGAATTCTTAGATGTCAGTTCCCTTCGCTGCCAACATCCCTGGGTACATGTGTCATGTATCCATCTAGACCCAGCTGTAAAAACCCCAGCAGGGTGGTATGTGGCAGGCGAGTCATGTCTGCTGCTGCACACAGGCAGTTAACCTAGTGAGGGGTGGGGCCACTGCAGCAAATGGCATCCATGGCCTCAGAGATAAGAGGGCCTGGTGGTACTCGCCCCCTGAGCCCCACTTACCACCCCCTTATCCAGGCTCTGCTACTCACAAATCAATGAAGGTCATTGGTGGGGCAGAGGGGCTGTGCTGCTGTCAGGTTAGGCAGGGCGGTATGTGCTGTATCTCTGCTTGGACCATATGCTACTGTATGCTATGTACAGTGGTGTCTTATGTACGTCTCATGTGAGTAGTAACTGACCTCCTCGCAGCGCTCCCTGCTCACGGAGGCTCTGTAGTTCATATGATCCCATAAATTGTCTTTCAATTTCATGAATGATGTTATATTTCTCTTACATCTTTCCCCTAGAACCCACGGCAAGATCTCATATTTTAATGCCTGATGTTCCTCCTCCACGGCGTTAGCAAGGAATCTATGAGAGAAAAGACAGTGTAGAGGTTCCTGTATGACAGCTATTACATAGCACGTGGAAGTAAATACATCTCCAGTGTAGACACAGTGTATGATCTGACCACTGTGGGACATGTGTGACGCTCCTAGACAACGCTTACAATAGATTGCTGAGTGATGATCCTCTATAGAACATTTTCAAAATAAATGTACAGATTCGTACCTGTTAATATGCTTTCCTTTACTTCTCCAGAGCAGCACCACCCCTGGATATATTCCCTGATTGGGTAGGAGGCCATAAAGAAAAAGACACTGGCCCCATATAAGCAGCGCCCACTGTGGCCTGTGTCTTCCACTTTTCTAGCTCATATAAAAGTAAAAAAACATATTACGAAATATACATGTACCAAAAAAATATCTGGGGTGGGAATACAGTATATGTGCTGCCATGGAGAAGTAAAGGAAAGCATATTAACAGGTAAGACTCTGTCATTTTCTTTACCTCCACCATGGCCGCACCACATCTGTTACATCACTGGCAGGGCCAATATATATGTGTTTTTGTATTATCACTGCACTAAGAATCTTTCTTCCAAACTTAGACACCTGCACATCAGCTATAATGCTTAGCAAACGTATGCACTGAGGCCCAACCTGCGGCCTTACAAAGTTCGTCAATGGGTGCAGATTCTTTCTCTGCCCAAGACGTTGCCATTGTAGAATGCACCTAAACTCCTATGGGTGGCTCCAACTTAATTTTATACGCTTCTGTTATACACGATGGCGATAGTAGGCTTCGGCGCACCATCCGCTTTGTTCTTTCCCTCCATTAAAACAAGGAGGAGTTTTGATTTTCTAATTGTAGCCGCTCTGTCCACATAAATCTGAAGGGCTGACTAGATCTAATTGATTAGATTTCTCTTCTTTCTCGTTCTTCGGGTTTGGACAAAATGAGGGTAAAACTATTTCTTGATAGTTGTCACTATTCTGTTGCATGTCGTAGCTAATAGATCCACCTGTTGTCATTCAGTTCCCATTCTCCAGGGCTGACTGTATGCCTACATAAGAAGTCCGCTACCTTGTTTTCTTTTCTGGCTATGAACACTGCCGCAATACTTAGCACCTTTCTATCTGCCCACTCCAACAGATACCTTGCCTCTTTAATCCTATGAATACTTTTTTGTTCCTCCTAGATTATTTAAATAGGCAATTACTGCTCTGTTGTCTGATTTTATAACCAGCTCTTTGCCTCCCAAGACACAATGGAGCGACTGGCAAGCTAAATAAGCCGCTCTTATTTCTGTCACATTTGTGTGAACAAGTGGAAAGGTTATCGGCGTTCCCAGGGGAGTGCCCAGTTTATTCATGGGGATGCCCATAAAACACTGGGCATTCCCATGATGCCGCCCCCTACATGCGCAAATACACGCAAGCGCAGACCCCAGAGCACCTTCTGCCATTTTTCTAAACCCCATTTCCTTTGTTTTTGTGCATTGTTGAGTCATGTGACCTTGTTTCCACGTCCAAGGTGCAGCTTTCTGGCCTCAATTCTTCCACAAAACCACTTCTGGCCAGACTTCTCCCAACAGTAGATGGGTGTACTTTGGTCCCACTGGTTTCTGCCAGTTCTCAGCTGATGGGAAATAGGCATGTCATGTTCTGTGCTCAGACTTGCCATGACCTGAAACTATCTTCCACAACCTCAGCTTTGCAGCAGAGTTTGGTTGTAGCAGAGGTTGATATGGGCATGGTTATCCAGAGAGAAGGAATGAGCCAGAGTGTGTAGCAATTCCAGAGGCAGAGGACAGAGGGACAGAATGGTTAGCTTTATCAGAGGGCCAGAGCGGGCAGTGATACCAGAGGCACAGTGACAGAAGGGGTAGCTGTATCAAAGACAGAGGGACAGAGTGGAAAGTGATACCAGAGGCAGGAGACAGAAAGGGTAGCTGTATCAGAGACTGTATCTGATACAGCTACCTGCTGTAGCTTTCTGATGCCTGAGGGCCAGAGCCGGTAGCTGTATCAAAGGTAGAGGATAGAGGAGGCAGTGATACCAGGGTGGGTACCTGTATCAAAGGCAGGCAATAGAAAGCCAGAGCGGGTAGCCGCATCAAAGGAAGGTGACAAAGTCAGAGTGGGTAGCTGCATCAGCGGCTTGGTGTGGGTATCTATATCCAAGGCAAAGGACAGAGGGTCAGAGCGGGCAATGACACCAGAGGCATGGGTCAGAGTGGGTAGCTGTATCAGAGGCCTGGGGCGGGTATCTGTATCAAAGGACAGAGGGTCAGAGCGGGCAATAATACCAGAGGCATGGGTCACAGTGGGTAGTTGTATCAGAGGCCTGGGGCGGGTATCTGTATCAAAGGACAGAGGGTCAGGGCGGGCAATGATACCAGAGGCATGGGTCAGAGTGGGTAGCTGTATCAGAGGCATGAGGAGGGTATCTGTATCAAAGGATAGAGGGTCAGAGCGGGCAATAATACCAGAGGCATGGGTCAGAGTGGGTAGTTGTATCAGAGGCTTGGTGTGGGTATCTGTATCAAAGGACAGAGGGTCAGAGCGGGAAATGACACCAGAGGCATGGGTCAGAGTGGGTAGTTGTATCAGAGGCTTGGTGTGGGTATCTGTATCAAAGGACAGAGGGTCAGAGCGGGAAATGACACCAGAGGCATGGGTCAGAGTGGGTAGTTGTATCAGAGGCTTGGTGTGGGTATCTGTATCAAAGGACAGAGGGTCAGAGCGGGAAATGACACCAGAGGCATGGGTCAGAGTGGGTAGCTGTATCAGAGGCATGGGGAGGGTATCTGTATCAAAGGACAGAGGGCCAGAGCGGGCAATGACACCAGAGGCATGGGTCAGAGTGGGTAGCTGTATCAGAGGCCTGGGGCGGGTATCTGTATCAAAGGACAGGGGGTCAGAGCGGGCAATGACACCAGAGGCATGGGTCAGAGTGGGTAGCTGTATCAGAGGCCTGGGGCGGGTATCTGTATCAAAGGACAGAGGGTCATGGCGGGCAATGATACCAGAGGCATGGGTCAGAGTGGGTAGCTGTATCAGAGGCATGGGGAGGGTATCTGTATCAAAGGACAGAGGGTCAGAGCGGGCAATAATACCAGAGGCATGGGTCACAGTGGGTAGTTGTATCAGAGGCTTGGTGTGGGTATCTGTATCAAAGGACAGAGGGTCAGAGCAGGCAATGATACCAGAGGCATGGGTCAGAGTGGGTAGCTGTATCAGAGGCCTGGGGCGGGTATCTGTATCAAAGGACAGAGGGTCAGAGCGGGAAATGACACCAGAGGCATGGGTCAGAGTGGGTAGTTGTATCAGAGGCTTGGTGTGGGTATCTGTATCAAAGGACAGAGGGTCAGAGCGGGAAATGACACCAGAGGCATGGGTCAGAGTGGGTAGCTGTATCAGAGGCATGGGGAGGGTATCTGTATCAAAGGACAGAGGGCCAGAGCGGGCAATGACACCAGAGGCATGGGTCAGAGTGGGTAGCTGTATCAGAGGCCTGGGGCGGGTATCTGTATCAAAGGACAGAGGGTCATGGCGGGCAATGATACCAGAGGCATGGGTCAGAGTGGGTAGCTGTATCAGAGGCATGGGGAGGGTATCTGTATCAAAGGACAGAGGGTCAGAGCGGGCAATAATACCAGAGGCATGGGTCACAGTGGGTAGTTGTATCAGAGGCTTGGTGTGGGTATCTGTATCAAAGGACAGAGGGTCAGAGCAGGCAATGATACCAGAGGCATGGGTCAGAGTGGGTAGCTGTATCAGAGGCCTGGGGCGGGTATCTGTATCAAAGGACAGAGGGTCAGAGCGGGCAGTGATACCAGAGGCACAGTGACAGAAGGGGTAGCTGTATCAAAGACAGAGGGACAGAGTGGAAAGTGATACCAGAGGCAGGAGACAGAAAGGGTAGCTGTATCAGAGACTGTATCTGATACAGCTACCTGCTGTAGCTTTCTGATGCCTGAGGGCCAGAGCCGGTAGCTGTATCAAAGGTAGAGGACAGAGGAGGCAGTGATACCAGGGTGGGTACCTGTATCAAAGGCAGGTAATAGAAAGCCAGAGCGGGTAGCAGCATCAAAGGAAGGTGACAAAGTCAGAGTGGGTAGCTGTATCAGAGGCCTGGGGCGGGTATCTGTATCCAAGGCAAAGGACAGAGGGTCAGAGCGGGCAATGACACCAGAGGCATGGGTCAGAGTGGGTAGCTGTATCAGAGGCCTGGGGCGGGTATCTGTATCAAAGGACAGAGGGTCAGAGCAGGCAATGACACCAGAGGCATGGGTCAGAGTGGGTAGCTCAGAGGCCTGGGGCGGGTATCTGTATCAAAGGACAGAGGGTCAGGGCGGGCAATGATACCAGAGGCATGGGTCAGAGTGGGTAGCTGTATCAGAGGCATGGGGAGGGTATCTGTATCAAAGGACAGAGGGTCAGAGCGGGCAATAATACCAGAGGCATGGGTCACAGTGGGTAGTTGTATCAGAGGCTTGGTGTGGGTATCTGTATCAAAGGACAGAGGGTCAGAGCGGGAAATGACACCAGAGGCATGGGCCAGAGCTGGTATCTGTATTAGAGGCAGGACATAGAAACCAGAGGAGGTTGCAGAGTGAAGGGACAAAGTGCTGTACTTGCATGTAAGTGATATAATTCAGTGATGTCACCGGATCTCCCCACTGAGCATACGGTCATCTGACAATATGTCAAATTGAGAGTACAGGCACAGATGACAGGAGGGGGGTCATTAATGACCCATGGGAGTCATTTGTCATTTACACCATAGACATTGGGCAATATTTTAAACAATATCGCTCAGAAGGGACAAAATGAGCGATATAATTTATTACCCAGTGTGTATGCTCCTCACCTGTATGTTTTTCATTATTTTTTTTTAACATCCTTGTTGGCACAGAGGGAGAATATAATAGTGTGTGTAATGAAGCATGACGAGTGAGCGCGTTATACTAACTAGGGTCCATGTGGAATACGTAACTACGGTCATATTGTAACCACTTTACATCCTAGGCCACTTCTGTGCCCGGATTATCTTTGCAGCAAATACAGGGCCTGGTTCTAATTTGCACGCAATATTCATACAACCTTGAAGCCTTGTCTATGGCCATAAGTGCCACCTTGCCCTTCCCAACCACACAGCACAGCAGAATGACGTGAGTGCCCTGGCTCCAGCCATAGACTGGTTCCAATGCTCATTTACAGATACAGTGCAGAACGGCTCAGCAATAACGGCACGCAGAGGCTGTCACTGTAGCACAGGCTGGTCTGGTGCCAATCTCAGTGTGCACAACATGTTGCAGGAATCCCTCTCCGATATATAGTAATAAATAATGTAGTTGGAGTTTTCTTATCCAGTATGAAACCTCAGGACCCGCAGAGTCCTCATTTATGTGGGGTTATATCTCATCACTAATACAAAGTCACAATGCTACAGGGCAGAGCTCAATGGTAGGTAGTATGCCAGACTTTGGGGGAAATCCAATTGGCCATAAGATTTTTACCACAGAAAAACCGTGCAGCCCTCGCACCCACTTTTGGATTACTGATGGTATGCACACCCCCGATTCCCGTGCTATCCAATTAAATAAAAGTGGCGGTAGGGTTTTCAGATTTGAACATACTTTTGGAAACTAGAATCAGGGCGATTACAATGCTGCGCGCTGTCAAGGGGGTGTGTCACTCTGCCCAAAGGGCGTGTCTAGCTCCACATAAGGGTGTGCCTATGCTTAATTACTTCTTGTTGTGAGAGATTTCTATATAACATTAGTAACAATAATGTATTATGGGGTTTCTGGTTTTCAACTATATATATTCACTGTGATATTTATTTTCTTCTCACTCAGCACAATATATATTATACATGTGATGCCTATGCAATAAATTCCAAATGCAATTTGACCTTGTGTGAAATCATCCCTATGCATATAAGTATGTTTCCTGTATATTAAATGTTGTTATATTGTGAACACTGACTGTCTAACTTGTAGGCACTACCTAAATTTATCGAATGTGCTGTTTTACATACCAATTTAGCATTATCCAAATCATTATAGACACCAGATACTCTATAGATTGTAAGCTTGCGAGCAGGGCCCTCCTACCATATTGACTGTAACTACCCAGTTTGATTTTCCAATTGTAAAGCGCAACAGAATTTTCTCAGCTATATAAGAAACTGTTAGTAAATAAATACTCTAATTAAACAAATGTGTTTAAAGATTATTATTACATTTTATTTATATGGTGCCACAAGTGGTGTGCAGCGCCATACATATAGCACACAGAAAAACAATACAGGATGCACAGAACTAAGCATAACTGTGAAAGATGAACTATAACCGAGCCCGAGTAACAATAAGCAGCACAATTCTTAGTACACAATTCAGCTAAGATGTAGGGAAGAGATGCGGTATACATGGTAGGTGAGTATAGGCCCCCATACACTAGCCGATTTTGGTCAGATTTAGGCCAGATCAGTCGGATCTGGCCTAAATCGGCTAGTTTTGATGTCCCCTCAGATCCAATGCGCGGTCCCGTGCGCATCGGATCTGCGTCGGGTGGTCGGACCAGCTGCACGTCCGACAACCCGACTTGGGACCTAGTGGGGCGGTGCGGCGGTGGAGGGAGAAGGGGGGGCTGGGGACGCTGCGAGGGACACAGGCGGCATAGAGCCGGGCGGGGGGAGCCGGGAGCAGTCAGCACTGAATAAAAAAAAAAAAGCCCATACAATGAATGGGCGGCCTGTGATTGGCTGAGCGCTCTCTCAGCCAGTCAGCAATTGGCTGAGAGAGCGCTTAGCCAATCACAGGCTGCCCATTCATTGTATACAGTAGGCTTTTTTGTTCTAGCACTGACAGATCCCGGCTCCCTCTGCCCGGCTTTATGCCGCCTGTGTCCCCCGCAGCGTCCCCAGCCCCCCTGCTCCCACCAGCAGCCCCCCCCCTGCTCCCCGGGTTTTTTACATGTGATAAATCGAGACGATTTATCACATGTAAAAAATGGCACATCAAGTGCCAATCTAATCAAGCTCCCCCGGGGAGCAGCCGGGGAAGCTCAGGGGGAAGTCGGGGGCGACTTGTCCTAAGGACAAGTCGCCCTAGTGTATGGGGGCCTTAAGAAAGCTGTGATTAAAATGCAAGAAGAGTGCTGTGATAACAGGAGGGAAGAGGGCCCTGATCAAAGGAGCTTACATTCTAGAGAGAGGGGGATTACTAGCACAAATTCTTACTCTAAAGGCCCCCATACATTAGGCCGACTTGTCTGAAAGACAAGTCGGACCTAATGTCCTCTGAGCTCTTCCGGCAGCTCCCCGGGAGAGCTCACTACAATTTGGCACTTGATGTGCCATTTTTCACATGGGATAAATTGCATGTGATTTATCCCATGTAAATTCCCGGGGAGCTGCAGGGGGTCTGGAGTCCAAGCTGGATGGGGTCCAGGGCGGGCAGGAGTCTCCGCAGTGTCCGGCTGGATGGTCACTGCGGAGACCGTGCGGTCAGCGGCGGCAGTGTTTTGAAAACAATTCAAACTATAGGCTGGCCGCTGAGAGAGGATGCGCTCTCAACCAATCAGCGACCTCGTTGATGATTGGCTGGGAGCGCTCTCTCCCTCAGCCAATCAGCGGCAGGCCTATCGTTTGAATTGTTCTCAAAACACTGCCGCCGCTGACCAGCGCAGTGTTTCTGCAGAGCTGCCCCGGACCCTGCACTTGCCGCCCACCCCGCCACCCCACTACCACTACAGACTAGGTCCCAAGTCGGGTGATCGGACGTGCAGCAGGTCCGACCACCCGACGCAGATCCAATGCGCACGGGACCGCGCATCGGATCTGAGGGGCATCAAAACTAGCCGATTTTGGTCCGATTTCGGCCAGAGCCGACTGATCTGGCCGAAATCGGACCAAAATCGGCTAGTGTATGGGCAGCTTTAGCCACCACTGCAGAAGCATGGGTCGGTGCACATCAGTACAGATAAGAAGATCCTGTGTGATCATGTGCTTCTGTCTCTCTCCTCTTCATCTTTACACTGGGGAGGGAGCGGCTGGGAGGCTCAGTGACTACTGGGAGGGGGAGATGGCTGCTGGAATATGTAGTTCTACCAGCTGCTTCCTCTAGGGGTGAGGGGCACACGCACACACTTAGTCAATCAGAGACACTCTGGATCCCGACTCTGGAGATGAAGACACTGCTTGAAAGGTGAGCAATTACTGACTAATTCAAGTGGAAACTTTCAATTTCTTAATTAGTCTTTAAGGCCCCCATTTATCATTGATCACATTTACAATGTGATCTGGGCGGAATATTACCGCCCAATGCGATCATTTCGGCCGAATGTATGATCTGCCAGGGACAGGGCTCAGAAAGGAGCCTGTAGCCGGAAGCCGGGGGGGTCTGCGCATGCGCGGTTATGCGCTGACCCCTCCGCGACCCTGCTGACCGCACTGCCGCTCGAGCAGTGCGATATGTAGCCATTTGCTACAATGGGCTATCGCCATATCAGAATGGCGATAGCCCACGGGTGCGATGCCGGGCTGCCCAACGTTTTCGGGGATTTAACCGCAAATATTACTTGATAAATGGGCCCCTATAGGAGGGGGGTGCCAGAACAAGTCCTGGTGATTGTTCCTATAATTGACACTAATACCCCTTTTACACTAACCCTGCAGACTCTGGTTCTTGCACGGGAGCGCAAAAAATCCCTGGTTGGCAGGAGGTGTAACAGGTCTAAAAGGGTCATAAGCCGTGTCGCACCCTGCTTGGAGCAGAATCCCAAAAAAATAAAACATTCTCTAGGGATGCGCAAAAATACTCACATTTTGGGCATAATTCAGACTGATTGACAAATTTGTTTGCAAAATGGGCAAAACCATGGTGCACTGCAGAGAGTTAGATTTGGGTGAGTTATGTTTCTGTGCAGAGTAAATCCTGGCTTCTTTATTTTTACACTGCAATTTAGATTTCAGTTTAAACACACCCCACCCAAATCTAACTCTCTCTGCACATGGTACATCTGCCCCACCTGCAGTGCACATGGTTTTGCCAATTTGGAGAACAAATTTGTCCTGCTATTAGGTCTGAATTAGGACCTTTTGTATCCTGGAACTGAATAGCAAAACACCACGCATGAGAGGTTTTTTAACTTTCCCATCATCAGTTTCCCATCATCATGCCCCTGTGTGTGTGTGTGTGTGTGTGAAAGCGCTCAGCCAATCAGAAGAGAAGAATCGTCATCATCTGTTAATATTTTGTTCCCAACCACAGGGTGAGCACGCTCTTTCTGCAACTGTTGAATCCTCTCCATAGTGGAAACTTAAAATGCCTCTGAATCTACATAGGCATAGGAGGTGCACAGGAGCAGTAGGAAAAGTGTGATTTATACACAAAATAATGATTTAGGCCAACACGATACATTACTCATGCATGAGGCCGGTCTGTGATGAAGTCCTGCTACTATTTCTATGTGCACGCCATTCACAGGGTGATTGACAGGAAGTAGGCATCTGGGGGTGGGAACCGGCTGTTTAGTGGGAGTGCTAAGAAAAATGCAGGCGTGCCTAGGAAACCGCTGGGAATGTGAGGGAAACAATAGGCATGCCTGAGCATGTTAGGGGAGGGTGTGTGACGTCAGCTCCAGGCCGGATATGTCTTTCCATCGCACCACTGAGTAAGTCCGGGGCTACGTGGCCCTTGCGATGAGGGGACACAGGAGAGCAGAAGGGGTACAGACATGGAGAGAAGCACATGAGTGTGATGGACAGGAGGGGTAATATACATGGAGGGGACACAGGACAGTATAAGGCAGGGCTGGGCAATTGCGGCCCTCCAGATGTTGAGGAACTACACATCCCAGCATGCCTTGCATCAGTTTCAGCATGGCCACATAGCAAAACCAGCAAAGCATCCTGGGATGTGTAGTTCCTCAACATCTGGAGGGCCGCAATTGCCCAGCCCTGGTATAAGGGGTACATACATTGGGAGATCTACAGGGGTGTGACATACAGGAGGGGGTGCAAACATGGAGAGCACAGGGGGTGACCTACAGGAGGGGGTAATATACATGGAGGAGAGAAGGGTTACATACATGGGGAGAAGCACAGGGGGTGACGTACAGAAAGGGGGAAATATACATGGAGGGGACACAGGATAGTAGAAGGGGTACAGACATGGAGAGAATCACAGGGGGTGATGAACAGAAGGGGGTAATGTACTGAAGGGGGTAATATACATGGAGGGGACACAGGATAGTAGAAGGGGTACAGACATGGAGAGAAGCACAGGGGGGTGACCTACAGGAAGGGGTAATATACATGGAGGAGCCACAGGAGATAAAGGTACAGACATGTTGACTGAAGAACTATAATAGGAAATCAGAGAGATGAACAGAGGATTTTATTGTACAAAGAACATACAGGTAATAGGTTGTGGACAGATTCACAAGGATTAACCAAAGCTGAATAAGTATGGCCAGAATCCAGTGAACCTATCCCTGCTATTACAGCTTCATGCGTGAAAGTTCTGGCAGCCATGTTTATGTAGCATACGCTGGGGTGAGGCTGCTGCATAAGTGTAACAGTAGCTACTTGACCAGTCTTGGTCACAAAAACAGCCACCGTCTGCTTGGCCACGCTGCAGTCATGTTGGAACTTCTGTGGTGGCCACCTTCAACTGGGCCGACTTGTTTAGTCTCGGGGTCTAAACTGTAGATTCAAAATCCATCGCCACTGATGGTCTCCCAGACATTTGAATGACCGCCATCACTCCTGACCAGCATGCTGCAGCAATACATCACCCAAGCCTCCTCCTACTCTGGAATCAAGTACTACTTCAGTAACTGGGCTAGGATTATGCTGGCATCCCACTCAGTTATTGTCCACATGGCAAATGCTTCGAAAGCTAGACATAGTTTCACTAGCAGCCAACAGAAGGCAGTGTTTTGGTGGCACACAGACACCAGACATATATAGATGAGAGAGGACTTTAAAGCGATGCACAATGAGAAATAACAGCTCTATGTACACTGATATTTGGTATTATATAGGAAAGGAGTCTGTGCAGTGATACATGATGAGGGATAACACAGCTCGCAGCAAATTATTATATCAGACGAGACAGTTCGATGATATATGATGAGAATTGGGATCAGTAGGATTCTTCGATAGCTAGGATGCCGGCAGTCGATATTCTAACCCCGGCTTCCTGAATGCTGGCAACACTGACAGGGGCCTAGAAGGTAAGATCCCCCCCTTAATGACTACCGCCTCCCCAGGTGGGGCTTAATCCCATACCTCCCAACTTGTAGAGATGTGGAAAATGGGCGCATCCCGAAAAGGGGGCGTTGCCTATGCAAATGAGATTGCATCATATGCAAATGAGGGTCACGCCCCATTTTCGCCCTATTCCCTTCCGCTGGGGGGACTCCCGAACTAACCCCCCCTCCCCCCGCCGCGGGACACCCACGAAAAATGGGACAGTTGGGAGGTATGTAATCTACCCCCCCCCCCCTCCTCTCCCTAGGTGGTGCCTTACCCTAAAACCTCCCCTCACGCAGCGTAACCCTAGCCTGCAGCCTAAACACAACCCCACTGTATGTGCCTCAACTTAACCCCACCATCCCCAGCTACATACTCACCTGACAGCCAGATGTCAGGATTCCGGCACTGGTGTCCCAACCCTGGTCAGGATTCTGGTGTGGAGATCCTGACTAGAGGGTTCTCGATTGCCAGCTAGGGCCGCCATCAGAAATTGTGGGGTCCAGGACTAACTCACAATGAAAGGGCATAGCCACACAATAGTACCCATCGGAGGAACTGACCTATGGGCTACGAAGACTGCAGCCCTCACCCCCCCCCCCCCCCCCCTCAGATAAAATCGGCCACTGCGGAAGTGAGCACTGACTATTTGAAGTCGTACCTGTCAGTCACAGTCACCACAGGCCATCCCATTGGGCAGTGTTTCCTCCCTCAGGAAACTGCCAGTCTGCTCTGTGATAAGCAGATAGCTTGCTTCCTGAAGCCACTCCCTGCCTTGCTGTGCAGCCCAATTTGGCTTCCATGGACTGCAGTTCATAGAAGCTGAGTGTTTGCGCATACACAGTCACATGGTGGTGACTGTACCGGTCTCGCCGCCTGCCAGATTCATTATGCAGGAGCTGGGACTCAGGTGGTGGCTGCGGCAGCAGGGGCTCTCCTCTGGCAGACTACTGATTACAGGTAGGTGCCACCACTGCAATCAGGTGTGGATTGGGATGAAAATCCAACCCAGCAAACTTCTGGAAGCAGCCCTAATGGATGCAGGGGCTGTTGAGGGTGGGTTTTTTCTGCAGTGGGGTAGGATCCCTCCACGTAGGGCACGATTCTGAGTTGGACTGTGTCCTTTGCTGCCGTTGCATCTCAGCTGCTAATATGGTAATGCCATAGTGCCCATCCATGGTGTACATTGTGCGTCCGAGTATGCCCACTCTCTACAGACACTGCAATCTTACATTGCGCATATTTAGGCGCCACCGACAGTCACACCATTTAATCTTAGGGCGTGATTCAGACCTGTGAGCAAGGCTGTCATTGTTTCAGATGGGTAAATACTGGCTGCTTTATTAGAATTTAGATGTCAGTTTGAACACACCTCACCCAAATCTAACTCTCTCTGCACCTGTTACATCTGCCCCGTTTGCAGGGCAGCATGGATTTGTACATCTGCAAAAATTGCAGACTTGCGGTCAGTTCTGAATGAGGCCCTTACACCAGCCTTGTGCTTGGTGCAGACCTGTCCCTGCCCTCCAGTGTGAGCAGTGTAGCATCTCTGTACACAACCACTGTCTACAGTACACCCCTGTCACCCAATAATACCATGCTGCATCTGATTAACCATATCAGGAACCTACAGATGTGTCCCTGCTTATGCTGCCTATAATCGCCTGTGGCAATGCGCAGACACGCTGAACCGATATCAGCAGTAAGACGTGCCCAGTCGCAGTATGCAGCCAAACCATTGATTTCGGCATGTTCCCGCAGATAGCTGCTTTACAGCAAACGACAGAAGAAACAGACAAGGAAAACAGACATACAGTGGGCTGAGTGACATAGGGAGAAGACAGACGCACATGAGAAAAGACAGAAGAAAAATACAGGTAGGAGAGAGAGAGCCATGCCTGGCCATATGCATGCCGGATGGCGGCCAACAGTCGGGATTCCAATGGTCAGTACTCCGACATCAGGATCCTGACTGACAGGGGCTAGTCTCCCTCGTTGGGGTCCACGACCTCCATTGAGGAAGAACAGAACCTGTGGCAAGTGCAGCGAGCCTGGAAGGGGCTTCATTGCGCTCGCCCCCGTTGGAGTACCGGTGGTCAGTATCCTGACTGCTGGCCGCCATACCACACCCAGCCATATAACCCAGGAAGTGCTGGAAGTAGGGTACGGCAGGGCTCCTAGAAGTTCTGCAGGCACCGGCACTGGTGTGGGCGCGTCCCTGTTGGAGTACCGGTGGTCAGTATCCTGACTGCTGGCCGCCATACCACACCCAGCCATATAATCCAGGAAGTGCTGGAAGTAGGGTACGGGTGCGGCTCCTAGATGTTCTGCAAGCACCGGCACTGGTGTGGGCACGTCCCCGTGCAGTACAACCTCTCTGGGGGAGTATGGGTCACAGGGTCGATACTATGAAGGCCAACCAATAAAAGACGACAGAGCTTAGGTCGACATATGAAATAGGTCAACATGGCTAATGTCCACAGGGTCAAAGGTTGACACACGCATTAGTTTGATCATCAAAAATTTGACATGAGATTTTTACTGGGTTTTTTTGTCCCAAATTTTGACGCCAGGCGAGGGGACGCGGTACACTCATACGGTGTCCAAGTCGACATATATCGTACACCATATCGGTGTACCGTGTCCCCTCGCCTGGCGCACTACGCTCCGCACACTATTATATTCTCCAGGCCATAGCGGGTGGTAGGGTAGGAAATACCATCTGTGTTGAACAAAAAAAACGTGAAAAACTCATGTCAACCTTTTGACGGTAGATCTTCCCATTTTTATTTAATGCTTGTGTCGACCTTCCAGCCTATATTGGTCGACCTAATGTACATATGTCAAACTTCATAATGTTGACCTATAATTTTTATAAATGGAGTATTTTTTTATTTGTCAATAGTACAAACTATTAGCTATTAAACAGAGAAACCCCCCCCGATAAGGACAGAATAAAATGAATACATGTAATGCATCTGCTTATAAACAGAGGGGGCCCATTAGGCCTTATTCTAGTTCACTCTTTCTGACAAAATCCTTCTAAAGGTGCCCATAGACCATCCGTTCTGTACTATGAGATGCGCGCTCCCGCACATCTCATCGTACGGTACAAAAAGCTACACATCGCATCGGATCACAGTGCATGCACAAGGCATGCACTAGGGATGCGATCCGATGCGATGCGTGCTAATTAAGTGCCAAACGGATCCGTTAAACGGACCGTGTATGGGCACCTTAAGATGGACAAAACCATGTGCACTGCAGGTGGAGCAGATGTAACATGTGCAGAGAGAGTTAGATTTGGGTGAGTTATTTGGTTTCTGTGCAGGGTAAATACTGACTGCTTTATTGTTACACTGCAATATAGATTTCACTTTGAAGTAAAACCCCACCCAAATATAAATCTCTCTGCACATGTTACATCTGCCCCACCTGCAGTGCACATGGTTTTGTCCATCTAAGAAGGATTTTGTCAGAAAGAGAGAACTAGAATAAGGCCCATTGTTCCAATATATATAGTACCATCATGAGATCACAGATAAAATGTTATATGCATGTAATAAGCAGCGAAGGAAAATACATAAATATAAAGGCACACATCTCAAAGGAATACAGTTTCCTCAGTACGCAAATCCCAGAATAATGGAATACGGATGTACAGTATGAGGAACAGGAGTGATATCTGTATAAGTGACCACATAAGCATGCCTCCAATCTGCCGGGGTTTGCTTTAATCACACAGTGCACTGCCTGCATGTACATCATTTAGGATTATTAACCCCCTTACCCTCATTGACCGTACCTGACCTTTCACTGACATACCTGTCACACTGTCAGAGGAGCAGCACACTGTACTGCAGGGGAATGAGGGAACTCAGGGAAGGTGCAGCTGCAGGCCTGCCTGGCCTGCACAGGGGAAGAGGAGGAGCCATGCCAAGCAGCAGAGGAAGGAGACAATACATGGGAATGTGTAAAAACCAGAACTGGATCAGGCTCCAGAGTGCCAGACCGGACAGGCTCAATTCATCAATCTCTGCCATTCCGAAGCTTGTAGAGTCCTGTCCTGGGGGTGGGGTGGAGACACCCCATATGGTGAGGGTGTGATCTCTCCTTCCCCCATCTCCCCGATGATAGCTGTCACAGGCACGGACAGGACACCAGACAGGCACCTCCTGGACCAGGCACTGCATGCTCCAGAATGCCAACCTCCTCTTCCCACAGTAGCAAGGCCTTGTGGCTGGCAATTGAATCAAAGTCAGTAGCACTGATGCATAACTCCCAATCATGGTCCCGTTCTATTGGGACGGTCCCACCTGGGGCCGACAGTATCCAGCAGGGGGGGGGGGGGGGGGGGCAATTGAGCAAAGCAGTGGTGAATGGTGCAAAGCATCTATTCCCAGAGACTGGGGGCATGGCCAGCAGCTCACGGGGCCACGGCCATGCCACCACAGTGGCGAAAATGGGGCTTGGGCATACTTGCCTATCTGACCCTCTCCATGCGGGAGAAAATGCTTTGTTCCTGGACTTCCCCGGTAATGTATGATTGCCAGGACCTGTGGGGAGCTAGGTAAAGGTGTTTCACCACAGGTGATGGCAATCACACATTACCAGGGAAGTCCAGGAGCAGAGCATTTTCTCCCGAATGGAGAGGATAAGGTAGGCAAGTATGGGCTTGGCCTTGCGAGAGATAGCTGCAAGCATATGCCATGCACCCTTGCTGCTAGGCCATGCCCCAAAAAATTTAGCCACTCGCCTATGGTGAGGTATGCACACATCAGATTATGACTTTGCTGTCCTGAGAGTCATCTATGTAAAGTTATATAGCGATATATACGGGATGCGGTCATTTGGTCTACTGCATTATGGTCGACAGTCATTAGGTCGAATCCATTAGGTCGACATGCTAAAAGGTCGACATGACTCTAGGTCGACATGGGAAAAGGTCGACATGATTCTAGTTCGAAAGGTCATTAGTTCGACAAGGTCATTAGTTCGACATTGTCTATGTCGACATTCACAAGGTCGACATGGAGTTTTTCACTGTTTTTTGAGCCAACATGTGCCGACAGGCGGTATTTCATGCCCTACCATCCACTAGGGCATGGTGGGAGAATAAAATAGTGCCCGACGCATAGCGAGCGCAGCGAGCGATGCGAGGGGATGCAGTGCACTTTAACCCCTTCCTGACAGAGCCAGTTTTTGCGTTCCTGACAGAGCCCTTTTTTTCAAATCTGACATGTATCACTTAAGTGGGGATAACTTTTTTTTGCTTTTACTTATCCCAGTGATTTTGAGATTGTTTTTTCATGACACATTGTACTTCAAGTTAGTGGTAAATTTTCGTCGATACAGTCTGTGTTTTTTTGTGAAAAATACCAAAATGTCGGAAAAAAATGGAAAATTTTGCGATTTGCAAAATGTTAAATTTTCTGCTTGTGAGACAAATAATCTTACCACTCAAAATAGTTAATAACTAACATAGACCATATGTATACTTTATGTTGCCATCATTATTTCAACCTCATTTTCATTTTTTTGGACACTAGGAGGCTTAAAATATGAATAGCAAATTCTCAAATTTTCAAGAAAATTTCAAACTCTGATTTTTTTAGGGACCAGTTCAGTTCTGATGTGACTTTGAGGGACTTGTATGTGAGACACCCCCATAAATGATGCCATTTCAAAAACTGCACCCCTCACAGTATTCAAAACAGCATTTTGGAAGTTTGTTAACCCTTTAGCTGTTTCACAGGAATTAACCCCTTCATGACAGAGCCAGTTTGTGCCTTCATGACAGAGCCCTTTTTTTCAAATCTGACATGTCTCACTTAAGTGGGGATAACTTTTTTTTGCTTTTACTTATCCCAGTGATTTTGAGATTGTTTTCTCGTGACACATTGTACTTCAAGTTAGTGGTAAATTTTCGTCGATACAGTCTGTGTTTTTTTGTGAAAAATACCAAAATATCGTGAAAAAATGGAAAATTTAGCAATTTGCAAAATGTTAAATTTTCTGCTTGTGAGACAAATAATCATACCACTCAAAATAGTTAATAACTAACATAGACCATATGTCTACTTTATGTTTCCATCATTATTTCAACTTCCTTTTAATTTTTTTGGACACTAGGAGGCTTACAATATGAATAGCAAATTCTCAAATTTTCATGAAAATTTCAAACACTGATTTTTTTAGGGACCAGTTCAGTTCTGATGTGACTTTGAGGGACTTGTATGTGAGACACCCCCATAAATGATGCCATTTCAAAAACTGCACCCCTCACAGTATTCAAAACAGCATTTTGGAAGTTTGTTAACCCTTTAGGTGTTTCACAGGAATTAAAACAAAGTGTAGGTGAAATTTCAAAATTTCTTTTTTTTTGCAGAGTTTCAATTTTAATACATTTTTCTAACGAATACAGTAGATTTTACTAGAGAAATGTGACTAAAAATTGATTCCCCCAATTCTTTTGTTTTCAAAAATATCCTATATGTGGCCCTAGTGTGCACGTTGACCAAACCACAGGCTTCATAATAGAAGGAGCACCTACTTGATTTTGGAGCCTCCTTTTTATGAGATTTTTTTTTAGGCACCATGTAGGTTTCTAGGCACCATAAGTGCTAAAAGTTAGGAACCTCCCCCACAAGTCACCCCATTTTGCAATCTACACCCCTCAGGGAATTCATCTAGGGGTATAGTGTACATTTCAAACCCCCAGGGGTTTCACCAATTTTGGTACAACTGGGATGTGAAAATGGAAAATTACATTTTTTTACACAAACATGCAGTTCTGGCTCAAAATTTTTCATTTTCACAAGGAATGAAGGAGACAAAGCACCCCAAAATCTGTGCCCCAATTTCTCCCGAGTACGGCAATGCCTCACATGTGACCAAAAAATACCAGTTGGGTGCATGGCAGGACTTAGAAGGGAAGGAGTGATTTTTGGATTTTGCAGCTCAGATTCTGGTGGAATTTTGGTGGGTGCTATGTCGCATTAGCAAGACCCCCCAAGCACCAAGACAGTGGAACCCCCCCACAAGTGACCCCATTTTGCAAACTACACCCCTCAGGGAATTCATCTAGGGGTATAGTGTACATTTCAAACCCCCAGGGGTTTCACCAATTTTGGTATAACTGGGATGTGAAAATGGAAAATTACATTTTTTTACACAAAAATGTACTTCTGGCTCAAAATTTTTCATTTTCACAAGGAATGAAGGAGACAAAGCACCCCAAAATATGTGCCCCAATTTCTCCCGAGTACGGCAATGCCTCACATGTGACCAAAAAATACCAGTTGGGTGCATGGCAGGACTCAGAAGGGAAGGAGTGATTTTTGGATTTTGCAGCAAAGATTTTGGTGGAATAAATGGTGGGTGCTATGTTGCATTAGCAAGACTCCCAAAGCACCAATACAGTGGAACCCCCCCACAAGTCACCCCATTTTGCAAAGTACACCCCTCAGGGAATTCATCTAGGGGTATAGTGTACATTTCAAACCCCCAGGGGTTTCACCAATTTTGGTACAACTGGGATGTGAAAATGGAAAATTACATTTTTTTACACAAACATGCAGTTCTGGCTCAAAATTTTTCATTTTCACAAGGAATGAAGGAGACAAAGCACCCCAAAATCTGTGCCCCAATTTCTCCCGAGTACGGCAATGCCTCACATGTGACCAAAAAATACCAGTTGGGTGCATGGCAGGACTCAGAAGGGAAGGAGTGATTTTTGGATTTTGCAGCAAAGATTTTGGTGGAATGAATGGTGGGTGCTATGTTGCATTAGCAAGACTCCCAAAGCACCAATACAGTGGAACCCCCCCACAAGTCACCCCATTTTGCAAAGTACACCCCTCAGGGAATTCATCTAGGGGTATAGTGTACATTTCAAACCCCCAGGGGTTTCACCAATTTTGGTACAACTGGGATGTGAAAATGGAAAATTACATTTTTTTACACAAACATGCAGTTCTGGCTCAAAATTTTTCATTTTCACAAGGAATGAAGGAGACAAAGCACCCCAAAATATGTGCCCCAATTTCTCCCGAGTACGGCAATGCCTCACATGTGACCAAAAAATACCAGTTGGGTGCATGGCAGGACTCAGAAGGGAAGGAGTGATTTTTGGATTTTGCAGCAAAGATTTTGGTGGAATGAATGGTGGGTGCTATGTTGCATTAGCAAGACTCCCAAAGCACCAATACAGTGGAACCCCCCCACAAGTCACCCCATTTTGCAAAGTACACCCCTCAGGGAATTCATCTAGGGGTATAGTGTACATTTCAAACCCCCAGGGGTTTCACCAATTTTGGTACAACTGGGATGTGAAAATGGAAAATTACATTTTTGTACACAAACATGCAGTTCTGGCTCAAAATTTTTCATTTTCACAAGGAATGAAGGAGACAAAGCACCCCAAAATCTGTGCCCCAATTTCTCCCGAGTACGGCAATGCCTCACATGTGACCAAAAAATACCAGTTGGGTGCATGGCAGGACTTAGAAGGGAAGGAGTGATTTTTGGATTTTGCAGCAAAGATTTTGGTGGAATGAATGGTGGGTGCTATGTTGCATTAGCAAGACTCCCAAAGCACCAATACAGTGGAACCCCCCCACAAGTCACCCCATTTTGCAAAGTACACCCCTCAGGGAATTCATCTAGGGGTATAGTGTACATTTCAAACCCCCAGGGGTTTCACCAATTTTGGTACAACTGGGATGTGAAAATGGAAAATTACATTTTTTTACACAAACATGCAGTTCTGGCTCAAAATTTTTCATTTTCACAAGGAATGAAGGAGACAAAGCACCCCAAAATCTGTGCCCCAATTTCTCCCGAGTACGGCAATGCCTCACATGTGACCAAAAAATACCAGTTGGGTGCATGGCAGGACTCAGAAGGGAAGGAGTGATTTTTGGATTTTGCAGCAAAGATTTTGGTGGAATGAATGGTGGGTGCTATGTTGCATTAGCAAGACTCCCAAAGCACCAATACAGTGGAACCCCCCCACAAGTCACCCCATTTTGCAAAGTACACCCCTCAGGGAATTCATCTAGGGGTATAGTGTACATTTCAAACCCCCAGGGGTTTCACCAATTTTGGTACAACTGGGCAGTGAAAATGAAAAAAATACATTTTTTTACACAAAAATGTACTTCTGGCTCAAAATTTTTCATTTTCACAAGGAATGAAGGAGACAAAGCACCCCAAAATCTGTGCCCCAATTTCTCCAGAGTACGGCAATGCCTCACATGTGACCAAAAAATACCAGTTGGGTGCATGGCAGGACTCAGAAGGGAAGGAGTGATTTTTGGATTTTGCAGCACAGATTTTGGTGGAATGAATGGTGGGTGCTATGTTGCATTACCAATACAGTGGAACCCCCCCACAAGTGACCCCATTTTGCAAACTACACCCCTCAGGGAATTCATCTAGGGGTATAGTGTACATTTCAAACCCCCAGGGGTTTCATCAATTTTGGTACAACTGGGCAGTGAAAATGAAAAAAATACATTTTTTTACACAAAAATGTACTTCTGGCTCAAAATTTTTCATTTTCACAAGGAATGAAGGAGACAAAGCACCCCAAAATCTGTGCCCCAATTTCTCCAGAGTACGGCAATGCCTCACATGTGACCAAAAAATACCAGTTGGGTGCATGGCAGGACTCAGAAGGGAAGGAGTGATTTTTGGATTTTGCAGCACAGATTTTGGTGGAATGAATGGTGGGTGCTATGTTGCATTACCAATACAGTGGAACCCCCCCACAAGTGACCCCATTTTGCAAACTACACCCCTCAGGGAATTCATCTAGGGGTATAGTGTACATTTCAAACCCCCAGGGGTTTCATCAATTTTGGTACAACTGGGCAGTGAAAATGAAAAAAATACATTTTTTTACACAAAAATGTACTTCTGGCTCAAAATTTTTCATTTTCACAAGGAATGAAGGAGACAAAGCACCCCAAAATCTGTGCCCCAATTTCTCCAGAGTACGGCAATGCCTCACATGTGACCAAAAAATACCAGTTGGGTGCATGGCAGGACTCAGAAGGGAAGGAGTGATTTTTGGTTTTTGCAGCTCAGATTCTGGTGGAATGAATGGTGGGTGCTATGTGGCATTAGCAAGACCCCCGAAGCACGGTGAAATGATGAACCTAATAATCCATAGATGTGTGGTATATTTTGAAACACTCCTTTATACATAGGCCGGGTTTGTCGGGGCAAGTTTCACAGTGGAAAATAGTTTCCTTTCTTATTCCCTTTTTATAGCAAACTTTGCACCTTTTTTGTGTCCTGCCCTTTCTTGCAGTGGAGGGGATTTCGTTGGGAAAATGCTGCCCTGGTACAATACGGGGGCCAGTACTAGAAGTACTGGGGCCCTCTGCCTGCTGATTCCCAAATGTTAGGCTCTTTATGACTTCCTCTTGAAAGTGCATAAATGTCCCCCTCTGGCCGGTAGAACGGAATAGCACGTAAGCGTTATACAGTGCCATCTGGATGATATACACGGCCAGCTTCTTGTACCAGATATTTGTTTTCCGCAGGGCACTGTACGGCTTCAGTACCTGATCTGAAAGATCCACTCCGCCCATGTACTTATTGTAATCTAGGATACAATTTGGTTTTGAGGTGTGGGTACTGGTACCTCGTACAGGGATGGAGGTGGTACTGTCTCCATGAATTGTTGTCAGTATAAGGACATCCCTCTTGTCCTTATATTTGACCAACAACAAATTTTCGGTGCATATTCCCCTGCTTTCACCCCTTCTCATTACTTGGGCAATGTGCGTTTTGGGGAGGCCTCTTTGGTTCTTGCGCACAGTACCGCAAGCTGCTGTACCTCTTGAACCAAGGGCCTTAAACAGGGGGATGCTGGTGTAAAAGTTATCCACATAGAGGTGATAACCCTTATCCAGGAAGGGGTGCATTAAATCCCAGACAATTTTTCCACTAACACCTACGAGGGAGGGGGGGCATTCTGGTGGTTCAATTCTTGAATCCTTCCCTTCATATACCCTAAACTTGTGGGTGTACCCTGTGGTGCTTTCACACAGCTTATACATTTTTATGCCATACCTTGCCCTCTTACTGGGAAGGTACTGGCGGAATTTAACCCTTCCTTTAAAATGTATAAGGGACTCGTCGATACTAATACATTTATCAGGGATGTATAGCTCTGCAAATTTGGCATTGAAATGATCAATGACCGGCCTGACTTTGAATAGCCTGTCAAAGGTGGGATCATCTCTGGGTGGGCACTGTGCATTATCGGTGTAATGTATAAATTTATGGATTGCCTCAAAACGAGCCCGGGGCATGGCCATACGGTGAAATGGGGTGCTGTACAGAACATCTGTACTCCAATATTGCCTAATTTGTGGCTTTTTTACTATGCCCATATGTAACACCAGACCCCAAAACGTCATCATCTCTACTGCATCTACAGGGGTCCACCTAGCAAATGATGACGTGGGGTTTTGAGCAATAAACTGCTGGGCATATAAATTAGTTTGGTCCACCATTAAATTTATAAAATCATCAGAGAAAAATAATTTAAAAATGTCAATTTCTCTGAGACCTGTTGAATCAAATTGGATTCCTGGGATGGCCAAAAACTCAGGAACCTGGGGCTCAAAATTGTCTGGTGGTGGGGTCCATACGAGATCAATTATTGGGGGGGGGGTCTCAGCTGCTCTACGGGGGCGTCTTTGAGGGGGTCCCTCATCATCAGAGGAGGAAGAGGAGCTTAAGACAAATCCTTCAAATTCCCCGCTTGCCTCACTGGTTGTGTCAGAGTCAGAGGCAAGCATGGCATATGCCTCCTCCACCGAATACATTCTCCTGGATGACTGGGACGACATTTGGGATGACATTTGGGATGCCATTTATATTTTTGTGTTACTGGTAGTGAAATGTTTCAACACGTGTATAGTGTAGGGGGGGTACAAACTTTATTTCAACCCGGGGGGTATGTAGTGTGTAGTGTGTATGTATGTAGTGCAGAAAAAAAAAATACAAAAATAAAAAAATTGAAGGGTTCAAAAAAAAAAAATGGAAGGGGTTAAAAAAAAAAAATGGAAGGGGTTAAAAAAAAAAATGGAAGGGGTTAAAAAAAAAAAAATGGAAGGGGTTAAAAAAAGAAAAGGTCCTGCGCCAAAAATTGAGCACAGATGTTGGTCAGTAACGTCCGTCACTGAACAGCGCTCAAAGGCAACAGGAATTTGATCCAAAAAAAAAAAAAAATAGATCAACCCTGTGCCGAAAAAGCTGATCAGTGATGTACGTCACTGATCAGCGCACAGTGGCCACAGGACACACACAAAATCACAGTGTGTGTAAAAAAAAAAATGTAAAAAAGACCCCACAGCACTCACAAAAAATAAAAAAAGGTGATCAGTGATGCGACACTGATTACCAGTGAGGGGCAGCAGGTGCACAACCTTTGGTGGTACTGACAGGTATATATAAAAAAAAAAACCTCTGCACCCCTAAAAAGTTGCTGATCACCTCAGATATAGTGATCAGCACAAAAGGCGGGGGCAGCAGACACAAAATTTAGCACTCTCTATCACTCTCTGTCACTATCTCTCTCTATCTCTCTATCTCTCACTATCTATCACTCTATGACACTGCAGCAGCAGCACTGACAGGTATATCTATATATAAAAAAAAACCTGCGCCCCCAAAAAGTTGCTGATCAGTTAATTTATACTGATCAGCACAAAAGGGGGGGCAGCAGTCAGTTATATAAAAAATATATAGCACAATCTGTCACTATCTCTCTATCTCTCTCTATCTCTCTCTATCTATCTATAGCTCTATCACACTGCAGCAGCACAAAATATAGCACTAGGCCTCTCTATCTCTCTCTATCTCTCTCTATCTCTTTCAGTTATATAAAAAATATATAGCACAATCTGTCACTATCTCTCTCTATCTCTCTCTCTCTATCTCTCTCTATCTCTCTCTATCTCTCTATCTATAGCTCTATCACACTGCAGCAGCACAAAATATAGCACTAGGCCTCTCTATCTCTCTCTATCTCTCTCTATCTCTCTCTCTCTAACTCTCTCTCTATCTAATAAATCGCAGCAGCACAAGATGTCACAGGATGTCACAAGATGTCACAAGCATAAGCAATATCAATGATCAGGTAAGTATTTTGGATGGGTTCTGGTCAGTATAGGCGGCAGCTGGGCACGGTGACCGCACTGCACGCTATTCCAGACCGGAATGGCGTCTGCAGTGCAGTCACCGTTAGTTTAAACCCCCCTCCATGGCTGTGATTGGTCCGTCGGTCCGACGAACCAATCACGGCCTTTGGGGGCGGGAGGGGTGAGGTGGGGTGACACCAGTGTCACCCTTACACTCCGCGGTGATTGGTGCTGTACTTTACAGCACCAATCACCTCCGATCCCGTGTCACCGGCGAACGTTATTCGCCGGTGACACAGAAAACGCTGTGAATGGCTGTTCACAATGAACAGCCAATCACAGCGATCGCCGACGGGGGGACAGCAGACATCGTCCCTCTGTCACTGCGTCTCTAGACGCAGTGACAGTTTTAAGCCATGACGTATATATACGTCAACGGTCGGGAAGTACTTCCCGGCCATGACGTATATATACGTCAAATGTCGTGAAGGGGTTAAAACAAAGTGTAGGTGAAATTTCAAAAAAAATTTTTTTAGCAGATTTTCAATTTTAATACATTTTTCTAAGGAACACAGTAGATTTATTTAAAAATGTATTCCCCCAATTCTTTTGTTTTCATAAATATCCTATATGTGGCCCTAGTGTGCACGGTGACCAAACCACAGGCTTCATAATAGAAGGAGCACCTACTTGATTTTGGAGCCTCCTTTTTATGAGATTATTTTTTAGGCACCATGTAGGTTTCTAGGCACCATAAGATGCTAAATGTTAGGAACCTCCCCCACAAGTGACCCCATTTTGCAAACTACACCCTTCAGGGAATTCATTTAGGGGTATAGTGTACATTTCAAACCCCCAGGGGTTTCACCAATTTTGATACAACTGGGCTGTGAAAATGAAAAAATTAAATTTTTCATTTTCACAGCTCAGTTGTATCAAAATTGGTGAAACCCCTGGGGGTTTGAAATGTACACTATACCCCTAAATGAATTCCCTGAAGGGTGTAGTTTGCAAAATGGGGTCACTTGTGGGGGGGTTCCACTGTATGGGTGCTTCAGGGGTCATTCAACCAGAATCTGTGCTGCAAAATCCAAATATCACTCCTTCCCTTCTGAGTCCTGCCATGCACCCAACTGGTATTTTTTGGTCACATGTGAAGCATTGCCATACTCGGGAGAAATTGGGGCACAGATTTTGGGGTGCTTGGTCTCCTTCATTCCTTGTGAAAATGAAAAATTTTGAGCCAGATCTGCATTTTTGTGTAAAAAAAATGTGTGTGTGTGTGTGTATATATATATATGTGTGTGTATATATATATATATATATATATATATATATATATGTGTGTGTGTGTGTATATATATATATATATATATGTGTGTGTGTATATATATATATACACACATATCTCCTATATATTTGGCTACATCTGTCACTCAAGTTGGGTGTCTGTGTCTATAACGCTCTGTTCCTGGACTTTCCTCTTAATGTGTGATTGCCTTCATCTGTGCTGAACACCTTTCTGAGAAATTAACCTGTTTAAAACAGGTGATGGCAATCATACATTAAGGGGAAGTCTAGAAACAGAGCAATGTGTCCCTCCTGGAGAGGGTCATGTTGGGAGGTATGTGACAGAGAACCAGCCCAGTGAGCCCACAGACAGTGCCAGACACCCACTGCCTTCCCATGTTGCCCAGCACTGCTACTCCACAGCCACCAGGTGAGCGCCCCCCTCCTGCGATTTGCGGCAAAACCTCCCCCCCACGCGCCCCCCCCTCCCGCTATTCGTGGCAAAAACACCCGCTCCCCCGCGACCCCCCTACCGCGATTCGCAGCAAAAACACCCCCGTGACCCCCCCTCCCGCGATTCGCTGCAAAAAGAACCCCCCCACGACCCCTCCCGCAATTCGCGGCATAACCACCACCCCGCGACCCCCCCCTCCCGCGAATCGCGGCAAACCCTCCCCCGTGACCCCCCCCGATTCGCGGAAAAAACACCCCCCCCCCGCGACCTCCCTCCCGCGATTCGCGGCAAAAAGAACCCCCCCGCGACCCCCCCTTGCACGATTGGCGGCACCCCCCTGCGAACCCCCTCCCGCGATTCGCGGCACACCCCCCCCCCCCCCCGCAATTCGCAGCAGCCCCAGGATTAAATGGCACATGCAAAACACTGACATGGCTATGGTCGACAATGAAAAAGGTTGACATGAGTTTTTGAAGATTTATTTTTAATTTTTTTAATTTTTTCATATTCATTGTCATGTGTCGACATGGACACCAATGAAGTGGCACACTTATGTCAACATTTACATGTGTTGACCTTTCTGTGTTGATTTTTTCTTGTGGCGATTCGCGGCACCCCCCGTGACCCCCCACCTCCCGCAATTCACGGCAACCCCCCACCGGAACCCCTGTGAACCCCGCCCTCCCGCGATTCGCGGCACCCACCCCCGCGACCCCCCCTCCCGCAATTCGCGGCACCCCCCCGTTATTCGCGGCAGCTCCAGAATTAAATTGCACATGGAAAACACTGACATGGCTATGGTCGACAATGAAAAAGGTTGACATGAGTTTTTGAAGTTTTGTTGTCATTTTTTGAATGTTTTCATATTCATTGTCATGTGTCAACATGGACACCAATGAAGTGGCACACTTATGTCAACATTTACATGTGTTGACCTTTCTGTGTTGATTTTTTCTTGTGGCGATTCGCGTCACACCCCCCCGCAAACCCCCCCCGCTATTCGCGGCACCCCCCGTGACCCCCCACCTCCCGCAATTCGCGGCAACCCCCCACCGGAACCCCTGTGAACCCCGCCCTCCCGCGATTCGCGGCACCCAACCCCGCGACCCCCCCCTCCCGCAATTCGCGGCACCCCCCGTGATTCGCGGCAGCTCCAGAATTAAATTGCACATGGAAAACACTGACATGGCTATGGTCGACAATGAAAAAGGTTGACATGAGTTTTTGAAGTTTTTTTTTTCATTTTTTGAATATTTTCATATTCATTCTCATGTGTCGACATGGACACCAATGAAGTGCCACACTTATGTCAACATTTACATGTGTTGACCTTTCTGTGTTGATTTTTTCTTGTGGCGATTTGCGTCACACCCCCCCCCCCCCACTCCCGCGATTCACGGCACACACACACACACACCTCCCCCGCGATTCTCGGCACCCCACCCCGTGACCCCCCCCTCCCGTGATTCACGGCACACCCCGCGACCCCCCCTCCCATGATTCGCCGCAACCCCCGCCCCGTAACCCCCCCTCCCGCGATTCGCGGCACCCACCCCCGTGACCCCCCCTCCCGCAATTCACGGCACCCCCCCGCGATTCGCGGCAGCTCCAGAATTAAATTGCACATGGAAAACACTGACATGGCTATGGTCGACAATGAAAAAGGTTGACATGAGTTTTTGAAGTTTTTTTTTTTCATTTTTTGAATGTTTTCATATTCATTCTCATGTGTCGACATGGACACCAATGAAGTGCCACACTTATGTCAACATTTACATGTGTTGACCTTTCTGTGTTGATTTTTTCTTGTGGCGATTCGCGTCACCCCCCGCAACCCCCACTCCCGCGATTCACGGCACACACACACACCCCCGCGATTCTCGGCACCCCACCCCGTGACCCCCCCTCCCGTGATTCACGGCACACCCCCTGCGACCCCCCCTACCATGATTCGCCGCAACCCCCGCTCCCGTAACCCCCCTCCCGCGATTTGCGGCAACCCACCCCGCGACCCCCCTCCCGCGATTCTCTGCAATCCCTCCCCTCCCGCGATTCGCAGCATCCACCCCCCCACAACCCCCCCCTCCTGCAATTCGCTGCACCCCCCGCGACCCCCCCTCCTGCAATTCGCGGCACCCTCCGCGACCCCCCCCTCCCGCGATTCGCGGACACCCCCTCCCGCGATTCGCGGACACCTAAGTTGCAATACAGGGCATCTTTCATACAATTCTAAACATATTTCTCATATACAAACGTTCACAAATTAAGGGGGCGCAGCCCCTTACGACGGTGTGAAGAGCGCCCGTAGGGCGCGATGAATCACCTAGTATATATATATATGTGTGTGTATATATATATATATATATATATATATATATATATATATATATATACACACACACACATATATATATATATATATATATATATATACACACACACACATATATATATATATATAATATATATATATATATATATAGTTCATTTCTTTCTGGCACATATCATTTTTAACATTTCTTCTGCTGCTGCTGCTGCTGGCGTGGGGGAGGGAGGGGGGGGGAGCGCTGCGGCTGCTGGCTCTGGCTGTGTGCTGCCGGGTGGGAGAGCGGCTGCCTTGCTGGTGAGTAAGAGGAGGGCTGCCGGGCGGGTAGGAAGGGGGGCTGCTGATCGGTGGTGATCGGTGCTGTACTTAACAGCACCGATCACCACCGATTTCTGTGTTACCGAGCGGCTTAGCCGCCGGTAACACAGAAATAGCTGTGATTGGCTGTTCACATTTGAACAGCCAATCACAGCGATCGCCGACCGGGGGGGGCAGTTACAAGCCATGTAGACGCGGTGACAGTTACAAGCCATGACGTACATTTACGCCATGTGTCGGGAAGTACTTCCCGACCATGACGTAAATGTACGTCAATTGTCGGGAAGGGGTTAAACTGTGTCCATGTCGACTTTGTTGACATTCAGGTAAAAAAACAGTGAAAAACCCCATGTCGACCTTGTGAATGTCGACATAGACAATGTCGAACTAATGACATTGTCGAACTAATGACCTGTCGAACTAATGACCTTTCGACCTAGAATCATGTCGACCTTTTCCCATGTCGACCTAGTCATGTCGACCTTTTAGCATGTCGACCTAATGGATTCGACCTAATGACTTTCGACCATAATGCAATAGACCAAATGATCCCAACCCACCTGTGACATTAGACACATCCCCTGCTGTCACATACAGACTTACTGACATGACATTGTCACTACCTGCCGGATTCATAACAGTTGCCAAGCAGCCTGCCCCCTGTCGTATTTCCTGCTGCTGATTGGCTTACCACAGTGTCTGTCACTCTGTTACCCACCAGCCACTGCAGCAACACATTTATAAAAAAAAAAAAAAAGGAAACACTGAGGAATCATCAGGGGAGAAACCTGGTGATGGTGAGGAAACATTGGATCCTTACCCTTACAGGGTTAAACATTATCAACGGCACCATTTTTACGGATGGTTCCGATGAAACATCAAATGATTCCCATTTTAAAGCTGGACACACTGTACGATATCATTGTAACTCCTGGTTGAATGGTATAGTGCATACAAGCTGAACAATATCGCTAAAGGCGATGTTTCATCTTCCGCGCCTCTTCTCAGAATGATTCCATTGGCCGCCTAGCGGCCAATCAGGAGCCGACTTTCTCGGCTCCTGATTGGCCGCTAGGCGGCCAATAGAATCATTCGGAGGAAAGGCGCGGAAGATGAAAATCTCTGCGCCTCTCCAGTCCGAGAGCGGGTACCAGCCGGGAGCAGCGCATCTGCCGGAGAGGATGCCGAGGTCGTCGCGGGGGACCAGGTGAGTAGGATTTCCTTTCTTAGGAACCCCTTTTGGACTACTTCGGATCCTGGACCCCGGAGACATCAGCCCTGGAGCCCAGGACCCCGGACCAGCCCCGGAACCAGGACCAAGGCCCCGGAACCGGACTCTTCTGTCCAGGAGCCCCGGACCGACCTACGGGCTCAAGGTAGGTAAGTATCAGTGTGTGTGTTATGTGTGTATTAAACTTTTATTTTTCAGGGTGTCAGTGTGTTTTATTTAACTATTTTTTGTACTGTAGAACTACAAGTGCCAGCGGGCCCTTTAATGCCCCGCATGCTGGGACTTGTGGTTCTCCAAGTCCCAGCATGCGGGGTAGGCTTGCTGGGACTCATAGTTCTACAGTAGAAAACAATATTTTTTCTTCTATTTTTTACACTTTCCATCAGCCCGATGCCCACCGCCCAGGGGCATCGGGGACAGCCCCGGACTTTCAGCATGGGCTGGTAAGTCCTGGAGGGGGGGACCCCTTCATTGGGGGGGTCCCCACTTCCCCAGGACCCCTGCACATGCTGACCAGCCAGGGGGATAATGCTTTGGCCGCGGGACCTTATATAATAAGTGTCCCCCGGCTGTGGCATTACCCTGCTGGCTGGTTGGGTCTGGTGCTGGTTCTTAAAGTACGGGGGACCCCTAGTCATTTTGTCCCCCGTATTATGGGAACCAGCGCCGGACCTTGAGCCTGGTGCTGGTTTCATTAAATCAAGGGGACCCCTATTTGTCGGGGACCCTGATTTTATGTCACCAGCACCGGCTCAATGAGCCCGGGGCTGTTATGCTCGGGCGGGGGACCCCGCGCTGTTTTTTTTTTTATTTTAATTTGCGATTTCCTGCAAACGTGCGATTTTCAGACATGAAAATCGCACATTTTCAGGACTAAAGACATCGCACCAACTCGCACCTATTCGCACTATTTGGGCCGTTTTTCGCATCTCATTAAATATGCGAAAAACGGGCCAATCTTGCGATTTTAAAAAGTGCGAAGTGGTGCGATAAAAAAAATGCGCATTTATCTCAATCCATAGAATGTCACCCGAATTCAGCACCCTCCCGGCGGCGGGAAACGAGGTTGCATGCGATACATAACATGTGAAAAGAAGTTCCAGGGCATCAGATGCCAAGAAGTTGGAGCAGTGTATGGGCACCTTAAGCATATTGTTCAGTGACGGCACCGATCCCCATACTGAACATGCAGTCACTGATGATATAGGCCCTCATTCAGCACCAGACGTAGATTTGTGCAGTGGCGCACATGTGTGAGGACTCTGGCCCTTATTCTGGTTGACTCCCTCGGATGCAAATTTGCATCCTTGCTAGTCACCCTAACCCCGCCTTACGAATGGTTAGCCGGCACCACCGATTCACATGCCAGTGGAAACCTCGCCGACCATCGAATGATGGTGAAGTTGGACGCAAATGTAAGGGGGGTCCAGACCACTCTTAAATACGCCTGTAGAATTGCAGGGAATTGGGCAGGCAGCTAACATCCGGTTATGCATCCCAAACGCATCAGCATATGAACGCCCAGTGTTGTCAAGGCATTGCCCTGTGCGACGGGACCGTGAGTATCACTTCTCAGTGGAGGTCATTCAGGTTGACCCGCAAAGTTGCGAATTTGAAGCTTTGTGGGTCATCTAAACACAGCCTGCACGAAGGTCCGCCCCCCTCCCGCATGCAGGCTATTGGATGGTTTGCATACACATCCATTCACAGCTTGCGTGCAGGTGTAAAATCATTAGATGGTAAACAACCATCTAATGATTTGTACAGCGCTCGCAGATCTAAGACACCCTGGATATTAAAAACTGTTTCCCCCAATTACAAGAGAAACAAGTTAGTCAGCCAATGTCTCACTGCATGGGGAAGATCAGGGCCTCCAATAGGGGGGTGCTGTGGGTACAGCTGTCCCAGGCCCCAGCCTCTGGAAGGGCCTGGGCAGCTCATTTTGCCTACCGCAACCCCACGAATGCCTCCGCCGCGCTGTTTGCTGAACAAAGCAGGTCCCAGAGCGCTGGCTTATTCAGAGCTCGCGTACCGGCCGCCAATCAGAGCGGTTGCCAGTATGCAAGAGGAGATGGGGGAGCAGGAGCCAGGTTGCGGTAAGTCAAGTGAGAAGGGGCATGGGGGGGGGGCCCGGACTGGAAATGAGTCCCAAAATTCCTGATGGCAGCCCTCGGGAAGATAGGGGCTGTGCGGTGCAGGAACTCAACTATTACTATGCTATCCTTACACTATTACTACACTGTAATAGCTGGGCCAGGCACAGGAATAATGCCTTCGTCAATACCCAAAATATTAAATTCTCACACCTCTCAACATGACCCATCCCAGAAGGACATGGGACCTAATTCAGACCTCACTAGCGACCAGGTAAGCACCCCCCGCCACCAAATCCCCTCTCTAGCATGTGAGGGGATGTGTATTCGAGCACATCCCCTCGCATGCAGCTGAAGGAGAGAGAAATCCTTCGATGGTCATGTGACGTCAGCTGCCTGCCCCGAGCACGCAACACCATGCCTGCTCCCTCTGGCCTGAATCGCCCCATAGTGCTCTGCTTCAGGACTTCTCTCTTACTGTATGCTATGATTGCTATTACCTGTGGTAAACACTTCTTAGCAGTTAAATAGTTCAACACGGGTCGGACCCGGGTTATTTGTGCGGTGTGAAATGGGTATTACTAAGATAGGAGTTCTATTGAAGATGGGATGTTGCTATGGGCAACAAAACAGAAGCTACTTCTTTTGTATGTCCCCCGGTACATCAGACATTCATGGCATCATTGACTGCCTTCAAAACACACCAAGGGCCTATAAGGTTTTGTGCAATGTAAATAATTGTAGTTGTTTATATATAACAGAAGTAGTAGGTCATGGTGGCATTCTACATTGCAAAGCTTGCATCAGTGGAACTGTGCAAGTCACAAATTACCCTTCTCTCTGCCATTCGCCTCTTGATGACAAACTTCTCCACCCCACTGGCCGCTGACCTCAGAGCTGGAGAGAATGGACATGACTGTTTCCAGTGGGTGGAAGTCTGGTAGAAATAAGGCTTCATCATGAAGTTCATCACAATTACAAAATTTATGTCAGTGTTAATAAGCAAACCTTCGGTTATGAGATCTTGGACCACACTTTCAAAGCACCAGGAGTGGCATGACTGGTAGACATGAGAGCGGCAAGCTCTTCTTCCCTTGTGAGCAGATTGTGGACCTTATTCTGCTTCATGCACTCCCATGCGAATTCGCACAGAAGCACACTGTATTTTTCTGCACATGAGCTGCGTGCGAGCGGCAACGTCTGTTTGCCTGGTGCTAGCGCACAACAGTGCAGGCCAGGGGATTCGCCCATGGGAACGGCCAGCGTTTCATGGGCGTTCCCTTGAAAACGTTAGGCGTTCTCATGTTAATGACATGGGTGCAGGGGGCGGCCTGCTGACTGCACACCCTGTCCTCATACACAACACACGCAAAGCTCAGACACCTGAGAGTTTACGCTACACATCATTCGATGGTTGCTGACCATCGAATGATGTGGGTCTCGCCCCCTAGGCATTTGCAGCCGTGCGGGTGCATTCGCCCTGCGGAGGGGGGTGGGCGGCAATGTGAGAGGGTTTAAAAAAGACTTTGCAGCGCTGCACATCAGAATAAGGTCCTATATTTGTAAATATTTCTGTGCCCTTTAGAAGTTCTTCCCTTACCCCATTGTGGTCTTTCAAGTAATTCATGTTAGAGCTGCATTATGGGAAGAATATCATGGGGAATTTCATTAAGATTTTTTCCTAGACTTTTTCTGCGCTTGAAAATATTTTTGTCTGGCATTGCTGCTGAGTATGGGTCATTAGGTCGACGGTCAAAAAGGACAACACAACACATAGGTCGACATGGTCAAAAGGTCGATACAAGAACAAAAAGTTCAAATTGAAAAAGGTTGACGTGTGTTTCACATTTTTGTGGTGTCTGGCTACATAGGCTGACATGGACAGCGTATCAGTGCCATGCTTCAGGCACGGTGCCTTGCTGCGACCGGCACACTATTATATACTCCCTCTATGCCCACTGGGATGGTATGATAAGTATGAACAAGTCTGCGTTTTTTACGGGTCAACCATCTGTTTGTCGACCAATAGTGGTCGAACTTTCGAATGTTGATCAAGACACGGGCAACAAAATGTATTTTGTCCAAGCAAGTCACTTGAACTATACACACGACCTCATGACCCTTCTGGTTGAAAAGGATTAGTCCAAAGCAGTGGCATAACTACCAAAGGTGCAGGGGGTGCAGCTGCTATGGGGCCTGAGCTGTTTCTAGGTCCCACAGCTCCCCCTGCCCGCAGTCTGCACTCAATGCTCATAGCTTCTCCGTACCCACTGGAAAGTGTGGTCATTGGCATAGCCCCCTCCTCCCGTCACCTGCAGAGGATGTAGCAGAGTGTTCCCTCACCCTTCGGCAAAGTTTCCCCAGCCTGTCCGGCTCCCATCCGTGCCGCGATTCTCAATCATTTTGGGGGTGGGGCTTAATGCCATGAAGTGCCCGCCCCCAACAGAGACCTGTGGCTGACTGTTGTGCTCACTGCTCTATTTGTCTCTCCCTCTGCTGGCTGGCTGTAGGCAGAGTTGGCTGCCTGATTGCTGCAGGTACACATCTGCTACCCAATTGTGTGTGTATGTGAGACACCCAGTAACCCCTCTCAGCTGTGTCTAACAGTGTGCACCCCCTATCCTTGTGTGTGACCCTTCCAATCATGTAAGACAGTGTACCCCCCATAAGTGTGACCCTCTGTACTTACCTCCCCTCCCAGACGCCGTGTGTGACAGTGTACCCCCCCCCCCGTACCCCCATATGTGTGACCCCTGTACTTACCTCCCCCTCCCAGACGCTGTGTGTGACAGTGTACAGCCCATACCCCTTTGTGTGTGTGATGCCCTGTACGTATCTCCCGTCCATGTGTGATAGTTTTATTTTGCATTTAGAAAAAAATATATTAAATTATTTTTTTCATATTACTTTATACAGCTATTATTATTTCTTTTGCATATTTTGCACTAAATATATGTATTAGACATTAATCTAAATAGGGCCATCCAGTAGCTTAGCATATCCCTGCAAGACTGCTTTGTATTTCATATAGCACAGGTCTGGGCTGCATATCAGTGCTGAAATACAGACCACGCTGTGCTAGAAACACTATATATCTATATCTATCTATCTATCTGATGTACCGAGTGCAACTAGCAGTAGCTGGAAAACACTATACAATCTACCTTAAATCAGAATAAGTATGGAATGCAGTTGTAATAAAAAAAAAATATTCTAAAAACAGAAAAAAAAATATTTAATTCTAAAAAACGTAGTGGACTGAACAGTTTAATATTTACATATCAGCTCCGTACGTATAGACTTGTACATAGAATATTTTTCAATGACTCTATTATTGAAATCGGGTATATTTTTCCTCACCACAGACTTTTCTATAGACAACACCGCAAGAGCTGAAAGTCTCTCTTCTTTCATAGTGTTTTGTAAGTAAGTCTTTATTCTCTTTAAGCACGAGAAAGAACCTTCCGGCGTGGCCGCCGCAAAAGGGAGCGTGACGGCTATTCGTAGCAGCTTTACCACTTCGCTAAATGAAGACTGCAGATTGTTCATTAGCAGGAACTGCAGCAACGGGACTGCGCCATCAAGATCTTTGAACTCCTTCCGCAAATACAGGACAGACAGCTCCGTGCGCAATTTCTCCTTGTCAAAGAAGGGGAAGATCTCCACACACTCTCCTAGTTCTTTCTTCGGAAAAGATTGCCTGAATTTGACAAAGTTTTGTGCGCACAGGAGAGCCGATACTTGCAGATGCTGTGTGAACTGGAAACGAGTGTGGGCGTGGGTGATGAGGACATCGCAGAGTTCTTTCGCAGCAGCAGTCCGTGTTTCGCTCTCTTGCAAATGCCGTCGTTTCGTCTGTCTGTCTGTTTCCGTTTCTCCGGCGTTTTCTCCAATTGCAGCTTTAATGCCATTCACTGCATTCACAAAGTGCGCAACATGTTTCCGGGCACTATTCACGTCCGTCCTTCGCATTTGCATTTGTCTGCACAGGATGCCAACGTGTGGCATGACCTTGTGAAAAAAGTCGAGCCAAAAATTGAATTCTGTGTCGCCGAGATTGTGAACGAGTGCGGAGGCCTCACGGATTGTAGAGTTGCTGGAAGTCTCCGATTCCGCAAGTGTCTGGAAACACTCCATAAATGCCTCTTTCCTTTCATGCACGACATTCACCGTCGGCGATCTGGAATTCCATCTCGTTTGCCCGGGACTCGGCATTCTCTTTGCGATGCAAGAATTGAGGACGGACGATCTGTGAGGAGATCTAGAAAAGAAGTCCGGAACGGCAGACAAATTTGCAAAAAAGATTCTGGCTCTTGTGTTCTGGCGCATTGCCCGCTCCATGGTCACACTTAGTGGTTGTTCAGAACAGTGTACAAAGTGTGCGTTTTTGTACAATTCTTTGACTTTGACCTGCACCCCGTTCATCGCAGCGCTCATCGCGGCCGCTCCGTCGTAGCTCTGTCCTATCAGCTTGTGTTTCTCGCTTTTCAGAATGAGGTCCAGCTGACTTAGAACACACTCCGATATGGCATTCGCATCCTGCCCGGCTGGAACGAAGAAACCCCAGAACCTTTCAACGGGGTTCCCGTTTTTGTCACAGTAACGGAGAACGAGTGCCAGCTGGAAGATATCCGTGACGTCTGTGGTCTCATCTGCCATCAGACCGATAAATTCCACCTGCATGATTTCCTCCAACACATAATCCCTGTACACATCTAGCATGCATGCCAGCAGATCGCTCTGGATAGACTTGGATGTCCAGTTGCACGTGGACGCGCTCTCCAAATGGTCCGTTAACAATGAATCAATTTCGCTTGTGTACTTCACCAGCGCCATAAACTTTCCGGAATTCTCCGTTTCCATCCCTTCATCGTGCCCCCATAACGCCAACTCGTTGATTCCGCAAAACATGACGCAATTGATGATCTTGGAAAGTACTTCTCTGTTCTTACGCACCTGCGCGTTGTGGCGCTCTATCATTTCCTTGTGCGCCTCGCCGATACGCTCCTGTACGCTGACCGAACCGAGTAAGGCCAGGTTCAATGAATTGTTAATGTGCTTCTCCGATGCTGTGTGTTTTTTACATTTCTCATGGAGTATCTTCAAGTCGGATATCCCTTTTTCAGTCCAGGCAGCGTCTCCTCCGAATAAGAGACATGGGAAACAGAACAGGGCGTTCTGCGCTTCACACCCACAAATCCACTCCTGAGTCTTGTAGATGTCGGGGTTGAATTTCCTGGTGTACTCCTTTTTGCGGCTCACGGAGCGCTGTTTAATGTCCAGCAGGGGTGTGGGCCTTCCGCGTCGCTTCACCTCGCATTGTTCTTCAAGCTTCAGCCTGCTGAACTGAATAAGTTTCAAACCTTGAACTGTGTTGCTCGTCAGGAAGATCCGCACGGTTACCTGGCGAGCAGGTAGAGCAATCGTCTTCGGAGCACGGCCTGAAAAATGAGAGTACAGGTCCGTCAGTGTGGCTGCGGGTATAGGCTTACAATGGCGTAACACTGACAGAAAGGGTTCCATAAACTAGGCTCTACTATTAGATGGCTGGAAGCTGTAGAGAGCAGAATGAACAGGGGAGGATTGTATACCAGACAGGGTATCACTATAGACTTACTGATTTTGTGACTATTGTGTGTGCCCCTTATCTATATAGCTTTATTGGATTAGCCTTGGTTACTCTATGGCAATATACATGTCTAGCGGACAGTTGGTGTCACAAAGGGGTCGATCCAATTAGCTCCGAAGGTTGCGAGATGTCGTTCAGGTGCCGTTCCAACATGTTTAAATGTTGGCAATGGCACCCGAAAGAAGCCGATCTCGCACCCTTCGCTATGCTGAATTTGCTTGAAATTTCTCCTCACCCTATGGAGGTGCGAGTGCTTTTAAGCAAATTCCATCCGCCATACAGTGCGCCCGCTGCCGTGATGATTTACAGCACCACTGTATGCCATGGCGGGATACGGTCACTAGTTAGGCAAGCATTAGGTCAACACCACGAGGTAGACATGCATGAAGGTCGACATGAGGTTAGGTCGACAGTCAAAAGGTCTACATGGGTTTTTTCACATTTTTTTTGAGCCGACAGGCGGTATTTCATTCCCTACCATCCACTAGGGCGCGGTGGGAGAATAAAATAGTGCGCCGAGCCCGAAGTATAGCGAGCGCAGTGAGCCATGCGAGGGGACACGGTGCACTTTTTAGTGTCCATGTCGACATTCAGGTAAAAAAAAAAAAAACATGTCGACCTTCCCCAAGTCGACCTAATGACCCTGTCGACCGTCAGACATGTAGACCTAATGTTTGTCTATCCAATGATCCCATTCCGCCTTGGCAATATTTATAGTGCATTAAAGCACGATGGGCCTTATTCAACAGGGGACCGATGATGAGGCTCTGCGCATACGCAAATATACGTATGTGCAGCGCTGCTGTGCAAACGCATTAGCACAAAGGGGCAGGAAGGAGGAGGACAGGGGGCTGACACATGGGGACGCCCGGAATTTTCTGTGCGTGCCCACAAAAACGGTGGGTGCGTCCAGAAAACTGTTGGGTGTCCCCGTGTGAACGCAGGCGTGCCGAAGCCTGCACGGGGTGGGTGGCTGACGTCACATGACAGAAAGGTTTTGAGATCCAGAAACGGTACACAGCGCTAAGACTAAATACAAAAAATATAATGTGAATAAAAAGTGAACAAATCAATGTGCACAAAGACAAGATCAGGAGTCCAACTATGGACATTTTGTAAAATTAAAGCTTTCTAGTCTACCTACCATTCTCCTTGTTTTTTGGGTTCCCAAAATAATCTACATTGAGAGACCCCTTTTTTTGGAAAAACACAAAGGCCTTTTTCTGATATCACAAAGAAACCTTGATGCGTCTGGCTCCATTCTAAAACACCGTGAGTGTGGTACGCCATTCTTTCTGAATCGCCATCTTGACTTTCTAACAAAAAGATACCTCTATGTGTTTCCATTTACCATCTTGGATGTGAGTGGGGGAACGCCAATACATATTTATTGTCTGAAATATAACTTTGAGAAAAACCTTTACGAAAGATACCTTGATGAGAGTTACCCCACCTAGTAACCAGTGAGTGGGGGTACGCTTATCTATCCTTCCAGCCAGAAATAGAAGGGCTTTGAGAAAGATACCTTTATGGGATTAAAACATATAATGTTTATGTGAGTAGAGGTACGCCCCTGGAGCAGACCTCCTGCTAGACATATAATCTGGGAGAAACAAATTCCCCATAGATACCCGTGCAAAATAAGAACACCTCAATTCCAAAGCACTTTTTGAACTTTATCATATTTTCATATTTTTTATTGTATTTCATTTGTTCACACAACATATTTTTTTCATTTTCTATGACCTTTTTGAGAGACGTATGAAAAACACGGACTTCACATCTTAAAGAATTCTCTCAAGGGACTGATACACTTACCATTCATCCATTGAGATATACGAAAGGGAAGTACTCCTGATCTTGTCTTTGTGCACATTGATTTGTTCACTTTTTATTCACATTATATATTTTGTATTTAGTCTTAGCGCTGTGTACAGTTTCTGGATCTCAAAACCTTTCTTCCATTTGTTCAACTTCAAGGGCCTTTGGTGTAGGTCCTATTGAGTTCCAGAGACTATTCATAGCTGCGTTTAGCGCAAATCTTCAGTCACGCACAAAATTTAGTTTTGCACTGTTCCGACGTCACATGACGTCAGCGTCCACCCCGTTCTTTGTAAATAAAACTTTTATTTACGAACAGGTAAAAAAATTAAAAAAAAAACTTGATGCTTGGTGACCATTGAATGATTTTTCACCCATCCACCCACATGTGAATGGGCGTGTACGGGGATAAGTCACCACCCACATGTGAATGGGCGTGTACGGGGATAAGTCACTATTAAAAAAAACTATTACACTTCCTTTTGGTGCATGGGAAACTGCAGTAAAAGAGCACACTCCCTAGACCAGGCCCGGCCAACCCTCAGCTCACCAGTGTTTGTGAAACTACACATCCCAGCATGCATTGCTACAGTTTCAGCATTCTCTAATATCAAAATTGTGGCAAGGCGTGCTGGGACCTGTAGTTGCACAACAGATGGAGAGCCGCAGATTGGCTGGAGGCCAGCTACTATGTTACAGACAATCGCTAAGAGGGTAGGAAGGCCACAAATATAGAGGCAATGAGTGGTTAGAACTCACCTGTGCTGATATCTGTAGGGATTTCCTTCTCCTTACACTGCTGGTCACCACTCACATGAGTCTCTGCTGTTACCTCCATATCTTTTGCCTTAGTATCAGCCAGACCGTCCCCCTAAATACCCCACAAAACAATAAAATAACACATCAATAGTGCCTGGTTTGACCAATGGGGATTATACAGAATATTGTCAGGATTAGACCCACAGGAGTTCTCTAGGTGGAATGCCATCTACCTGACCAACCAATGGGGTCCTGTGATTCTCTTCTGTACAGTCCTGAGAATAAAGGGGATGGGGACATCTCTCTGCGGTATCTCTGTCACTGGGACCATCTGTAAGAGACACACAGTTGCTGAATATATTGTTCTCATTATAATGAGAGTTTCCTGTGATCCAGTAAGAGATTGGTATAGTTACTGAGCAAGGAGAATATATAACGGTGTTCTATAATAAGTGATTATTACTCACTTGTGCAGATATCTGTAGGGATTTCCTCCTCCTTACACTGCTGATCATCCATCATATGTATCTCTTCTTCCACTTTATCCTTTACCTTAATATCAGTCAAGCCTTCACACAATAAATAAAAACAAACAATAAAATGACACTTAAACGGCATCTTAATGTGCTATACTAACCCTAGACCACAGGTTCCCAAACTCGGTCCTCAGGACCCCACACAGTTCATGTTTTGCAGGTCTCCTCACAGAATCCAGTGGAATAATTAGCTCCACCTGTGGATCTTTTAAAATGTGTCAGTCAGTAACCAGTGCACCTGTCAGGTGACCTGGAAAACGTGAACTGTGCGGGGTCCTGAGGACCGAGTTTGAGAACCACTGCCCTAGAATATTATTTACAAATTTAAAACACAGTGCTTGGATCTGCAGCTGCCTCCTGTGAATGGGACCCCGGTCACTCGAGTGGGGTGACAGATTCACACTGGCCAGCAACCCGGGTCCGACCCGGGTAAATGCCTTCTTTTAACTCGGGTCGGATTGCCGGACCCAGGAGTTTTTGGAAGGACATTTCATGCTGCACCATGACCCGGGTCACTGTACGGCACGTTGACAGTGTCTATTGCATGTTGACCTCTTCACCCTGTCGACCTTTTAAGGTAGACCTATTGACAGTGTGTCTATCCAGACTCAATAGATCTATTAACCGGAACCAGAAAAGAGGGAAGATGGCACTGTTCAAATGATGCTATAGATGTCAGAGGTGTTATCCACTAGGAGGCCTTGAGCAGAGGCATAGGAAGAAGCCAGACAGAGAGAGAGAGAGAGAGCAGTCCAGAGCTGAGGGCAGGCTGATCTCCCGGGTAGTCAGGGTGAGCGTGGATTTGTGCTAGGCAGTCTCTTTATAGTTCAGCCACTGGAACAAAGGGGTAGATGTATGAAGCGGTGACAAGGGAGGAGAAGTGGCCCATGGCAACCAATCATCTGCTCTGTATAATTTTATATTATGCAAATTATAGATGTTATTTCAGTGCTGATTGGTTGCCATGGGCCACTCCTCCCTTGCCACTGCTTCATACACCTGACCCAAAGTGTCTCAGCACATCTCATAGTTGTCTCCCACCAATGAAATCAGGGTATACAGGTTCACATAAAAAAAATCATATTAAACAAAAATAAAACAATGAATCATACAGTAGGAATCTGCAACAGTATGATAACAAAAGGAGGGTGTAGAAGAGTAACTGTTGAAGTGAAAATACAGAAAAGCATCAGAGGCAGTGCCGGGTTCCCCCCTGTTCTCCCATAAGTACATACATAGCTGTGCTCCATTCTTTGTATGTCTATAATGTCCTTCTCAATAACACTGATTCTATGTGCTTGTACTTACTGTGGGCACAGACTCATCCAGTGACATACTGCCTTCTTGTCCTACCTAGCCTGTCATATAGTAGCAGGTGTGAGTATAGGCCTACTTCGGACAAGTCAAGTTACACCATTACTACACACACACCTTGTACCTATGTAGTGTGCTACACATAATACACTGGTCATTGCTCACCTGTGCGGATACCTGTAGGGGTTTCCTCCTCCTTACACTGCTCACCACCCCTCATACACATCTCTTCTCCTTCTTCTATACCTTCTACTTTAATATCAGTCACAATTTCACCCTAAATAGCCCAAACAAACAATAAAATGACACTTTAGCAGAGTGGGATTTTTATTACTTTATATTAAACAGTATAATATCAGTGTATAAGACACCCACAGCCGCTCTACAGATCAGCTAAGTCACTTCTGTATTTGGTGAGACTCAAAATCCCCTCTACCTGATCGTTCTGTGGGGTCCTGTGATTCTCCTCTGTGTGGTCCTGGGAATACAGAGGGCGGGGACATCTCTCTGGGGTATTCCTGTTACTGGGATCATCTGTAGGAGAGAAACAATGACACATTGGTCCTATTTGGCGATCAGAACTTGACTCATTACAATGACAGCAAAGGCTGCTATAGTAAAATGTACACTACTAGGGATATGATCTGTAACTGGCACTACTAGGGATATGATCTGTAACTGGCACTACTGGGGACATGATATGTAACTGGCACTACTGGGGACATGATATGTAACTGGCACTACTGGGGACATGATATGTAACTGGCACTACTGGGGACATGATATGTAACTGGCACTACTGGGGACATGATATGTAACTGGCACTACTGGGGACATGATATGTAACTGGCACTACTGAGGACATGATATGTAACTGGCACTACTGGGGACATGATATGTAACTGGCACTACTGGGGACATGATATGTAACTGGCACTACTGGGGATATGATATGTAACTGGCGCTACTGGGGACATGATATGTAACTGGCGCTACTGGGGACGGGGACATGATATGTAACTGGCACTACTGGGGACATGATATGTAACTGGCACTACTGGGGACATGATATGTAACTGGCACTACTGGGGACATGATATGTAACTGGCACTACTGGGGACATGATATGTAACTGGCACTACTGGGGACATGATCTGTAACTGGCACTACTGGGGATATGATCTGTAACTGGCACTACTGGGGACGGGGATATGATCTGTAACTGGCACTACTGGGGACGGGGACATGATCTGTAACTGGCACTACCGAGGATATGATCTGTAACTGGCACTACCGAGGACATGATCTGTTACTGGCACTACCGAGGACATGATCTGTAACTGGCACTACCGGGGACATGATCTGTAACTGGCACTACCGGGGACATGATCTGTAACTGGCACTACCGGGGACATGATCTGTAACTGGCACTACCGGGGACATGATCTGTAACTGGCACTACCGGGGACATGATCTGTAACTGGCACTACCGGGGACATGATATGTAACTGGCAGTACCGAGGACATGATATGTAACTGGCAGTACCGAGGACATGATATGTAACTGGCAGTACCGAGGACATGATATGTAACTGGCAGTACCGAGGACATGATATGTAACTGGCACTACAGAGGACATGATATGTAACTGGCACTACCGGGGACATGATATGTAACTGGCACTACCGGGGACATGATATGTAACTGGCACTAAATATGTGCAAAAAAATGATTGTTTGGCATTCAAGGTCAGTGCCTGAGATATGAAATAAAGGGGCCCATTTATCAAACCATATTTGCGGCTAAATCCCCGAAAACGCAAGTTTTTGGGGTTTCACCGCAAATACTAAGTATCCCCTAAATGTATCATAGGGGGACCACAGCAGGAATCTCCGATCCCTGCTGCGATCCTCCCTGCAGCACCGCCGGCCGCATTCCCCATAGGTTTCACACCCCTGGGCTATCGCCATTCAGATATGGCGATAGCCCATTGTAGCCTATGGCTACACATCGCACGGGGGTCCGCGCATAACCGCACATGCGCAGACCCCCCGCCTTCCGGGTTTGGGCTTCGCAGGGACGGGCTCCTTTCGGAGCCCTGTCCCTGCACCCTTCAAATTGATACATTCCCCCGATATGATCGGTAATATTCCGCCCAGATCGCATTGTAAATGCGTTCATGATAAATGGGCCCCAAAGTTTGTATCCTGTCTTAAAACCTTGTTTCATGCACAAATAAAATATATGTGTGTGTGTACTTCATGTGTTTGTACAGCATATACTAAGTATCCCCTATTATTAATATAAAAATATTCCGAAATACAAAAGAATCCAAAATTCTTCTGGTCCCGAGCATTTTGGATAAGGGATCATTTGGATTATTGCTCACCTGTGCTGATACCTGTAGGGATTTCCTCCATCTTACACTGCTGGTCACCCGTCACATACATCTCTTCCTCCTCCATATCTTCTACTTTAATATTAGTCATACCTTCACCCTAAATAAGAAAATCAGTATATAACGCGCACGCACACACACACACACATAACGCACACACACACACACACACAGCATTTATACAGATCGTACAGATGCAATATGCGCAGGCGCAGATGCCCCACCATCGGAACGGCTCCGAATTCCGCCCCTTCTAAATAACCATGAATCAGGCTGACAGTGAGAACCCTATTAAGGTCGACACTCAATAGGTCAACAGGCCAAATGTCGACAACCTAAAAAGGTCAACACGGCTTAGGCCGACAGGTACAAAAGTTTGACACAAGCAGTTCGATATAGCAAAGGTCGACATGAACACAGTCGACATTTGTTTTTCAAGGTTTTTTGTGTCTATATTAATTTATGTCATCAAATCCTTGTACAGAGCCCTGTGTGTCTCTATATACTCCCCCTCCTCCATGGAGAGATAGACAGAGACATCCTGACACCTTATAGGAACCTGACACACACAATGATACAGTCATCACCCAGACATGTCCCCTGGTAACTGTATAATGTCCCATTCCCAGCAGGCACCTCTCCGGTCACATCCCCCGGTGTTACTGTATAATGTCCCATTCCCAGCAGTCACCTCTCCGGTCACATCCCCTGGTGTTACTGTATAATGTCCCATTCCCAGCAGTCACCTCTCCGGTCACATCCCCCGGTGTTACTGTATAATGTCCCATTCCCAGCAGTCACCTCTCTAGTCACATCCCCCAGTGTTACTGTATAACATCCCATTTCCAGTAGTTACTGTATAATGTCCCATTCCCAGCAGTTACCCATCTGGTTACATCCCCCAGTGTTACTGTATAACGTCCCATTCCCAGCAGTCACCTCTCCGGTCACATCCCCCAGTGTTGCTGTATAACATCCCATTCCCAGTAGTTACTGTATAATGTCCCATTCCCAGCAGTCACCACTCCGGTCACATCTCCCAGTGTTACTGTATAGCGTCCCATTACCAGCAGTCACCTCTCTGGTCACATCCTCTGGTGTTACTGTATAACATCCCATTCCCATCAGTCCCCTCTCCGGTCACATCCCCCGGTGGTATTGTATAACGTCCCATTCTCAGTAGTCACCTCTGTGGTCACATCCCCGGTGTTACTGTATAATGTCCCATTCCCAGCAGTCACCTCTGTGGTCACATCCCCCGGTATTACTGTATAGCGTCCCATTCCCAGCAGTCACCTCTCCGGTCACATCCTCCGGTGTTACTGTATAACATCCCATTCCCATCAGTCACCTCTCCGGTCACATCCCCCGGTGGTACTGTATAACGTCCCATTCTCAGTAGTCACCTCTCCGGTCACATCCCCCGGTGTTACTGTATAATGTCCCATTCCCAGCAGTCACCTCTGTGGTCACATCCCCGGTATTACTGTATAGCGTCCCATTCTCAGTAGTCACCTCTACGTTCACATCCCCGGTGTTACTGTATAACGTCCCATTCCCAGCAGTCACCTCTCTGGTCACATCCCTGGTGTTTCTGTACAATGTCCCATTCCCAGCAGTCACCTCTCTGGTCACATCCCTGGTGTTTCTGTACAATGTCCCATTCCCAGCAGTCCCCTCTCCGGTCACATCCACCAGTGTTTCTGTACAATGTCCCATTCCCAGCAGTCACCTCTCCAGTCAGCAGCTGAATGATCTTGGCGAGTTCCAGGATCTTCTGCTCATGGTGTCTCTCATGTATCAGTGTGTGAGGTGGGGGCTCTGTATTGGATGGTATCACGTTCACCGGATGTCTTCTTCGCTACTGCGTAATCCTGTGTAATAAGGGAGACATAAATAAAGAGAAAAATCTGAATCCATATATTTTGAAAAGTTACTTTTAAGGACGAATTCTGCAATATACAAGAACAGTATTTTAGATACTACTGCTAACCTATATAACAATTTCCTGTATACAGGAGAGCAGGGTATATGAATTTGCTCTCCCGCGGCCCCTTTTACATTTAGAGGGACCAACATTCTGTACCCATGGTAGACGGTCAGCCACAAGGTAGAATCACAAGCAGTGAATAGTGAAGTACAAGCAGCAAGTTGACGTTGGACTAGCAACCAAACGAATATAAAGGACTTAGATCAGCTGCCAGCTGAAGATGGACGGAACTGTAGAGAGTATATTACAAAATTATTTTTTCTACAAAAGATCCCCACAGAAATGGCCAGAAATAATATTGACAACTACATCCAAATGTACACTCCTAATATATTTAACAGAAAAGGATTGTGCATCAATTGTTTTTGACTGGAGTCACGGAGGGGTGGAGCCTCAGAATACCTTACACTAGGTGGACCTCAGAGGAGGTTGAAACGCGTTGGTGGAAGCTGGAAGTTTGCAGTACAGATGGCAGACCTTCAATGATCTGGAAAGTCGGATGAAGGATACCGGGACCCACGCCGACCTGTGATTACCCTTTGCTCTTATGAGAGCTGTTTACATCCAGTTCTCCAACCATGAGGGCAATTGTCCTCTTATTTGACCTGTCTACAACCTGGCATTTTATCTACTTGCTCACATATATTTTATGTCTTTTTATGCTGTGCATATTTTATTAATAAATACTACACTATCTTGGAAACTTCTCTCTATTCCTTTTTCTGGGTGAAAATAACCCCCACGTGGCTGAGTGGTGCCGGGGAAAAAGAAAGGAGAAGGGCATAATGTGGAGTTTGTCAGTAACATGAGCCCTATTCGGAGGCGAAGAAGAGGAGACACCCTTTACCTATCGATGGTCATCCATTTTGTTTGACTGACTGGCCCATGGGCCAATCAGAATGTGAGGGTGGAGCTTCACGGGTGCCAGGGGCGGAGCTATGCTCAGTGTTTCGTCACTTTGAATAAAAAAGCAAAAGCAAAACATTGGTTTTGCTATGCCATCGATGGACGGAAACCATCTGGTTCTCCACCATCAATGGCAAAAATGTTCAACATCGGCCATAAACCACCAATGATTTTGAATCATTAATGGTCGATGGCCATCCCTACTTATCACTGCTTCGTACATCTTCCCCTGGGTGCTTACTGGATAGAGGGGTTAGTAGGGAGTTGCCAGCACGGAAGCCATCTCTCAAGGGGCAATGCTGGACTCTGGAAAGGTACATATAGATACACTCTGCTCTGCATATATAGAAGGGTGAGGGTGATAGAGGCAAATGGCTCTGGGCTATTGGTATGGGGGGGGGGGGTAATGCTACTTTAGACATCTATGGCAAATGGGGCAGAGGATAATACAGGGTTGTTCAATGTCTAAAGGGGTGATAGGAAAATATAACAGAGGCATTAAAATTATAGGGGGGGGGGGTCATACAGGGAGAACTGCAAGGGTGGCAGGATAATGCTACATGGCTTCTTTACTAAAATAATAATATGTTTTTGAAAGATATTAAAAGATATTACTAATTTAGTCATTTTAAAAATGTAAAGCTTTACAAAAAAAAAGACTGGCTCACCTGTATACAAATAATTATGCACAATAGTAATAACAGGACACCATAGGCCTCTACCTCTGTATAAAAATAATAATAAGACACCAAAGACTACTCCCCCTGTATACTTTTAACAACAAACACAACCAGGACACCACTGGCTGCTGCCCCTCTATGACAGTAATAACATGACATACCACAGACTGCTCCCCCTGTATAATAGTAATAACAGGACACCACAGACTGCTCCCCCTGTATAATATTAATAACAGGACACCACAGACTGCTCCCCCTGTATACTATTAACAACAAACACAACCAGGACACCACTGGCTGCTGCCCCTCTATGACAGTAATAACATGACATACTACAGACTGCTCCCCCTGTATAATAATAATAACAGGACACCACAGACTGCTCCCCCTGTATAATAGTAATAACAGGACACCACAGACTGCTCCCCCATGTATAATAGTAATAACAGGACACCACAGAATGCTCCACCTGTAGAATAGTACTAACAGGACACCACTGGCTGCTCCCCATGTATAATAGTAATAACAGGACACCACAGACTGATGCACCTGTAAAATAGTAATAACAGGACACCACAGGTGGCTTCCTCTGTATAATAGTAATAACAGGACACCACTGGCTGCTCCCCCTGTATCATAGTAATAACGGGACACCACAGGCTGCTCCCCCTGCATCATAGTAATAACGGGACACCACAGGCTGCTGCCCCTATAGAATATTAATAACAGACTGCTGTCCCTGTAGAATAGTAATAACAGGACACTATAGGCTGCTCCCCCTGTATAAAAGTAATAAATTTACACCACAGGCTGCTCCCCCTGTATAACAACAACAACAACAACAACATGACACCATAAGCTGTTCCCCTGTACAATAAACACCACCACAGGTTTCTCCCATGTATAATAATAATAATAATAATGGGAAACCACATGCTGCTCCCCCTGTACAATAATAACAAGGCAAGAAAGACTGCTCCCATGTATGATATTAAAAATTAAAACAGGACAACACAGGCTGCTCCAGCTCTATAATAATCACGCTTACCTGCTGCCAGGCACAACAAGCTCTCCTCCCTGCCCACCCCCTTTCTAACCTAGCTGCTGTGACCGAAAATATGAGAGCCACAAGCAGGTAATATCAGGGCTGCTGCCCCGTGAGCCAGCCACGCTGCTACCTATGAATTTAGTTTTTGGTCTTCGGGAACATGGCCGCCGCCACCCCTTGCACAGGGGACCATTATTTTGGTAACGGCTAGTTCCCATTCAGTAACAGAGCTCGCGTACCTCCTTAGATCATGTGACAGCTTTAGTTTGGTCACATGACATGATACCGCCCACCAACACATACGGTGTGACACTTGTGCCAGGGGATTTGTTTTGCTAACGTGTTATGTGTTTGTTACTGTCCCGCATTGAAGGACAATTAATTAACAGTGTCATGTTGACATCAGTAATCTGCTTTGTAATATAAGGACATATGTGTGCCAGCATGGTTGGGTTAGGGGTGTAACAGGCTGTAATTTGGGGTGGGGGGTAGTTGATGGGGTATGAATCATAGGGTCGACAGAACTTAGGCCGATGGTCACTGGGTTGACACATGCAATAGGTCGACATTGTCATTAGAACATGTGTTTTCATGTTTTTTTGGTGTCTATGTCGACTTAAGATGACATGGACACTGTAGATAGAAGTATACCATGCCCCCTCGCATGGCTCTCTTTGTGCACGTTACCTAACTGTGTTTGGCACACTATGATATTCTCGCTCTGTGCCAACCTGGATAGTGAAGTATGAACAACCACACCCCATTTTCGCCGCTGTGGGGGCCTGACCTCTCTGCTGCGGGAATAGATATTGTGTGCATGCGCACAGCATCTATTCACCAGATGAAGGGGGGAACTCCCTACTGACCCCCCCCCCCCCCGCACGTGATGACTGGTGACCAGTGTAAAAATCATCAATGGTGAGGTATACGGTCAGTAAGTCGACAAGACGAAGGTCGACAGTCATTAGGTTGACCATTGAAGGTCGACTTGTCTGAAGGTGGACATGGGGTTAGGTCGACAGGGTCATTAGGGACCAGGGAATTCTCAAAAGATGGACACCGGGGGACAACAGGTGAGAATGAACAATAGAAAATTATTCCAAAATACGGAATAATCCCCTATCCAAAATGTTCCTGGACCCAAGCATTTCAGATAAGGGATACTCAACCTGTAATAGACATGTACGTTTCATAAATGATTTTAGCATGAAGCACAGAAGCCGGCTACTATACCATACTTGCCGACTTTTGAGCTGGGCTTTGTGGGAGAGAGCAGCTTGTTAGAGGAAATAGGGGGCGTGGGAGCTCCCAAGCGTAATTTGGATTCCCTCCCCATTTATGCCATGTAAATGAGGCGGGGCCATGGGCGGAGCTAACCAAAGTACATTTCAAAGTGTACTTTAGAGCTACATTTAGCAAATTTGAAAATCCTTCCTTCTTTCCTCCCTCCCTCCACGAGGCTGCTGCTTTATAAAAAGAAATGTTCCTCTCCTCCTGCACCCTCATTAAATGTTATAAGGCAGTGGGGAGGGGAGCAATTTTTATGAAGCGGCAGCGTGGGCATCTGTAGCGAGGGGGGGAGAGAGACAGCCTGAAAGGGGGGGCAGCCTGTGCCCGAGCCCTATTAAAGAAAACAGCGGGGTGCAGAGGGAGAGAAGCAGGAGGGAAGCCAGCCGCTAGCTTACCATGTCCTCTGCGGCACTACCCTCTGCTGCTCCCGATCCTGCGTCTGCCCCATGCTGTCACTGTGCTGCCGCTGCCAGGGCTATGACGGTGACCACGTCCGGTGCTACAGAACCCCGGCCGGCATTTAATAGGACAGCCGCGAGGTCACCGTCAGCCTCTGCACTTTGTGACTTGCGCAGTCACTGTTTTTTTTTAAATTTTTTTGACAGGCAGACTAAAAGCCGGGAGGATCCCATATATTCCCGGGAGACCAGGAGAAGGGATCAAAAAGAGGGATACTCCCGCTAAATGTGGGAGTGTTGGCTACCCTGTACTATACCGAGAGAGCAACAAGTTGGTGACTGTATACGAATAACACAATAACACATAGACAGGACACGGACAGACAGCCACAAATTATATTGACTTTTCTCTTTATGCGATTATTTATTTTTAACATATTTCACAGTTGCATTAGTCAAGTAACAATCAATTTTAAGATCAAAATAAAATGTATATTTTAAACAATTGTTCTACACAAGTGCGCCACTACCAGACTCTTATTCTTCCCAGTTGTATAGATAATATTATCTCTACAAGTATTAGAACAGGAAATATTGTGTCAGTGGAAGACCCCCCCAAAAAATCAGGCTGCACCCAAGGTCCAAGTGCACTACACCCCCTGCCACAGCTACATTCCCTATTGTTTGGGCTTTCCCTGTATCTAATCTCTGGCACAGGGGCGGGACTCGAACCCGCAACCAACCAGAGGATGACTCTCAGGGCCGGGCCATCATGGCTGAGGAGAGGCTGGTGGCTCTGCTGCAGTACCTGGCATCAGGAAGGTCCATGGAAGACCTGAAGTTTGGGACCTGTATCTTGGCTCAAGCTTTGGACTGTATCATCCCTGAGACCTGCAAGGCAATCGTGAAGGTGTTGCAGTATCAGTTTTGCAAGGTAAGAAAAAATAACACCACAGTTGTATTTAAATGAAACAGCAAAACTGTTTTTATTAAACTGTGAGGTAAAACTTTGTATTTGCGGCCTACACATGGCTGCTTAAATAACAGAAAAAAATAGTTGTTATAAAATATTTATAGAATTTTTGGTACTTGTTTCCTAGCACGGTGCCCGTCGGATCCCATCGCATACCTTAACTTAAGGTATGCGATGGGACCCGATCAGACATGACCGACCCGATTTTAGCCCTTTAAAGACGTTTCCCGTACAATAAAAAAATCGGTCGCATCACATGTCATTATAATGGCATGCGATGCGATGCGACGCGACCGACCCGATTTTACCATTGGACCCAATGTTAAATTGTACCTGAGACCCGATTTTACATTGGATCCAATGTTAAATGCCCCCCAGACCCGATTTTTTATTTTAAACCCACCCTGATGGTTAATTATAAGGTCAAATGCCCCCCATTGTTAACGCCAACCCACGATCAACGCCAACACGAAGCGTGGCGAGTGCAGCAGTACGTGTCCTCTGACCTTTTCATACCCCCACTATCCACGTCGGCGTGGAGTTGATTTTTATATAGTGCGGCGAGCGCAGCGAGACACCGAGCCCGAAGCAAGACGAGGGGAGGCGTAATACCTGTGAAGTAATGCGCGTCCCCTCGCGGGGCTTGCTGCGCTCGCCACGCTTCGCGCTCGCCACACTGTATAAGATCAACTCCACGCCGACATGGATAGTGGGGGTTTGAAAAGGTCGGAGGACGCGTACCGCCGCTCCTCGCGGGCTTGCTGCGCTCGCCACGCTTCTGGTTGCCGTTGATCGTGGGGTGGCGTTAACAATGGGGGGGCATTTGACCCATCAGGGTGGGTATACAATGAAAATTGGGGTCTGGGGGGCATTTAACATTGGGCCCAATGTAAAATCGGGTCTCGGGGACCATTTAACATTGGGTCCAATGTAAAAATCGGGTCGGTCGCGTCGCATGCGATTTGGTCCCATGCGATGTGACCGATTTTTAAGACTCGATGGCATACAATTGAAATCGTGGGCGCCGTGCTAGGAAACAAGTACCAAATTTTTCTATATTAAATAATATGTATATAAAATAGTATACAATACTATAAAATAAATGTTCAAAACAGTACAAACAGTATCAGCAATCTTTATTATCCTTAAATAACCAATAGTGCAGTATGATAGATGGGGCTGAAGCCTGACTAATCTTGCTCGTTGCCAAGGGGGACTCATTTTGCTCATTGCCAAGGGGTACTATTATTGCTCGTTGCCAAGGAGGACTCCCGCCCCCGCCTGCTCTGCCCGGCTAAGCTGCCCCCCTGTCGCAGCTATTTTCACTTAAGTCTCCGGCTGGGCCGCTAGCCAATAGGTCCAGCAGCCATCAATGCTGCTTCTGATTGGCTGCTGGACCGCAAGCGCCTATTGGCTAGCGGTCCAGCGGCAGACTTAATAGCTGAGCATAGTCGGGTAGAGCAGGGAGCGGGCGGGGAAGGGAGCAGGCTGCACAGCACCGGCACTCTTTGATGTCTCGATGCCCAGAGCTCGTGTTCCGCCGGTTTCACCCTTCCTACGCCTCAGCCTACCTTAACCCTGTAGTTAGGGCTACCTACATCTGTCCATCAGCTGGTCCTGAAGAAATCCAATATGGGGTACCTGTGGAAGGAAATTATACTTACAGGGGTCCTCCGGCGTAGATCAAGTCCTCTTGGTTCCATGTAGCCTTCAGGGGACTTGGCAAAATAACAAACCGAAAAGGCGACACCCACAGACTGACAGGATGAGTCGCAAGATGCTTGTTTACATCCGGCGGCTCCTCCCGAATACTGCTATTGGCTGCCTAGCGGCCAATCAGGAGTCGCTAGGCAGCCAATAGCGGTGTGTATGGGTGGGGGGGGGCATGGGGTTGCACCTATGGGAATGCCCAGATCCAAGGTACCTTAGAGTAGCCCTAGATGTGTGTGGGCCTTGCGACCATCGAATGATGTGGGTGTTCCTTCACAGTCTGTGAAAAGATGTTTATGTAAAACATGAATTCGTAGCCTTGCGGACGTATGTGGCGTGCGAGGGGAGACGTGCAAATCAGCATTCGCAGGGCGGCATCTGGTGGACTTGGAGCCTTGCGAATCAACCATTATAACCCCCAAAGTGTGTGATAACTGTACTACAGAATAAGCATAGATGAATAAGGGATAGCACTGCTGAAATTTTGCTCCAAGTTGGCCAATGGATAGACTATAGGAAATAGCACTCCCACAATAGACGTAAACTGTACTCCAGAGGCTGTGCCGGTCACTATGACACTTAAGTAGGTTCTGGTAGCGGCAGGACTATAGTAGGTGCCTTCCTTTTAATCAACAATGTGTTTTGCCGTGGTTTCAGCTTTATCAAGGTGATGGTATGAGGTGGTTGCTGGGTGATCAAGCTGGTATGAGGAGGAGTAGGCTGGTATGAGGAGGAGTGGGGGAGTAGGCTGGTATGAGGAGAGTGGTGGAGTAGGCTGGTATGAGGAGTGGGGGAGTAGGTTGGTATGAGGAGTGGGGGAGTAGGTTGGTATGAGTGGGGCAGTTAGTGGTATAATGGTGGTATAATGTCAGGGGGGATATCTGGGAGGGATGGTAGCTGGGGTGGGGTGTGTGGCCTGTGTATGTGTTGCAATCTAGTGCGGCACATACTTTTTGTGCTATGCGATGTGATGTGCACAGGAGCACGCATTGCATCGCATGAGCAAAATGTTTTGTGTATGGGCAGCTTATCTCTCTCTCTGCACATGTTACATCTGCAGTGAAAAATGGTTTTGTTTATTCTGAGAACAAATTTGTCCTGTGATCAGGGGATGAGGTGTGTCTATTGCAGTGTTGGATTGGATTAAAGCAGCCAGTATTTACCCCCCCCCCCCCCAAATCGAACTCTCTCTGCACATGTTACATCTGCCCCACCTGCAGTGCACATGCTCCTGCGATCATCTCTGAATCAGGCTTGACTCTGGAGACTTCATAAACAACCTTATGACCTGCGTTTGCGGATCCTTAGCACCAGCACCTCCTGAACCCACTCTATCTACCCCCATAGTTACAGGTTCTACTGTTCAAAGAAGCTTTTTTGCAGCAATTGTGGACATACTGTAATTGAGGAATACAGAATAGCTGCAAAGAGATTTCTGTAAGCAAAATATTTAACTTAAATTAAAGTTGCAATATATTTTTATACCACTAGATGGTGATGTATGTACATGTGTAATGTAGAGACTATTGGCCTTTTTCAGAGCAGACGTAAAAATATGGTGAGATTTAATAGGATGAGAGATTCAGAAAGTGAGAGATTTGGTAGGAAAAAGCGGCATAACATGATTGCCGCTTTAACCCCTTCACGACATTTGACGTATATATACGTCATGGCCGGGAAGTACTTCCCGACACATGACGTATATATACGTCATGACTTTAAACTGTCACTGCGTCTCGAGACGCAGTGACAGAGGGACGATGTCTGCTGTCCCTGACAGCAGACATGTCCCTGCATGCCCAGGGGGGGCTGCGATGTCGCCCCCCCGTCGGCGATCGCTGTGATTGGCTGTTCAGTGTGAACAGCCATTCACAGCGTTTTCCTGTGTTACCAGCGAATCAGACGCTTGGTAACACAGGTGTCAATCACCGCCGGGCGTCAGGGGGCATGAGGGGGTCATCGGTGACGATGACACCTCACCCCACCCTCACCCCACCTGCCCCCAAGGCTGTGATTGGTCCGTGGGACCCACGGACCAATCACAGCCAAGGCGCGACATTTAAACTACCGGTGACTGCGCTGCAGACGCCATTCCGGTCTGGAATAGCGTGCAGAACGGTCACCGTGCCTGTCTGCCGTGAATACCGACCTGATCCTTGCTAATACTTACCTGATCCTTGCAAATACCTTACCTGATCACCTGCTCACTGCTTGTAGCGTGCTGGACGCTTCCTGGATCTGACTTCCTGAGACTTCCTGCTGCTGCTGCAGTGTGATAGAGAGATAGAGAGATAGAGAGAGAGATAGAGAGAGATAGAGAGATAGTGACAGAGAGAGCTATATTTTGTGTCTGCTACCCCCCCTTTTTGGGGGTGCAGGGGTTTTTTATATATAAATAACTGTCGCTGCTGCTGCAGTGTCATAGTGATAGATAGTGATAGATAGTGAGAGATAGTGATAGATAGTAATAGATAGTGAGAGATAGAGAGATTTGTGTCTGCTACCCCCCTTTTTTGGGGGTGCAGGTTTTTTTTTTATATATATATAACTGTCAGTGCTGCTGCTGCAGTGTCATAGTGATAGATAGTGATAGATAGTGAGAGATAGAGAGATAGAGAGAGATAGTGACAGAGAGTGTATATTTTGTGTCTGCTACCCCCCCTTTTTGGGGGTGCAGTTTTTTTTTTATACATATAACTGTCAGTGCTGCTGCTGCAGTGTGATAGATAGTGATAGATAGTGATAGATAGTGAGAGATAGAGAGAGATAGTGACAGAGAGTGATAGAGAGTGTATATTTTGTGTCTGCTACCCCCGCCTTTTGTGCTGATCACTATATCTGAGGTGATCAGCAACTTTTTGGGGGTGCAGAGGTTTTTTTTTTTTTATATATACCTGTCAGTTGCTGCCAGTTGCACCAAAGGTTGTGCACCTGCTGCCCCTCACTGGTAATCAGTGTCGCATCACTGATCACCTTTTTTTTTTTTTTGTGGGTGCTGTGTGGTCTTTTTTTAATTTTTTTTTTACACACACTGTGATTTTGTGGGTGTCCTGTGGCCACTGTGCGCTGATCAGTGACGTACATCACTGATCAGCTTTTTCGGCACAGGGTTGATCTATTTTTTTTTTTTTTGATCAAATTCCTGTTGCCTTTGAGCGCTGTTCAGTGACAGACGTTACTGACCAACATCTGTGCTCAATTTTTGGTGCAGGACCTTTTTATTTTTTTTTAACCCCTTCATTTTTTTTTTTTTTAACCCCTTCAATTTTTTTTTTTTTTAACCCCTTCATTTTTTTTTTTTTGTATAAAGTATTTTTTTTGTTCTGCACTACATACACACAACACACTACATACCCCCCGGGTTGAAATAAAGTTTGTACCCCCCCCTACACTATACACGTGTTGAAACATTTCACTACCAGTAACACAAAAATAAAAATGGCATCCCAAATGTCCTCCCAAATGTCCTCCCAAATGTCATCCCAGTCATCCAGAAGAATGTATTCAGTGGAGGAGGCATATGCCATGCTTGCCTCTGATTCTGACACAGCCAGTGAGGCAAGCGGGGAATTTGAAGGATTCGTCTTAAGCTCCTCTTCCTCCTCTGGTGATGAGGGACCCCCTCAAAGACGCCCCCGTAGAGCAGCTGAGACCCCCCCCCCAATAATTGATCTCGTATGGACCCCACCACCAGACAATTTTGAGCCCCAGGTTCCTGAGTTTTTGGCCATGCCAGGAATCCAATTTGATTCCACAGGTCTCAGAGAAATTGACTTTTTCAAATTATTTTTCTCTGATGATTTTATAAATTTAATGGTGGACCAAACTAATTTATATGCCCAGCAGTTTATTGCTCAAAACCCCACGTCATCATTTGCTAGGTGGACCCCTGTAGATGCAGTAGAGATGATGACGTTTTGGGGTCTGGTGTTTCATATGGGCATAGTAAAAAAGCCAGAAATTAGGCAATATTGGAGTACAGATGTTCTGTACAGCACCCCATTTTACCGTATGGCCATGACTCGGACTCGTTTTGAGGCAATCCATAAATTTATACATTACACCGATAATGCACAGTGCCCACCCAGAGATGATCCCACCTTTGACCGGCTATTCAAAGTCAGGCCGGTCATTGATCATTTCAGTGCCAAATTTGCAGAGCTATACATCCCTGAAAAATTTATTTGTATTGACGAGTCCCTTATACATTTTAAAGGAAGGGTTAAATTCCGCCAGTACCTTCCCAGTAAGAGGGCAAGGTATGGCATAAAAATGTATAAGCTGTGTGAAAGCACCACAGGGTACACCCACAAGTTTAGGGTATATGAAGGGAAGGATTCAAGAATTGAACCGCCAGAATGCCCCCCCTCCCTCGTAGGTGTTAGTGGCAAAATTGTCTGGGATTTAATGCACCCCTTCCTGGATAAGGGTTATCACCTCTATGTGGATAACTTTTACACCAGCATCCCCCTGTTTAAGGCCCTTGGTTCAAGAGGTACAGCAGCTTGCGGTACTGTGCGCAAGAACCAAAGAGGCCTCCCCAAAACGCACATTGCCCAAGTAATGAGAAGGGGTGAAAGCAGGGGAATATGCACCGAAAATATGTTGTTGGTCAAATATAAGGACAAGAGGGATGTCCTTATACTGACAACAATTCATGGAGACAGTACCACCTCCATCCCTGTACGAGGTACCAGTACCCACACCTCAAAACCAAATTGTATCCTAGATTACAATAAGTACATGGGCGGAGTGGATCTTTCAGATCAGGTACTGAAGCCGTACAGTGCCCTGCGGAAAACAAATATCTGGTACAAGAAGCTGGCCGTGTATATCATCCAGATGGCACTGTATAACGCTTACGTGCTATTCCGTTCTACCGGCCAGAGGGGGACATTTATGCACTTTCAAGAGGAAGTCATAAAGGGCCTAATATTTGGGAACCAGCAGGCAGAGGGCCCCAGTACTTCTAGTACTGGGCCCCGTATTGTACCAGGGCAGCATTTTCCCAACGAAATCCCCTCCACTGCAAGAAAGGGCAGGACACAAAAAAGGTGCAAAGTTTGCTATAAAAAGGGAATAAGAAAGGAAACTATTTTCCACTGTGAAACTTGCCCCGACAAACCCGGCCTATGTATAAAGGAGTGTTTCAAAATATACCACACATCGATGGATTATTAGGTTCATCATTTCACCGTGCATCGGGGGTCTTGCTAATGCCACATAGCACCCACCATTCATTCCACCAGAATCTGAGCTGCAAAATCCAAAAATCACTCCTTCCCTTCTGAGTCCTGCCATGCACCCAACTGGTATTTTTTGGTCACATGTGAGGCATTGCCGTACTCTGGAGAAATGGGGGCACAGATTTTGGGGTGCTTTGTCTCCTTCATTCCTTGTGAAAATGAAAAATTTTGAGCCAGAAGTACATTTTTGTGTAAAAAAATGTAATTTTTCATTTTCACAGCCCAGTTGTACCAAAATTGGTGAAACCCCTGGGGGTTTGAAATGTACACTATACCCCTAGATGAATTCCCTGAGGGGTGTAGTTTGCAAAATGGGGTGACTTGTGGGGGGGTTCCACTGTATTGGTAATGCAACATAGCACCCACCATTCATTCCACCAAAATCTGTGCTGCCAAATCCAAAAATCACTCCTTCCCTTCTGAGTCCTGCCATGCGCCCAACTGGTATTTTTTGGTCACATGTGAGGCATTGCCGTACTCGGGAGAAATTGGGGCACAGACTTTGGGGTGCTTTGTCTCCTTCATTCCTTGTGAAAATGAAAAATTTTGAGCCAGAACTGCATTTTTGTGTAAAAAAAATGTAATTTTTCATTTTCACAGCCCAGTTGTACCAAAATTGGTGAAACCCCTGGGGGTTTGAAATGTACACTATACCCCTAGATGAATTCCCTGAGGGGTGTAGTTTGCAAAATGGGGTGACTTGTGGGGGGGTTCCACTGTATTGGTAATGCAACATAGCACCCACCATTCATTCCACCAAAATCTGTGCTGCCAAATCCAAAAATCACTCCTTCCCTTCTGAGTCCTGCCATGCGCCCAACTGGTATTTTTTGGTCACATGTGAGGCATTGCCGTACTCGGGAGAAATTGGGGCACAGACTTTGGGGTGCTTTGTCTCCTTCATTCCTTGTGAAAATGAAAAATTTTGAGCCAGAACTGCATTTTTGTGTAAAAAAAATGTAATTTTTCATTTTCACAGCCCAGTTGTACCAAAATTGGTGAAACCCCTGGGGGTTTGAAATGTACACTATACCCCTAGATGAATTCCCTGAGGGGTGTAGTTTGCAAAATGGGGTGACTTGTGGGGGGGTTCCACTGTATTGGTAATGCAACATAGCACCCACCATTCATTCCACCAAAATCTGTGCTGCCAAATCCAAAAATCACTCCTTCCCTTCTGAGTCCTGCCATGCGCCCAACTGGTATTTTTTGGTCACATGTGAGGCATTGCCGTACTCGGGAGAAATTGGGGCACAGACTTTGGGGTGCTTTGTCTCCTTCATTCCTTGTGAAAATGAAAAATTTTGAGCCAGAACTGCATTTTTGTGTAAAAAAATGTAATTTTTCATTTTCACTGCCCACTTGTATCAAAATTGGTGAAACCCCTGGGGGTTTGAAATGTACACTATACCCCTAGATGAATTCCCTGAGGGGTGTACTTTGCAAAATGGGGTGACTTGTGGGGGGGTTCCACTGTATTGGTGCTTGGGGGGTCTTGCTAATGCGACATAGCACCCACCAAAATTCCACCAGAATCTGAGCTGCAAAATCCAAAAATCACTCCTTCCCTTCTGAGTCCTGCCATGCACCCAACTGGTATTTTTTGGTCACATGTGAGGCATTGCCGTACTCGGGAGAAATTGGGGCACAGATTTTGGGGTGCTTTTTCTCCTTCATACCTTCTGAAAATGAAAAATTTTGAGCCAGAACTGCATTTTTGTGTAAAAAAATGTAATTTTTCATTTTCACTGCCCACTTGTATCAAAATTGGTGAAACCCCTGGGGGTTTGAAATGTACACTATACCCCTAGATGAATTCCCTGAGGGGTGTACTTTGCAAAATGGGGTGACTTGTGGGGGGGTTCCACTGTATTGGTGCTTGGGGGGTCTTGCTAATGCGACATAGCACCCACCAAAATTCCACCAGAATCTGAGCTGCAAAATCCAAAAATCACTCCTTCCCTTCTGAGTCCTGCCATGCACCCAACTGGTATTTTTTGGTCACATGTGAGGCATTGCCGTCCTCGGGAGAAATTGGGGCACAGATTTTGGGGTGCTTTGTCTCCTTCATTCCTTGTGAAAATGAAAAATCTTGAGCCAGAAGTGCATGTTTGTGTAAAAAAATGTAATTTTTAATTTTCACAGCCCAGTTGTACCAAAATTGGTGAAACCCCTGGGGGTTTGAAATGTACACTATACCCCTAGATGAATTCCCTGAGGGGTGTACTTTGCTAAATGGGGTGACTTGTGGGGGGGTTCCACTGTATTGGTGCAACATAGCACCCACCATTCATTCCACCAAAATCTGTGCTGCAAAATCCAAAAAACACTCCTTCCCTTCTGAGTCCTGCCATGCACCCAACTGGTATTTTTTGGTCACATGTGAGGCATTGCCGTACTCGGGAGAAATTGGGGCACAGATTTTGGGGTGCTTTTTCTCCTTCATACCTTCTGAAAATGAAAAATTTTGAGCCAGAACTGCATTTTTGTGTAAAAAAATGTAATTTTTCATTTTCACTGCCCACTTGTATCAAAATTGGTGAAACCCCTGGGGGTTTGAAATGTACACTATACCCCTAGATGAATTCCCTGAGGGGTGTACTTTGCAAAATAGGGTGACTTGTGGGGGGGTTCCACTGTATTGGTGCTTGGGGGGTCTTGCTAATGCGACATAGCACCCACCAAAATTCCACCAGAATCTGAGCTGCAAAATCCAAAAATCACTCCTTCCCTTCTGAGTCCTGCCATGCACCCAACTGGTATTTTTTGGTCACATGTGAGGCATTGCCGTACTCGGGAGAAATTGGGGCACAGATTTTGGGGTGCTTTTTCTCCTTCATACCTTCTGAAAATGAAAAATTTTGAGCCAGAACTGCATTTTTGTGTAAAAAAATGTAATTTTTCATTTTCACTGCCCACTTGTATCAAAATTGGTGAAACCCCTGGGGGTTTGAAATGTACACTATACCCCTAGATGAATTCCCTGAGGGGTGTACTTTGCAAAATGGGGTGACTTGTGGGGGGGTTCCACTGTATTGGTGCTTGGGGGGTCTTGCTAATGCGACATAGCACCCACCATTCATTCCACCAAAATCTGTGCTGCAAAATCCAAAAAACACTCCTTCCCTTCTGAGTCCTGCCATGCACCCAACTGGTATTTTTTGGTCACATGTGAGGCATTGCCGTACTCGGGAGAAATTGGGGCACAGATTTTGGGGTGCTTTTTCTCCTTCATACCTTCTGAAAATGAAAAATTTTGAGCCAGAACTGCATTTTTGTGTAAAAAAATGTAATTTTTCATTTTCACAGCCCAGTTGTACCAAAATTGGTGAAACCCCTGGGGGTTTGAAATGTACACTATACCCCTAGATGAATTCCCTGAGGGGTGTACTTTGCAAAATGGGGTGACTTGTGGGGGGGTTCCACTGTATTGGTGCTTGGGGGGTCTTGCTAATGCGACATAGCACCCACCAAAATTCCACCAGAATCTGAGCTGCAAAATCCAAAAATCACTCCTTCCCTTCTGAGTCCTGCCATGCACCCAACTGGTATTTTTTGGTCACATGTGAGGCATTGCCGTACTCGGGAGAAATTGGGGCACAGATTTTGGGGTGCTTTTTCTTTTTCATACCTTGTGAAAATGAAAAATTTTGAGCCAGAACTGCATGTTTGTGTAAAAAAATGTAATTTTCCATTTTCACATCCCAGTTGTACCAAAATTGGTGAAACCCCTGGGGGTTTGAAATGTACACTCTACCCCTAGATGAATTCCCTGAGGGGTGTAGATTGCAAAATGGGGTGACTTGTGGGGGAGGTTCCTAACTTTTAGCACTTATGGTGCCTAGAAACCTACATGGTGCCTAAAAAAAAATCTCATAAAAAGGAGGCTCCAAAATCAAGTAGGTGCTCCTTCTATTATGAAGCCTGTGGTTTGGTCAAAGTGCACACTAGGGCCACATATAGGATATTTTTGAAAACAAAAGAATTGGGGGAATCAATTTTTAGTCACATTTCTCTAGTAAAATCTACTGTATTCGTTAGAAAAATGTATTAAAATTGAAACTCTGCAAAAAAAAAGAAATTTTGAAATTTCACCTACACTTTGTTTTAATTCCTGTGAAACACCTAAAGGGTTAACAAACTTCCAAAATGCTGTTTTGAATACTGTGAGGGGTGCAGTTTTTGAAATGGCATCATTTATGGGGGTGTCTCACATACAAGTCCCTCAAAGTCACATCAGAACTGAACTGATCCCTAAAAAAATCAGTGTTTGAAATTTTCTTGAAAATTTGAGAATTTGCTATTCATATTGTAAGCCTCCTAGTGTCCAAAAAAATTAAAAGGAAGTTGAAATAATGATGGAAACATAAAGTAGACATATGGTCTATGTTAGTTATTAACTATTTTGAGTGGTATGATTATTTGTCTCACAAGCAGAAAATTTAACATTTTGCAAATTGCTAAATTTTCCATTTTTTCACGATATTTTGGTATTTTTCACAAAAAAACACAGACTGTATCGACCCAAATTTACCACTAACTTGAAGTACAATGTGTCACGAGAAAACAATCTCAAAATCACTGGGATAAGTAAAAGCAAAAAAAAGTTATCCCCACTTAAGTGAGACATGTCAGATTTGAAAAAAAGGGCTCTGTCATGAAGGCACAAACTGGCTCTGTCATGAAGGGGTTAAAAAAACTGGAGATTTCTTCCCAAATCTCTCACTTTCTGAATCTCTCATCCTATTAAATCTCACCCATGATTTCTGTCCATAGGCGTGCGCAGCCCATTTTCTTAGGGGGTGCACAATTTAAGGGGCGTGTCCATCACCACCTACTGGGCGTGTCGTTAACCACCTACTGGGCGTGTCTATCACGGCCTATTGGGCATCACTGCAAACTAAATAGAAGGTAACTTATTTATGTATGGGCTTTAGAATGAATAATTCCCCCACACACACTAGAAATAGGGACAGTGCACCCAAAGCTCGCTGCAAAAATGTACACTAATACCTATTACACATAATGCCACACACTGTAATGCCCATTACACATAATGCCACACACCGTAATGCCATAACATATGTTAGAAAATGAACTGCCTGGGTGCACATGGGCCATCATTGCCTGCACAACCAGTCTGCAGCTGCATTGTATGTACAGCACAGCCCGGTACCGGCAGCAAGAAGAAGTGGCTTTTGTGGGCTTATGTGCAGGGGTGTAACCAGACCTTTCTGGAACCCATAGAAAGATTTTACGAGGGCCTGTGACCTCAGAAAGCAACGGGGGTAGTGGTGGGGGATTTGCTAAAGCTGATGGCAGACAAAACAGTACAGAAGAAGCGTAGCCTGACAGCGTAAGGGGGTGTAAATAGCAATAGCAATACTTTGATGTATTAAAAATATTATTCTTTCACAGAATTATAAGACCACATTGTAAATCACATTACGCCCCACACAGTAATACCCATTGCATCACATTACGCCCCACACAGTATTGCCCATTACGTCATATTACACCCCACACAGTAATGCCAATTTTGTCACATTATGCCCCATACACATTAATGGCCATTGCATCACATTACACCCCGCACAATAATGCCCAATGCCCCACACTACACCCCTCACATTAATGCCCATTGTGTCACAATACGCCCCACAGAATAATGCACATTCCATCACATTACGCCCCACACAGTAATGCACCTTGCATCACATTATGCCCTGCACTATAATGCCCATTGTATCACATTACACCCTGCACAATAATGCCCATTGCCCCAAACTATGCTCCATACAGTAATGTCCACTTGTCTACATTATTCCCTCACAGTAATTAACAATCAGGTACCTGATCAGACCATGAAGTGTAGAGTAGAGCAGCCAATCACAGTAGCTGCAGAACACTTTCACTGTTTGGTGCCATAGTTAGCTGTCTCTCTCAAGTGAAGCCATGAATGAGTTGGGGTTAAGGTGAATCAGCCATATTGGGCGGAGCTTAGAATGGCTGGGGATGGGGGCTTACAGAAACGAGGAGGATCTGCTATGGATAGATCAGGCAGAAATATGGGCGGGGCCTCAGGGTCACTTCTGGGGACAGACTACCTATCCGGGTTGGGGGCAGGGCTTTGCGCGACCCGAGAAATAGCAGGAGAGAGGTACTGTGTGAGGCCTTTGCTTCTGTCTGCTCTGCTGCAGCAGAGCTCATAGTATGACAGGGGGCAGGGGGAGCAGCGGGCCCTAGACACAGCTGGGGGGGGGGGACAAGAAACAAAGCAGCGGAGGAGCTTGCCTGTCAGTCTGCAGAGATGGCGGTGACATGCCAGCAGCTCAGCACTCAGCAGCAGTGGGAGGCAGGAATTGGACCAGCTCAGGCACTGCAGGAAGCGAAGCGGGGGCGGAGCATATGGGGCAGGGAGCTTCAGTGCTGCTGCCCGCTGTACTGTGTCTGTAATGTATTGAAGGGCGGCGAGCATTCTGTGTCTGCACTCTGTAACAGCGCTGCAGCTGGTGGTGGGGCCAGGCACAAGGTAGCCATTGCGGTCCAGACCGCAGCTCCACTGCTTCATAACACAGTGCCTCTTTTATACTTGGGGGGAGCGACCTGCCCTCTTGCTCCTACCATTCTGGCGACGTGTGCTTTGCATTAGGGGGTGCCTGTGCACCCCTGGCACCCCCCCTGCGCACGCCTATGTTTCTGTCTATCTTTCCTTAGTGAGTAAGCTCGCCTCTTTTTCATTCTTATGCCTAATAAACAGGTAACTGGGATTGCGACTCAAATGGGTTCCAACATGGCTAGTAAACCTTCAAAAGTGACCAAAGTACATTATGATCCTGGTATGTGGGTAAAGTCATGAATTACAACTGAAATACTGTAGGTAGGAAAAAGCCCCCTGGAAAAATCTGAATCCGTAACCCTAATGTACAGTAGGAGCAAGTTTCATCTTTGCTCCTTTGGCCATGGCTAGCCATGGCTATTCTATTGTTCTCAGCTGCAATACGTATTGTATTGCAGCTGAGAACAATAGAATAGACATGGCTAGCCATGGACAAAGGAGCAAAGATGAAACTTGCTCCTACTGTAGGTTACACACTGATAATGATGACTGTGTCTGATTGGTCGTATGCAATAAAAACACCCATTTATGCAAAATTACTTAAACTGCTGCCGTAGTGTTTTAAAAGTCACACCCAGTGGCGTAACTACTGTAAGGCAGCCCCAGCAGCCGCTTGGGGGAGCAAGCAGCAGTGGGGTCTGTGTGGGCGCCGGCACCCGGTCGACGCACTGACATGCCGCTGCCCACTAACTGAGCACTGGAGGCGTGTCAGCCACAGCGTGGGTGCGGCCATGGCAGAGATGACAAATCCCCCCACTGATTCAATTGACTTTACACAGAGCCAGCTATTGGCTACTGTGTACAGGATGGATGGGCGGATGGGCGTGCTAAGGCGGCCTGGGGTGCGTCGGAGCCAAGGGAAGCAGCAGGGTCTGCTGGTATCTCTTCCTCTCTCCTGCTTCAGCTTCTCCCTTATGCGTGTGACGTCATCACATCACACGCTGGGGAAACACGCTGGAGAGGAGCCTGGGGGAGGGGGGCACAAACTTTTTGGCAGGGGGGAGCAAAATGTATAGTTACGCCACTGGTCACCCCCCCCCCCCCCCTCTTTATGCCTGATTGAAACCTAATTGGGACACCCATAAAACACTGTGCGTATCCCTGCTTCAGCCCCCTGTTTGCCACTGCCCGCCCCCTCTGGAGGTCCCAGGGTTTGCATGTGCAAACCCCAAACAAGCAGGATTCAACCAGCTCCTTTCTTACATAAATAAAGAATACTTCACGCAGGCCCTTTACTGCTGGGTAAAGGGCCTGCGTGTATGTGCGCGGTTTGTTATAAAAAGAAGTACAATTCTCTAGCTGCATCTCTGCTTCACTTAGCACTTCACATGCAATGGCGTAACAATAGCGGTGACCTCCTCTTGCATCCTAAATAACGGTCTGCTTTAAGGCGGTGGCCATTTTGCAAGTGACATACAAGAGGAGCGCCGGGACCGCAGACAGGAGGATTTGCTGGTCCCGGTGGGAAGCAATGGACGCCGAATTTCAAGTTACGCCACAGTTCAAATGCACTAATCCACTTATTATTTGTACAACCCTCTCATGAATTGCGATTAGGAGCATTTGCAGCCATCACGGTGAAACAGTTGTACGATACATACCTACTTGAAGCATTCCCTCTGTGGGAGTTACCCAGAGAGAAGCATGTGGGAGGCGACAGGGGCGGAGCCAGGTGAATTGTATCATGCCCTGCCCCCATACGATGGAAACACAATAAACCTAAATATACAAATAAAATAAAAAAAACACGATGAGGGTATCTAATCACTTCACCTAACGTCACATCCTACCCACAAAACAGAAGTGGGGCAGCAGTGGCATAACAATAGCCCCGCAGAACCCCCGGTGGCGGGGAGGTGCTGAGTATTGCTGCGCTGCGCTGCTGCCCCCTGCCCGGACCTGCCTTATCCCTCCGCTTGCCGCTCGCTGGTGCGTCTGTGGCTGGTACCCATCAAATGCAGGACGTTCTTTGTATGCAAATGGCCCAGGCTGTCGTCCCACTCCCTCCGTCCGCACACTTGGGTGCATGCTCCCAGCGAACACCCTGTTCGCCTTGGCTGCAGGCACCTGGCATATGCACAGAAATGACCACCATTGGAGCCACTGTGAATTTTCTGGTCCATGCGAACAGACCAGAATAAGGCCCAGAATCCACTTCAAAGATATTACATTCTGCTTTATTACAAGAGGTACAGCTTAAGACCCTACACGGGGCATTCATTCCACAAGCTAAGCGACGATGCCTTGGTTCCTGGAGAGTCGGGAGCCTGTGTGAAATGTACGGGTTCACTATCTTCCTTCTTCCATGAATGTGGAGCTGTGGGAAGATAAGACAATTTTGGGATAAAGTTACGAAGCTTATAAATGACATTTGTAAACTCCAGTTGGTTAAAGATCCTACAGCATTATTATGCACTAAATTCTCAAATTGGGACTTGAAGTTCCAGAAGGGGAAGTTGGTCCCCCTTTGTGACAGTGATTGGGACCTTAGCAAGAAAAAGTGTTATTGCGATGTCGTACGTCTCCATCTCCCCATTTGTTATCGATGCTTAAAACTAGAGATGCGCAGGTTCTGATTTACTCTGATTTCAAAGCAGGATCTTATTGGCTATCAACTGTCAACAACTGTCATGTGATTTGGGATAGCCAATAAGATCCTGCTTTGAAATCAGAGTAAATCAGAACCTGCGCATTTCAGTGGCGTAACTAAAGGGCCGCAGCCCCCGCAGTGGCGTAACTAAAGGGCCGCAGCCCCCGCAGTGGCGGGGAGGCGCCGGGGGTCTGTGGGCGCTGTTGTTTCTTCGCCAGCTCCCCACTGCTTGTGGGTGCAGCGGGGAGCTGGCAGGGGGGTCCGTGCGGTGCGGGGGTACCTGTGGTCAGGGACTCGGGAGAGCCTGGAGGTCCCTGCGGCGCTGATTATGAGTTGCCGGGGTCCCTGCAGCGAAGTGGAAATACTGCGCTACCGCCGTGCGGCGGCGCGGGAAGCACTTCTAACTTTGAAAACACTGGCCGCGGCCGCACACTGATTGGCTGAGATTCAGCCAATCAGCATGCACCCAGTGTTTTCAGAGTCAGAAGTGCTTCCCGCGCCGCCGCACGGCGGTAGCGCAGTATTTCCACTTCGCTGCAGAGACCCCGGGGGGGGGGGGGGGCGATATTGTCCCGGCGGGGGGGAGCAAAATTTTCTGTTACGCCACTGGCGCATCTCTACTTAAAACTGTCCTTTTGCAACACATGTATTTGATAGAAACAAATGTCAAGAAATGTTACAATAATTGGGGAATAGATATTGAACATCCGGTTTTTATAACTAGGTCCAAGATAAGGAACATTTTTGAAGGGACTACATGGTTCCTTCTGAGCACATTGTGATGCCCAGGTCCCTGCGGCGAAGGGGAACTAGCCGCCACCGGAGGAGAGGGAGGTAGGACGTGACAATCACATTTTATGCATACATGCTGAAGCTTGCCTGTCTTTTGCCTTTATGTGTTCTCATTGTGAATATGCTTGCATTTTCTATATTTGTGGAAAATATATTAATAAAAATTTGTTTAAAAAAAATAAAAAATCCCAAATAAAATATATTTAGCAGTCCCACCTCTATACCAGCACCCAGGCATCTGGGGAATGTAACACGAGTGGCGGATACAGTAGGTGCAATCAGTCATCTGATCCGGGACATTCTTGGCTTATTTGCACTTTGCAAAGAGAATTCTATACATTCACCTACGGATCAATATTGTATAGAAACCTGCTTGGAAGTTGGGGAACGGCACCACCTGCCTCCAGCTATCAGATTATCCACTGCCGGCACGGATCACTCGACCCTATAGATGTCGACATACATTGGGTCAACAGGGCTTAATAGGTCAACCGTTTTTTTTTTCTTTGCCGACATGTGCCGACAGGTGGTATTTCCTACCCGACCATCGACTACAGCGTGGTGGGAGAATATCGTAGTGTGACTAGCGCAGCGAGGCACTCTGCCGTGCGAGGGGACGCGGTACACTCAGACGGTGTCCATGTCGACTATGTCGGCACTTGGGACAAAAACATGAAAAACTCATTTGGACATTTTGACTGTCGACCTTCCCATTGTCATCCTAATGCTTGTGTCGACCTTCCGACCGTAGCCATGACGACCTATTTCAGGTGTCAACCTAAGCCTTGTCAACCTTCAGTGGTCGACACAATGTATGTTGTCCCCGGAATGCACACACATACACGCACACACACACACACACACAACACGCACATGCTGTCTCCACCAACAGAGTGTGCTCTACCACTGTGCTAATAACGTACGTGGAGATGGACAGGGATAGATTGATAGCCCTCCGCCCACTTGCGCTGTATAAACAAACACACAATCAGGGAGTCAGCAATCCCACAGTCAGCTCCAGTCTGCTGTCTCCTGAATCCACAGACTGGTCCATCTGCAAGGTAAGAGCAATCACATTGCAGTATTAGCTGAGGGAGTCCTAGCAGCCTGAATGTGGCAGCGCTGCAGGGCATCGGCGCCGGGACTGTACATAACGCTGCTGGGACATTCTTATTTATTCCACTTACGGCTGAAAGTAAACTCTGTTCTTATGTGACGAGTGCTCTTTATATTACGGATACAAGTGTTAGGCACAATGGAATATGCTTGCGCCATATAAGTATCATCATGCAGAACAATGATATATAAATGCAGGACAATGATATATAAATGCAGAACAGTGATATATACATGCAGGACAATGATATATAAATGCAGAACAAAGATATAAATGCAGGACAATGATATATAAATGCAGGACAATGATATATAAATGCAGAACAGTGATATATACATGCAGGACAATGATATATAAATGCAGAACAAAGATATAAATGCAGGACAATGATATATAAATGCAGAACAGTGATATATAAATGCAGGACAATGATATATAAATGCAGGACAATGATATTTAAATGCAGGACAATGATATTTAAATGCAGGACAATGATATAAAAATGCAGAACAGTGATATATAAATGCAGGACAATGATATATAAATGCAGGACAATGATCTATAAATGCAGAACAGTTATATATAAATGCAGGACAATGATATATAAATACAGGACAATGATATATAAATGCAGGACAATGATATATAAATGCAGGACAATGATCTATAAATGCAGGACAATGATATATAAATGCAGAACAGTTATATATAAATGCAGGACAGTGATATATAAATGCAGGACAATTATATATAAATGCAGAACAGTGATATATAAATGCAGGACAATGATATAAAAATGCAGGACAATGATATATAAATGCAGGACAATGATATATAAATGCAGGACAATGATATATAAATGCAGGACAATGATATATAAATGCAGGACAATGATACTGTATATAAATGCAGGACAATGATATATAAATGCAGGACAATGATATATAAATGCAGAACAATGATATATAAATGCAGGACAATGATATATAAATGCAGAACAATGATATATAAATGCAGGATATAAAACCCTTTTTGGAATGGGAACGGCAGGACCTGGCTGCTGCAGGACACCAGTGGATGGAGGACATGTTCGCTTACTTATGGAGATGTTAGGACTGGTGGACAAACCATTTAAAGCACAACATCATTTTAGACACTTTCTCATGATGTGGGTTCTATGTCACATGGGATATTGCTACGGGCAACCAATCAGATGCTACTTCTTATTTATTTTAGCACTATCTAGAAGATAATAGATAGGATCTGATTGGTTGCCCATAGCAACAACCCATGTGAAATAGAACCCACATGTTAGTAAATTTCCCCAGATGTCCTACATGAAGAAAGCATATAAAAATCCTTGACCATGCTGTGTTCCTACATTCCTAGTTATTGTTATATGGCCAATTAATAATAATAACAGCAACCATAATAATGATAATATTATAATATATGGCCAACTGTAACTTCTGCTTTTTTGTTTTTGAATTATTTTTAATCCTAACTGCTACATGGCAGTACGGATGGTGTAATGGTTAGCATTACTGCCTCACAGTGCTGAGGTCATGGGTTCTATCCCCACCATGTGTTATATATACGGGGCAGTACGGATGGTGTAATGGTTAGCATTACTGCCTCACAGTGCTGAGGTCATGGGTTCTATCCCCACCATGTGTTATATATATACGGGGCAGTACGGATGGTGTAATGGTTACTTTACTGCCTCACAGCGCTGAGGTCATGGGTTCTATCCCCACCATGTGTTATATATACGAAGCAGTACGGACGGTGTAATGGTTAGCATTATTGCCTCACAGCACTGAGGTCATGGGTTCGATTCCCACCATGTGTTATATATACAGGGCAGTAAGGATGGTGTAACGGTTAGCATTACTGCCTCACAGCGCTGAGGTCATGGGTTCTATCCCCACCATGTGTTATATATACAGGGCAGTAAGGATGGTGTAACGGTTAGCATTACTGCCTCACAGCACTGAGGTCATGGGTTCTAACCCCACCATGTGTTATATATACGAGGCAGTACGGATGGTGTAATGGTTACATTACTGCCTCACAGCGCTGTGGTCATGGGTTCTATCCCCACCATGTGTTATATATACGGGGCAGTACGGACGGTGTAACGGTTACATTACTGCCTCACAGTACTGAGGTCATGGGTTCTATCCCCACCATGTGTTATATATACGGGGCAGTACGGATGGTGTCATGGTTACATTACTGCCCCACCATGTGTTATATATACGGGGCAGTACGGATGGTTTCATGGTTACATTACTGCCTCACAGGACTGAGGTCATGGGTTCTATCCCCACCATGTGTTATATATACGGGGCAGTACGGATGGTTTCATGGTTACATTACTGCCTTACAGCGCTGAGGTCATGGGTTCCATTCCCACCATGGCTCTAACTGTGTGGAGTTTGTATATTCTCCCCGTGGGTTTACTCCGGTTTCCTCCCACAATCCAAAAATATACTGGTAGGCCAATTGGCTCCCAACAAATTAACCCTAGAATGTCTGTGTGCGTGTATATGTGGTAGGGAATATAGATTGTAAGCTCCGCTGGGGCAGGGACTGATGTAAATGTTCAAATATTCTCTGTAAAGCGCTGCGGTATATGTGTGCGCTATATAAGAAACTGTTAATAAATAAATACATCGATTGTAAACATTCACATGGAAGTAAAATAACCCGGGTGATCCCATATTTGTTCTCGCACGGCCAGTTTTCCCAGCTGTTCTTGGGAATGATAAGGATCTGACAGTGACGGGCAGCCAGCAATGTGAAGGAGATCAGGGCATAGGAAATGGCCACTTATTGGGTTGTTTTATTACTTCAAAAATGACATAATACCATACCTCCCAACATGACCCTCTCCAGTAGGGACACAATGCTCTGCTCCTGGACTTCCCTGGTAATGTATGATTCCCATTACCTGTGGTGAAACACCTTTCTTATTACTTAACCTGTTCAACACAGGTGACAGCAATCATACATTACCAGGGAAGGTCAGGAGCAGAGCATTGTGTCCCTCCTGGAGAGGGTCATGTTGGGAAGTATGTAATACTTAACTTGTGTGTTGCACTCAACCAATGTCATGTACTGTTACCTGCAATGTCCAGCAGCCTGTATGCCATAGTGCTGAGGAGATATAACATTTATTGCAGCAGAGAAAATAGTCTCAATCTTTAGTAACATCCAAAATGGGAAAGTTGTGTAACCCTTGTGTTGCATTTGCTGTAGTACATATGTGTATATGTGTGTGTGTGTGTGTGTGTGTGTGTGTGTAAAAATGTGTGCGTGTACAGGTGGAAGGAAAATAGATTGTAAGCTCCATTGGGGCAAGGACTGGTGTAAATCATCTATATATATGTCTTGTGTCTGTGAGTCTCCGAAACACTGCCATCTGCTGGCAGAGAGTGAAACTACATCCCTTACTCTCACATGCACAAACCCGGAAGGTAGCAGACTAGCTTTCGAAGCTTTTGCTTTGAGCGGGCTCACTAGCAACCAAATGTTCTCTGTAAAGCGCTGAGTAATATGTTTGAGCTATATAAATACGTTAGTAAATAATGTATAGAGATTGGGATGCATTACAGGAGGTCAGTCTTCTTCAGGAACAGAGTAGTACAGAGAGGACATTTGGGGAAGCAGCTCCCGTCATCGGGAGAGAACTGAAACGACTGATGCTGAAATCTTGGGCCCCAATCAGAGCACTTGCCAGTCCATGCCCCAAATACTCGTTATTTTACTGCCATTGGCATAACATCATCATCATGTCCTTGCCCGCAGCTTAGAATAAGTGCCCTGCCAGGCACCCAGCTCTTACTGGAAATAGCCAGTCAGTGCCCTTCTCGTAGCCAGGGGCTATTTAGATACTAAGATATATAAATGGCAATGAGGGGAATTGTGATTGGTAGGACAGTAAGTGCTGATGGTTACAATGACATTCTACTGCAGTTATGTCTTCAGTGTCAGTGTAATTGTCAGATAATTAGTAGCTCTTTTGCATTTTCCTAATTGTGCCGTGAAAGTTCCAAAGTGTCTCTTTTGGGTGTAGACATCCATGACCTTCTAAAGAGGCCAGGTGACTAAGTGTTCATAGCAACCAATCAGCTCATAGATATCATTATATAGACTCTGGTCCATTCGCAGCTGGTGTGCGTTCGCACGGTGACCGATGTTTGGCGTATGCGCATGGACAGCTGCGTTTCTGCGCATGTGAATAAGCCGGGTGTGTTCCCATGGGATGTGGGTGCCGGGGACGGGCAGCTGCCCGCCCACTTACTTTTGAGGGTGTGGGCAGATCTAAGTGACCTGAAAGTCACTTAGATCTGCATGCGCGTTCCACATCATTCGATAGTCGGTGACCATCGAATGATTATGGGTGTTTACTCACAGGCTACGAATGGATTTTTACGTTAAACATCTGTTCGCAGGCCCTGCATGTGAACACAGGCTGCGAGGGGGGGGGGGGGGGGGTACCACCATTCACAGGGCGGCTTCTGGTTGACTCACAAGGGTCCAAACGAATCAACCAAAATAACCCCCAGAGTGTACTTGATAAATGATTGTTGAAGCTGATTGGCTAATTCCCCTCATGTCCTGTTTAGAATATTTTATACATCGACCACTAAATGGCAAATCTTGTAGAAAATGTACAGACTTCACTAAGATATGATCAGAGCCGGCCCTAGCCTAAATGACGCCCTAGGTAAGATTTTGGCTGGTGCCCCCTAGCACCGCCACTAGTTCCGCCTCTGACCCTGCTCCCCTTTCCCAGCACCATCAACCCTCATCATAGCAGTCATCATTTTGGTGCTCCTACCCGCAATATTTTAAATAGAAACAGTGCACACATTCGGTGCGCAGCTCAAACAGGGGTGTGTTCTTGCTGGGAAGGGGCATGGCCACCCAATAGTACCCCCAATGCAAATTATGCCACACAGTAGTGCAACTTTATTCACATTATATCATGCAATGGTGTCCCTTATTCACGTTACATCACACAGTAGTACCACTTTACCTTATGTACATTACTCCTCACATTATTCACATTATACCCTTAGAAAAAATCCTGAGAAAATATTGTATTTTAAGCACCTCCATGGCATTACTGCAACCCAGCACAAAGCAGTGTGTGCTGGGCAGAGGAGAAGAGCTGCAGCTGCTGCTGTCACTTAAGGGGAGGGGGCCCCAACTGGGCCCTTCCATCAGACTTTGGCCTGGGTAATTTGTACCCCCTACCCCTTTCTCTCGGCACCCCTGATAATGCCACACAGTAATCCCCCTTACACATGACACACATTATTAATGTCCTTATAAACATATGCCAACCTTTATTAATGCCCTTCATACACATAATGATACACATAATGCCCCTTACACCTATGTTGCACATTATTAATGCCCTTATACACATGACACACATAATGCCCATTACACATATGTTGCACATTATTAATGCCCTTATACACATGACACACATAATGCCCCTTACACATATGTCGCACATTATTACACTATTGCACAACCAACCCACCCACAGACAGCACTCGCACAGCTGCTAACACTGTGACCTCTGCCTCTGCCTGGATACAGATGTTTCCTCATACATCTTGCCTCAATAGGCCATGCAGCTCCTGGCCAGTTCTGCTAACGTTGGGTGCCTTTTTTGCTGAAAATTCGTCTTATTTGCATTGTTATGTGACCAGGACACACAAGGAGCTTCTTATGATTAAAATGATATGCAGCATGCCTATATTCTGTGTGCGACTGTGGCTGTACCTGCATATGGAATGCTATGTTACAGTGATTTCCATCAATACACTATTTCATATGCAGATACAGCCTCACTCACACACAGAATATAGGCATGCTGCATATCATTTTAATCAGCAGAAGCTGCTGATGCTCCCAGGCATTACAAATGCCCTAGGCAATTGCCTAGTTTGCCTATGCCTAAGGCCGGCTCTGGATATGATTACAAGTAATCATTGCTTTGTAGGATGTCTGTAATATAAGCCATGGTGTGGAGCTGTGTTATATTACCAGATGTATAGATTGAATCAGTTGTACATCTTAAAATATATGCAACAGACCAATATAGATGCTCGATCATTTTCTATGCAGCCGGTATGACCCCTGCCACATGTGTAATTTCTGTATACATATATATATTGGTGTTGTTGTGCTGAACTGTGCGCCTGCTTTATCTTGTGGAACTAGAATGAGCAAACAGCGTGCTGCTAAATAAATCTATATAATGGATAACTGTATTATACAGTGAGTGTGGCTGTCACTCACATACAGCAGCCAGTGCGCAGATGTATTACAGAAGGGAAGCTAGTGTATTGTCTCTAGATAAATGCAATAATCACCCCAAAAGTGTGGAAAAGTACTATTCATGTTGTAGAACATATACCAACTGGATTCAGTAGCGCAATACTTTATAAAGTTATTAAATCAAACTGAAAGTTATATATAAAATTGATATAAGCGCGTTAGACAGTCAAAAGAGGAACTCTAGTACGCTGAAACCTTTGCCCATGTATCCCTGTAAATATAATCCACACTGCAAGGTCTGTACGTGCAACGTAGAAGTGGGGTTTGTGCATGCACTAGACCTGATATAGTGAGGCTGCATGAGAAATGCGTACAATCCTCAGAAAATGCAATTGTTGGAGGTATGAAGTTCTGAACCCATTTTTAGCTTGGATGCGTCCCACCCTTAGCATTAGGCCAGTGGTTCCCTAATTGTGTGGCTAGGCACCCTTGGTTGCTGAGAGGCTCTTATATTGGGTGCCTCTGGTTGGTGACCCAGGACCAAATCAGATCATTTATGGTCAAAGTGACAGGAAAGCCAATGTTTGTGACTGCCAAAATATAATCATAACATCATAATAGTTCTGGTCAATCAAAAACACAACTGTGCACCACCACATGTGACACCTTGAGTCCTGTTGGAGAAAGTGCGCTATATAAATTAAACTTGCTTACTTACACCCATGATGACAGGTAGGCAAAATTTAATTAAGTTCTCTTTTCCCCAAATTGATCAATAAACAGATTTTATCCTAGGGGTGACGTGAAAACAATGCTGATGCGTAATTCAAGAAAGTTTGAGAACCACTGGGTTAGACTCAAAAATACAGCAAAGTAACCAATCCCAGTACTAGGTAAACTTTGATGATATTCTAATCAGATGGTCTGAAAGTGTGTGGACCACAGAAAAATGGCAGCCCAACCAGTACCAAGATAGGAGAGAGTTGAATGAGTCCCACCCTGATCAGTGACAGGAAGGGTTCTGCAGAAATGAGTGAGCAGGTTCCCCTTACAAAGGCCACCAGTCCTGTGCTGTAATAGTAATAACCAAAACAAATCTGGTCCACTTTACTGGAAACTATTCCACGCTCATACAGTAGTCCCACCTAATCTGGCACTATATTTCCTAGGATGCCCTGGCTCTCATTATGGGCCAGATGTAGTAAGCTTGAGAAGTGATAGAATAGAGAGTGATAATCCACCAGCCAATCAGCTGCGAACTACCATGTCACAGGCTGTGTTTGAAAAATGAAAGGTAGGAGCTGATTGGGTGGTAGTTTATCACCATTTTATCACTTTTCAAGGCTTAGTACATCTCACCCTGACTGAACTCCCGGGTGAAGATTTCTGAAGCATTGCAATAGCGGTCGGTGGAACTGAAATCCTCTTTTACCACTCTATTAAAAATAATGTTAATGAGGTATTTCAAAGAAAATGAAATATAGAATAATAAACCTAAAACACTTTTATAGCTCTTTGAAACCTTGCTTTGAAATAACATAATTTTCAGTTGATGGAGAACGTGTTCGATAACCTGTGGATCAGACGAGCCGCACTATGGGACTCATTCTGCTTGGATCGCTAATGCGGGAATTTGAAGTTGTCTGCAGGGAAAATGACGTCGCCCAGACAGAAAGAGAAGACGCCCAGAGTAGTTCTGATGCTTCCACTAATCTGGGACTGGCCGGAAGTGGCCATCGCTGACATCACAGACCCTCCTCATTAACGCCTGGGCACTCCTGCCTTTTTTTCAGACACACCCATAAAATGACAGATTTCCACCCTCAAACGATGGTTTCCTGTCAGTCAAACTCCGTCCACTTTGTGTTAACGTCCCATACGCATTTTCAGTTGCTATTTCCCCCTTGCACATGTGCAATGCGTAAGGTGTGCATTGTTATTCGATAATTGCTCAATTTGTGAACTCTCTATGAAGTGATCCAACGCTTTCACATCGCAATGAGGGGTTGGGCCCAGGATCTTGATCCCGGGACCGACGCTTTCATACTAAACCCGGGTCGCCCATTATACCAACATATGATACATATTCTATACTTATCTCTACATCCTTGTGAACATCTCTTCTTGCATACAGTATGAACACCCGTGATCTTCCTCTCCATACACATGGTGGGGAGACATATAGTTGCTTCTAATTATCTTGTGACCATCTCCCCCTGACATTGACGACTTATCGGCATTAGTGTCCGCCAGAATATATTATCCACTCCATGACAGCTGCTCTTATAGTTACTTCTAGGTCTCCGACCCGATAGCTGAAATAGGCTTGTTGGGTTGTAAGTAGTCCATAGGCAGTGGCGGATCCACCACAGGGCGACAGGGGCGGTCGCCCCGGAGCCCCTACACTCCAATCTGCGGTGGCAGCAGCGGGTGGTTGGCAGACAGCAGGGTCTGGGCAGGAGGTCCCTGCGGCGGCTGGACAGTGGTTCGCTGGTTATTTCAGCATTCCACTACAATGAAGTGAAACGCACACTATTGGAGAGGCTTGGAACGGAGAAGCGCGCCCAATTGGAGTATGAGTAGAGTAAACGGAATAGAGGCTTGGAACACGGAAGTGAGGTGAACGCCGGTCTATGCGTTCCACTGCGGAGGCGTTCGTCGGCGCGTGTTTTATCATAGTCGTCTGCCGCCGGGTTGGTGATGTCTACTTGTTACTTGAGTTGACAGCGGATCCCCCTGGGCACAAGGTAGCCGTGTGGGGTTTAAATAAGGTGTAATGGTGATTTATATGCCATTTGGGGGAACTGATAAAGGTAAACAAACAGTACAGATGTAGCAGGCTACATCTTTTCAGGGGCTGGCGATTCTATCGCCAGCCCCCGCCAGCGGCCGGCTACCGTCAGGGGCGCGCACGCACTAGATGCAACGGAGCCCCCCCCAAACTGGGCAGAGTCTCCCTGAAATGGAGATGGGCAGGGAGAGGCTGCCCAGCCAAAGAGATGCACGAGCGTCCCAGTCCCTATCACCGGCGCTCACCAGTGAATGGGATCTGGCGGGCGCTGGGAACAGATAGAGCCGGCTCCATCTGTACATCTGCTTTGGTAATGAGGGTGTTAGCACCTGGTACTAGTATATAAGGACAGGGTGGTGGTGAGAGGAGGGGGCCCCACAATTTTTGTTGTCCAGGGCCCCCACAGACCTTAATCCGGCCCTGTCCGTAGGCCAGAGGTTCCACGATGTGGTCCTGAAGGCACCCCAACAGCAGGAGCGTAACTAGATATTCGCAGGCCCCATAGCAAAAGTTTGTAAGGGCCCCCTATTTATCAACGGATGGTGATAAATGTAAGTAAAACATACAGTATTACTTAGACAGTAAAGATGGCCCCCTTCAGCTCTGGGCCCCATAGCAGCTGCACCCCTTGCACCTACGGTAGTTATGCCCTTGCCCAACGGTACAGGTTTTAAGTATATCCATGTCACAGATGGTTACGTCCTATATATTGACTGAGGTACTAATTAAGTGACCTGTGGCCAAGCAAGGATATACTTATATCTGCACCGTCACATGATGTCAAGCAAAAAAATCCCAAAGTAAATTGCTGAAGTACTCAAAAGCACTTCATTGTTCAGTTGTGAATGGCTTGGAAAAGGAGAATACCATTTACTTTGGTATTTTATTTTTAAACCACTGATTACAGGATATCATCCCCTTATTAAAAGGAACCTATCTCCAAGGCAGCGAAGGATGCTTCTGATAGAAAGCCGCTGCTTCCAGATAAACACCATCTAGGTACAAAACCCTTTTTATTAAGCTATGTGATTACTGCAAAATATTTACTCGCATTAATTAAGGGTTCAGAGGAAGCTCATCCAGTACAATAGTATAATGAAATCATCTGTTACTTTGAAGGGAGATTGTGACATGAGTCAGCCAGTTGGCATCTAGGATTGTGTTGTCATATGCACACTAGGGCAATGATAATCTCTTACCCAGCACTGGATACTGCATCGCATGGTAACATTGGCTGCCTGACGATAACACAATAATACAATTAATGCAGACAGATTACAATGTCAACAATCAAATCAGAAAAAAAAACTACTCACATGGTGATAAGAAAAATGATGACTACAGTACCTTATTGGAAGGAAAGCCACATTGGCCAATATACATACAGCTGTAGCGCCTCTCAGCCAGCTGGAGTCGCCAGATTCCCTGAGCTGGTGCAGGCTGGCGGAGAGGCGCTCCATATGCCAGGGAAGTGCGAGTGTCTCACACACTCACATGGCGGTGGGGAGCGGATTCCCTGCCCGTCTCCACTTCAGGGAGACGGGCAGGGTTAGTGGGGGTGCGGGCAGTGGGGAGCAGTGGGTAGGTGGCAGAGGGCAGGCTCCGTCAGAACGGGGCGAAGGAGCGTCTCATAAGCCAGCACCCCCTTCTGGCGGCTGGCGAAAAGCAGAGGATGGCGATTCTATCTGTACAGTCTGTCACATTATCTTACCCTGGGCCAGTGGGGTCACTTGGGTTGGTGCCACCCGGTAGACAGGCATTAGGTGGACAGTCAAAAGGTCGACATGGGTTTTTCACTTTTTTTCTAGCCAACATGTGTCAACAGGCCATATTTCATGTACTACCATCCACTAGGGCATGGAGGGAGAATAGTGTGCCGAGCGGTGTCCATGTTGACCATGTCGACATTCGGGACAACGCCAAAAAAATCATGTTGACTTTTTGACTGTCGACCTAGATACTGTTGACCTAATGCTTGTGTCAACCTTCCAGCCCTGTCGACCGTAAGCAGGTCAACCTATTTCAGGTGTCGAAATAATCATGTTGACCTTAGTTTAGTCAACCCAATGACCCATACTCCTTCTGTATCACACCGAACCTTAGTAGTGTTTTGTAAATGATCATTCTTGTATATCACGGAATGTAATGACAATAATAGTGATATAGGCAGCTGACAAAGTCAACATACCGTATATACTCGAGTATAAGCCGAGTTTTTCAGCCCTTTTTATTTGCTGAAAAACCCCCACTCGGCTTATACTCGAGTCAGTGGCTTTAATACTGTAGCCGCGGCTTAGGGAAGATGGCCGCGGCTACAGAAACATGGCCGCCGTCCTCCTGCATTGAGAACATGTATGGTGCAGGAGGCCTGGCCATTACAGAGCAGAGGACGGCATCGGCGCGACGAAGTCAGCGGCTGCCGCCGCGTACCCCCCTCCCCACGTGGAGCCTGTCAGCGGCACCCTCTACCTCCCTCTTGAGCACTGCGACCAGGGCAGCGGCAGCGGCGAGCAGGGCAGCGGCGGACACACCAGGAGGACAGCGGCGGCTGTGCACCCTCCTCCCCCCGCCTCTCTGTGGAGCCAGACAGCGCGGCAGCTGCAACCCCCCAGTACAGGGGATGGAGGTCAGTCACACTTTAAGTGAGGCTAAAAGGCTTGTGGCGTTTTACACCAGTGTCCCTATTGACATTAATGCCAGGTGGTTGCTGTCATGTAATGTGGGTTTGGAGCCAGTGCTTGGAGATGGGATCATCTCTCAGTGCTGGCTATGTCATTGGTGAGAATGGGCCCCGGGTTGCTGTGACCCGGGTCACCCATTTACACTGCACCGTGAGCTGGATTGAACAATGCCTGTGGTGTCCCATGCAGGGGGAGAAACCTGTGGTGTCCCATGCAGAGGGAGAAGCCTGAGGTGTCCTGTTATTATGTAGGGGGAGCAGCCTGTGGTGTCCTGTTATTATGTAGGGGCAGCAGCCTGTGGTGTCCTGTTATTATGTAGGGGGAGCAGCCTGTGGTGTCCTTGTATTATGTAGGGGGAGCAGCCTGTGGTGTCCTTGTATTATTATACAGGGGACTTTACCAGTAGCTGCGGCTTATACTCGGGTCACTAAGTTTTCCCAGTTTTTTTAGGTAAAATTAGGTGCCTCGGCTTATATTCGGATCGGCTTATACTCGAGTATATACGGTAATATCTGTGTGATGGCGCGAGGCAGTGTGACATCACCGCAACCGGCATCGTGATTCATGGACACTCGGATCAGTAATGGCTGTGGCGGCTGGTGTAACTGTGAGTCAGTGGCGGACTTATAGATTTTACTCTACCCCTGCCAAAAAAGTTTCTGGGGACCCCTCATGGCATTTTGAGGAAACAGACAGGGCTGTTCTAGGCAATTGGGTCCTAATGTAAACAGTTAAAAATGCACACCCATCCCCATTGACATTTTGAAAACTCCAAATTTGTGCATGCTTTTGGCACACATTCCAAAAAGGGGGGTGTGGCCTTGCAGGAACAACTACATTAAACCCCAGTTTTGCCCAAACATTGGCCACCACAGGGGGGGGGAAAATCCGGAATCATACATTATTTGGAATTTTTCTTCCTTACAAATTATGTATCACAACCATAGGCGAATCTAGAATTATGGTAATGGGTGGTCCCAGATCTAGACATTATAGCAGGGGGACCTTTGCGCGGTGTAGCCGCGCCGCAAAAAGGAGGCATGGCCTCATGGGAAGGAGGCATGGCATCACAAAAAGGGGTGTGGTATTAGACTTTAGACCATACACAGTAATGCCCATTACACATTTTAGCAAACTCCGTAATACCCATTACACATAAAGCCACACGCCGTAATGCCAATTACACATAAGGCCACACACCATAATGCCCATTACACATTGTGCCACACATCATGATGCCCATTACATACTATATAACAAACCGTAATGCCCATTACATATTTGCCACATAAGTGCTGCTTACCTACGTGTTCATTGCTAGGGGGTTCTTGCTTGATGGCACCATAGTACCCATTACACATGATGCTGCAGACCATAGTACCCATTACACATGATGCCGCACACCATAGTACCCATTACACATGATGTCGCACACCATAGTACTTATTACACATGATGCTGCACACCATAGTACCCATTACACATGATGCCGCGCACCATAATGCCCCTTACACATGATGCTGCACACATAATGCCCCTTACACATGATGCTGCACAAATAATGCCCCTTACACATGATGCTGCACACCGTAATCAGGGCCGTTTCTAGACAATTTAGCTACCAGGGCGAAGAAATCAAGATGCGCCCCCCCCCCCCAAAAAAAAACAAAAAAAAAACAACATAACATGGTATCATAGAAATTGTGCGCGCCGGAGGCGCGCGCCGAAATAGGGGGTGTGGCTTAATTTTAAAAGGGGTGTGGCTTAATATAAGGCTTGGTCTAGCAGGAAAACAATTACCTTATATCACACTTTTGCAACCTGCATGACCAGACATTGGTTACTGCAGGAATTGTTATTGTCCTCCCGCACTTAAGTTGGCGGGCTGAGGGCCACACAGTGAGCTAGTACGCCTCACAGATCAAGGCCAAACAATGGCCCTTATTCAGATCGGCACGGTACGGCCCGCGTGCGGCCGTACCGCCGATGTTTGTGGTCTGCACATGCGCAGAGGTCATTCTGCGCATGTGCAGCCCCCTTCGCCGCAGACGGATTTCGTCCGCCGCAAAGGGGGCGTATAGGGGCGTGAGGGGCTTCAGCCCCTCATTTCCCTATGTGTACGCCCCGCGTTTCATGGGCGTTCCCATGAAAACGCGGGGCGTATGCATGGTAATGAGGGCATGACGCCCTCATTACCATGACATGGGGGCGGAAAGCTGACGTCGCCGGATGTCAGCTTTCAGCCCCCTTACAAGCTCCCACACGGACGATTGTCCGTGTGGTCTGAGCTTGCGGGAGCTGCCGCGGCGTGCGGGCCTGCCTTCGATGGTCGTCGACCATCGAAGGCAGGGGGCAGCTCCCACCATGGTGGAGGCGTAGCCTCCACCATTTTTGTGCGGATCGCCAGCCGTCCGTGTACGGACGGCCGTGGCGATCCGTCCGGTGGGCGGCCCTTGGTTTGTGCGGTCGGAGCCCCGTGTGCGGCTCTGACCGCACCAACCAGAATAAGGGCCATTGACAGGCTACTTAAATCATTATACACTATTTATCCGTGATGACAATTACCCATTACGCCGTACACTGATATGACGATTACATATTACGCCGCACACCGTGATGACAATTACACATTATGTCGCACACCGTGATGACAATTACACATTACGCCGCACACCATGATGCCCATTAGACCCCACAATGTGATGGCAATTACACAATACTCCCCACATCGTAATGCCCATTACACATTATGCCCCATGTGCCGCTGCCGCACAACTGATGCCGTTTACTAATATGCCCCCACAGTGCCAACTATGCCCCCACAGTGCCACAAATATATGCCCCCACAGTGCCACAAATATATTCCCCCACAGTGCCACAAATAAATGCCCCCACAGTGCCACAAATAAATGCCCCCACAGTGCCACAAATAAATGCCCCCACAGTGCCACAAATAAATGCCCCCACAGTGCCACAAATAAATGCCCCCACAGTGCCACAAATAAATGCCCCCACAGTGCCACAAATATATGCCCCCACAGTGCCACAAATATATGCCCCCACAGCGCCACACATATGCCCCCACAGTGCCAGATGTGCCCCCACAGTGCCAGATGTGCCCCCACAGCGCCACACATATGCCCCCACAGTGACACAAATATATGCCCCCACAGTGACACAAATAAATGCCCCCACAGTGCCACAAATATATGCCCCCACAGCGCCACACATATGCCCCCAGTGACACAAATATATGCCCCCACAGTGCCAGATGTGCCCCCACAGCGCCACACATATGCCCCCACAGTGACACAAATATATGCCCCCACAGTGCCACAAATAAATGCCCCCACAGTGCCACAAATAAATGCCCCCACAGTGCCACAAATAAATGCCCCCACAGTGCCACAAATAAATGCCCCCACAGTGCCACAAATAAATGCCCCCACAGTGCCACAAATAAATGCCCCCACAGTGCCACAAATAAATGCCCCCACAGTGCCACAAATAAATGCCCCCACAGTGCCACAAATATTTGCCCCCACAGTGACACAAATGTATGCCCCCACAGTGCCACAAATATATGCCCCCACAGTGCCAGATGTGCACCCACAGCGCCACACATATGCCCCCACAGTGACACAAATATATGCCCCCACAGTGCCAGATGTGCCCCCACAGTGCCAGATGTGCCCCCACAGCGCCACACATATGCCCCCACAGTGACACAAATATATGCCCCCACAATGCCAAACTCACTTTTTCTCTCCCTCTGCTCCCTCTGCTGCCGCTGCTTCCGAGGGGAGGGGAGCGCATCGTGCCTCTTTCCTTCCCCTTCAGTGTGTGTACCTGAGCTGAGCCGTCAGCCATTCATACCTCGCGCCCGAGCTCTGATTGGCTGACAGCGGCAGCCCAGTGACGTGAGCGAGGGGAAGGAGAGACGCACAATGCGTTCCCCTCCCCTTTCCAGGGAAATCTCAGCCTCCGCTTATGCACTGTCGTGCGTGGAGTCGGACCGGCCGGGGACACAGAGCGGCGGAGGAGGAGGCGGCGGCTACAGCGGCGTTAGCGGCGTTGGGGGAGACTGCCGGGCGCCCTGGCTGTTTCAGAGGCGGACAAGCCGTGCGGCGCCCCGGGCTGCTGCACGGCTTGTCCGCCTCTAGAAACGGCCCTGACCGTAATGCCCCTTACACATTAAGCCACACATTATGCGTAATGCCCCCACATACCACCACTTGTAGCGTCCCTTAAGCAATGCCCCCAAAAGTGCCACTTACTGTAAATTTTTATATGAGCCTTCGCTGCTGCTGCAGGGAGAGTTGGAGAGCGGTGCAACTGCTTCTATGGGGAGAGGAGCAGAGCGCAGCGCAGAGCACGCTCCCACTCCCCTCCTGGTGTCCCCTCTAGCCGAGTGGACATTTGAAATATTGTGCACGCTATTGTTGTGTGTGACGTCAGGGGAGCACGCCGGGCGCCGGCACCAAATGATTAAAGGGGGGCGGGCTGAGGTGAAAGCGGGGAGAAGAATTGGAGCGGAATCTGCAGGGGTGACAGTCATTGACATCTGGACAGAGAGCAGGGGGCTGCCCGGCTGTATTTAGAGCACTGCAGGTCACAGCTGTTTGAAATAATACCCCTTTCACAACAGAAAATGCAGGGATTTACCTGGGAATATGGTCCCAGGATCATGCAGGGACATTCCCAGGCTGACCCCTTATACACCAGCCTAGTCCCTGCATTTTCTGGTGTAAGGGGGAGAGAAAACCACTCCCCTCTCCCTACCCCCCTTTAACCAACCAGCTATATCTTCGTAACCAACTGACCCATTTACATGTGACCAGTATCATATTGAAGAACTTTTGAGTTGGCTTCGAATGATTTTGGACCCGTGAAACTGGGCTGTTTGGTTCCAGAGAAATCTGCCCTCAAAGAACATAAACAGTCATGAAATGACATTTAAGAAATGAAAAAAAAATGGTTTAACCTCAATATCCCTGGAACCAATTAACCCATATGGATCCAGCCTGGTATCAGATTGAAGGCCCAGCGATTTGTGTTCGACCGAGATCAATCTCGAGCTTCAGTGATGCCGAAGGGGAAACTTGCAGCCGTTGAACTGGGTGGGGGTCGGAATTAGCGGGTCCCATGTTATCCTATAGGGAAAACGTTCCAGCTTAGCCTGGCAGTATCTCCGGTTCTCAGGGGGCTAGAGACACGGGGCTGGGCTTGTTGGAAAGCCCCATCCCTCAACCACCCCTAGATTCGCCTATGATCACACCACATTATGCCACACACCGTAATGCCTCCTACACAATGGGCCTTATGCTAGTTCACTCTTTCTGACAAAATCCTTCTTAGATGGACAAAACCATGTGCACTGCAGGTGGTGCAGATGTAACTTGTGCAGAGAGAGTTAGATTTGGGTGGGGTTTTACTTCAAAGTGAGATCTATATTGCAGTGTAGAAATAAATCAGCCAGTTTTTTCCCTGAACAGAAACACAATAACTCACCCAAATCTAATTCTCTCTGTACAAGTAACATCTGCCCCCCCTGCAGTGCACATGGTTTTGTCCATCTAAGAAGGATTTTGTCAGAAAGAGTGAACTAGAATAAGGCCCATTATTCCACACAACGTAATGCCCCCTACACATTATTCCACACAACGTAATGCCCCCTACACATTATGCCACACACTGTAATGCCTATCAAATATTATGCCACACACAAGTTATGCATGGCAAAAAATGCTGCTTTCTGCATCCTCTCACAGTGGCTCCAGTGCTACATGCAATGGTTTAAATATAAATTTTGCACCTCCCATCCCATGGAATTTTAGTGTCCCTTACACACACAAACACAATGCCCCCTATGGTGCCGTTTACACACTCACATCGCCCAATCTACAAGTGTCCCTCCATTATGCACTAGAGATCTTTGTTATTCTAATACAAACAGTGTGCTTTTATACATTACCACTGCCATCAGTCCAGCCTCCATTATTACCATATGCCAGGAGTGGCCAAACCGGTCCTCAAGATCTACTAACAGTCCATGTTTTCCCGGCCACCTGTGGCAGTTAGGAATGAATGCAGCACACGTTTGAAAATGTGAAAGTTATGATTGAACCTGTGCACCAACCAGGGCTGCCATCAGGAATTTTGGGGGCCAGGACTTATTTCCAGTCTTACAGAGGCCAGGGATTCGGGAGCCAAGGGCGAGCATTTGTCGGCATTTACCTGTTTTCTAGGCTGCAAGCATATGCACCCTACGGTCTTAATCAGGCCATATATGTTCTAAACGATCCCCCAAATCTAGTATAGGCTTATATGGGACTACGGCTTCTCCGGATGGTCACCTGATTGACTTACTGTATCATATAGTGATGACCATTTATCTTGAAGTTTGGGTGCTGTGTTGCACAGCAGTCTCTGTACTATAAATGAATCGGTATGATGCCTAATGACATGCAGGTAATTATTACGGGGCCTTACATGTGTGCAGGATTGCTGGTATCAAGTGAGCAACGCTACACTACGGTATTAAATCATTAACAGAATTACGTGTTGACCTCCTGTCCTGACAGGCAATACTTTCTCATGTGAATTACAGCGACAGTAACTTATTTCATGATAATAGTCAGCTGGCATCTACTTTATAGGATGTTGATCTGGCGGCACTTGTTTTTGACCTGCATTTGATGGTCAATATTACCGTACTCGATAAAAATATAATTATCCATGCATATTCTTATCACCTGAACTCTGGAATACTTTCAAAGGGAGAATTTCAGACTATGGCACTAGGGATTAAGAGGTTTTACTCAGACCCGAGAGCTGGCGTTTGCGAACTTCCAGCTCGGCCGATAATCGATCCTCTGCACATGTGTACGGACTGTAGTACATGTGCGCAAGGCCTTCCTGCAATAACATCCAGCATCTTCTTTAATCTCTGGCCGTTCGCAAGTTGATTGGCATGAAGCCGGCGCTTGTGAGTGGTAACTGGCCGCTTTCTGGGAGTGTCAAGGAAAATGCAGGCGTGGCCAGGGGTTTTTTAGGGAGGGCCTGTGACGTCAGTATGGTAGGTTCTGGGTTACGCACAGACTGCACACACTGGAAACATCTTTAGATGGTGAGTGAGTTGCGAATAAATTTGCAGCTATTTGCCGATCTGCAATCGTTTTGCAAGCCTCTGTCTGGGTGGCGGCTATCTGATCACATGGCTCTACTAATTAGCAGAGAACCTATCAGGCCTGAATAACCCCATAGACTAGCCCCATTTCCCAGCGAATGTACTCATGAATAAAGTCTTTCCTTGATTTCACCTTTGCCATATCTATGTATATGTATAAGCCTGCGGGGGAAAACCCACATCATTCATTGGTCGCCGAACATCGAATGATGTGGAAGGCACACCCACATCTAAGGTTGCTCAGAGCAACCTTAAATGTGCGTGCACATTCTTAAGGAAGTGGGCGGGCATCCGGTGTCAGTTACCCGCCCCTGGTGCCCACATCACCGGGCGATTTCCATGAGACCTCCCAGTGTTTTTATGGGAACGCCCATGAAACGCTGGGCATTTTCGTGGGCTGGTCCCCCGGCCCGCCTCCCCCCTGGCCACTGGCCTCAATATGTTCGCTGTGGACGTGTGCGTACAAACCTGAATAAGGTCCTAAATCAAATGAGTTATATACTGTTTGTATATAATAAGTGCTATCATAGAATTGGATATCTGTATGGCAGTGTAAAAATAAAGCAGCCAGTATTTACTCTGCACGGAAACAAAATAACACCCAAATGTAACTCTCTCTGCACTTTACATCTGCCCCACCTGCAGTGCACATGGTTTTTTTCCATTAGAGAGTGAATTTGCTTTTGCAAGTGAACTAGAATCAGGCCCAAGGGCATAACTACCATAGGTGCAGGGAGCACAGCAGATATGGGGCCCAGAGCTGAGAGGGCCCACCTTCCCTGTCAAAGTAACACGTGTTATACATTATTTACCAGTGGTAAAAAATGGTATGACCACATCCCTGTGATATGGCACCTAACAAATTCAAAGGGTTCCAAATGGGGGCATTTTTGCATAGAACATACAATTTCAAGCAACATGTGTGTCTCTTTTACTTGAGTATTGAAAAGCAGAACAGGGGCGTTCAGTTGTGTAAGCTCAGTACAGTAGGGGTATAAAAAAAAACCCAATCTTTACCCCTTTGAGTGTCAAGTGAATTTGTCAAAATAGGTGTGCAAATTTCCAAGCATACATATTTATTTCATCATAATGACCTGTAATGTTTACCTTATATAGGAATATAATCTTTTTTTACACAACATTTTTTTTATTTGAATTTATATAACAAATGTGAGCGATGCTGCCATTTTTTAGTGGATATTTTGAACATCTGTAACAGAGATGCTGGCACCCAAAGACTTAAGAAACATTGGTCTTTGTACACTATACTCCTGTTGCACGTTACCGAACTGCTGAAATACAGAACCGTATCTATGTGCATATGTAATAATTTACAAAACTTACAGGGTGTGTATTTATGTTCAATTATAAATTAGGCCCTTAACTGGACAAAACAGACACTTTTGCCTTTATTCTGTGGTTGAGGCTCAGTAGTGCGTGCACCAGGAGCCCAAATGAACCATTGCAGCTCAGGTCAAAGGTGAAAAACAAACGTGATGTGGGACTTCTGTCAGCCTAAAAGTAATTTATCAGGTATTATGGAGCACTGAGATCAACCGTGCAACATTAATCTTGTACATTGATTTTTTAATTATTCACTTAATCATTTGTGCAAGACTTATGTTCCACGGTTGATCCCACAACATCACTAATACAGGGTGAATGTTACGTTGACAGAAATGTTCTTGCAAGCTTGTACCTAATACGTTTTATTTTTTTCTACACAGTGCCCAGGACGAAATGAACTACACACTTTCCTTCGACAAGTCTTCCGCTACCCTCCTGTTCGAGAATCTGATAAGGAATAAATGTCAGCATTTGCCTGACATTACCCCCTTTCTGGGGACATCCTACAGTCTCCTAATATTTCTTTGCCTGCTGGGTAACAGCTCCCTGATCTATGTCATCTGCCGGAGAAAGGAGAAGGGGAACGTCACGCACATCCTCATTGCCAACCTGGCCTTCTCCGATATCCTTGTAGGCATCTTCTGCTTGCCTTTCTCAGTGGTCTACACTATTATGGTTTATTGGATATTTGGTCGGTGGCTGTGCAAGATCACTAATTTCGTTCAATGCGCATCAGTCACTGTTTCCATCATGATCCTAGTGATAATCGCCTTAGAGAGGCACCAACTTATTCTACACCACACCGGCTGGAAGCCTAGTGTCTGTCAAGCCTACACAGCGGTTCTGCTTGTCTGGAGTCTGGCCTGCCTTCTAGCTCTGCCCTTGGTCTACTCCGTAGACTTGACTAACAGTCCTCACAAAAATATTTCAATGGTCATGGACTACCTGGCAGACAAGTTCGCATGTGTTGAGACCTGGGAGACGGGAGAGCAGAGGAGAGCCTACACGGTGACTCTACTGCTCCTGCAGTATGTGGTCCCGCTGTGTTTTATAGTAGGCTGCTACTGTCGTATCTCTGTGCACTTGCGGCACAGGGAGGGTCTATTTGAGAGGACCTACAGTCATATGAGAAGGGTGAACCTCATGCTAGCCGCTATGGTTGGTGCATTTGCCGTTTGTTACTTGCCGCTTCAAATTTTTAACATTATTGTGGAGTGGGACCACAAACTAATCGATGTTTGCTACCACAATCTGATCTTCTCGTTGTGTCACCTGCTTGCCATGATCTCTACATGTATTAACCCGGTCATCTACGGCCTACTTAACAACAATGTGAAACGAGAATTGAAGTTATGGGTCCAGAGGTGCACAGGGCAGAGGAAAAAGAGCCCAGAGGCTCAGGTAGAGCCAGAGAAACATCCATTGTCAGTCATGAATGGTCCAGAATTGCCTGGATCACCAAGTTCCGATACTGGGCAAGACGTATGTTGACATTCTATAGTGCATAGGAGACTGGTATGGACAATCAATATAACACTCTAAGAAGCCAAAAAGACAGACATGTTTACAAGGGATTTTGAAGGCGTCTTTTGCTTCCCTGTCTGTTGGTGGACAAGAGAGCTAAGGACGCACCAAGTGGAGACAGACGGCTTAAACAATGGTCCTCTCTTTGAACGCACAATTGCAGGGCAGTCCACACCTCTTGATTTGATGTGTAACGCGAAAAATCTGTAAAATGCTTACACTACATTCTAACAATGGACTTAATGGTGGTTAAGATACAGACAGTCGGGATCCTGACAGTCAGAAGACCTATGGTGTGATCTCATTGGTCTGAATCCTGACAAATCATGGGGGTTAGGCACTAGAGGGAAAGTTAGGCTGCGTGAGTGGGGGAGGTTAGCTTAGGGGGTTAGTGCTAGACTGTGGGGGAGATTAGGGTTAATGTGCTCAAGCACTTGTCCAATTTGTGCCAATTTTACTCAATTACGATGGCTCAGGCCGAGAAATCTGCCCAAACTGGATGTGTTTATGACCCCCTTGGGTCCGATGCGTGGTCCTGTGCGGATCGGACCTGAGACGGAGGTCAGACCTGCTGCTCGTCCGACCTAATGCCCCCCTTCCGGCAGTGGGGAGCGGTTTGCATGCGAGAAACTAGTGCTGTTGTCAAGGGGGTCGAAAGGCTCATACACTGCTGCGATACATCACCGTAACATATGGGCACATTTAGGCTGTGGAGGGGTAGATTAGGGGTAGGCTAAAATGACTTCATGGAATGGGTCAGGATTCTGATTGTCATGATACTGCTGTTGGTCTTTTGTCTGTGGACATTTCTTTCCCAACATGACTGACGTGCTTCCAGCGAATAGTGCTCAAAGCTTAATGTTTTCCCATCGATAACAGACACCATTCACTCACATCTGCAGCAGTTACAGGAAACTAGATGTAATAGGAAACTCAATTATACAGTAGGTAAATAAGCTTTGCAGTGGGAGGAAAAAACAAGATTGACTTAAACTGCAACATCTGGAAACTTTGCCCTTGTTTCTCAATCTCTGTCATATACTGTATCTGCAGCACAACATAGCTAGTGTGGGGCAGACATTTGTTAATAAAGTTTTAGGACTTCTGTCATGCACCGAGTCTGGCTCTATCTACAAGTATGAGGAACAGCACCCCCAGTGGCCGTATTGTCACCTGCTTTCTAGAGCACTTACTGTACAGGGGTGGAACTCTTGATATGAGCATATTTATTCCAGTAATGAAACAGCTGCATTTTATGAGCATTGTACAGTGACTATGGAAAATACAATTTTATTAACAACTACTAAATCTGTGTCATTTGCTTTACATTTCACTGTAATTGTAATTATTGTATGCATATATGTTTTTAACATACTGTACACCCTGTACTCAGGGCGGTACTTGTGGATTATCACGGCTCCCACGATGGCCATCGTATGCGAAAAAATCGCATTGCATGCGATTGCATACGATTTTGCACTGAAAAGCATCCAAATGCATTGGAATTAGTATGAAACATGTTCAATGGCCCCCAAATGGCATTTTTGAGGCTGTACCACCCCCACTATCAACGCGAACCCGAAGCGTGGCGAGCGCAGCGAGCCCGCGAGGGGCGGCGGTACGCGTCCTACGACCTTTTTATACCCCCACTATCCACGTCGGCGTGGAGTTGAGAATAGAAAGTGTGGCGAGCGCAGCGAGGGGACGCGGATACCTTCACAGGTATCCGCGTCCCCTCACGGGCTTCACAGGTGTCTGCGTCCTCTCTACAGGAAAGCCCGTCTGTGGCTCCGCCCCCAACCCACCTCTTTTTAACTCCCGGCGAAGGCCCCGCCCCCCTGCAAAAAAGGCAAGCCAGCAAAAGTCGGCAAGTATGGATTAAATGCATATTTTATACTGATGGTAAGGCCCATACACACTGGATGATTTTGAGCTGAAAGTAGATCACTTTTACCATTTGAGCTTCATTTAGCTCAAAAGCCACCCAGTGTGTGCGGGCCAGTGAGTGCTGATGTGCGCTCCCACATCATCGCTGGCTCTGCTGGTCATCTGCTGGTATTACCAGTCAATGAGTGAAGGGGTGGTTGGCTTTCCATAGCATCATGCTATGGAAAGCCATCTACCCCAACTAAAATTGCTTGGATGGGAGAAGAATAGCTCAGTGTGTATGCACTGAGCAATTTTCAGTCCAGCGATTTTCAGCATCCTCGCTCTGCAAAAACGCCCAGTCTGTATGCACCTTCACACCAAGATCCCTGATCCGACCAGGTATTTCAAACATGGTTCCAAATTGGGTCAGACCCTGCATTTACACTGCAGTGCCATCCTGGGATATTCTTGAAGGGCGGCACTTGGAGATGACATTATCTCCAAGCACCAGGAAATCCACCGATTGGGATGCCCTATGTCACACTGGGAGCAAGCCCTGAAGCAGCTTTCTCGAGTGTTGGGCTTGCCCCCAGCGTGACCTAGGTGCCATGGGCATTTTAGCTACAGTATGTTAAATTATGACATACAGAAATCCTACTGCAATAATGTGCCGGGATTTATTGCTTCTTGTCAGAATAATGTTAGGCAGACATTAATGGTCAGTTGTAAACCAGAGGTTCCCAAATATGGTCCTCAAGGCAACACAATGCTCCAGGTTTTAAGTACATCCATGGCTCAACACAGATGGTTAAATCCATAGGTGTGCGCACATTGAGTGTTAGAGGTGCACAGGCACCCCCTAATGCTGTGCCCCACCCTTATGAACACCTCTGCTGATAACAATATCAGCAATACCCTTAACCAAAGACTTTTGCTTTTTAGAACTGTATTCCATTTAAAGAAGTGCCCACCAATTATATGTGTGTTTGCATTGTTACTTGAACTAGACCAGTTGTTCCCAACCTTGGTCCTCAAGTACCCCCAACAGTGCACGTTTTCACGGTCACCCGGCAGGTGCACTCATTATTCAGGCACATTTGAAAAGATCCACAGGTGGAGCTAATTATAGCACTTGTGATTCTGTGTGGAGACCTGCAAAACATGCACTGTTGGGGGTACTTGAGGACCAGGGTTGGGAACCACTGAACTAGACCATTGTCATATCTCTACATACCTGCGTCCTCCATATATGTGTATGACTGTATTTGCATGTGCTGTTACACAGAGTAATTAGAAGAATACAACTGAAATAGGCCGGAGATTAGGGTGTGGCTGAGATGTTTTATATTGTAGCGAGTGCCAATAGATGATGGAAGACGCCTGATTGGGGGAATTAGACACGCCCAATAGGTGGAGCTATGCACACTCCTTTGACGGTGCACCCCCTAATAAAATGTGCTGCGCACGCCTATGGTTAAATCAAATTGACTGAGGCACTAATAAAGTCACCTGTGGCCAAGCATAGATATAATTAACACCTGGACTGTTGGGGTGCCTTGAGAACCACATTTCTGAATCTCTGCTGTAAACACAATATACAGTATACAAGTAAAATGATTAAGTGTTGCTTACAATAGTAATAAGTTATTTACAACCTATGATGGAACTTGTGGGTGGTGAGCCCCGCTGCATATATATATATAAAATATAATTTGGGCCCCTATCTTCAACCCCGACCCAAGTTCACGATATGCAAAACGGCAGTGGGTGACAGTGGGAGGCAGAGGGTGACCGGGGGAGGCAGAGGGTGACAGGGAGAGGCAGAGGGTGACAGGGAGAGGCAGAGGGTGACAGGGAGAGGCAGAGGTTGACAGGGAGAGGCAGAGTGTGTACAGGGGGAGGCAGAGGGTGACAGTGAAAAGCAGAGGGTGATAGTGAGAGGCAGAGGGTGACAGGGAGAGGCAGAGGATGACAGGGGGAGGCAGTGGGTGACGGAGAGGCAGAGGGTGACGGGGATATAGGGTGACAGTGAAAGGCAGAGGGTGATAGTGAGAGGCAGAGGGTGACAGGGGGAGGCAGAGGGTGACATGGAGAGGCAGAGGGTGACAGGGGAGGCAGTGGGTGACAGGGAGAGGCAGAGGGTGACAGGGGGATATAGGGAGACAGGGGGAGGCAGTGGGTGACAGGTAGAGGCAGAAGGTGACAGGATTGGACTGGCCCACAGGTGCGTAGGGGAAACCCCTGGTGGGCCCCACTGCTTTTGAAGGGCTTGGGGCCCAAATCATTTAGGGTTCAGTTTCCAGACTGTGCACTTGCATTATATTGCATATGTTACCTCATTCTGCACAGGTCTGTGATGTATTATCTACAGAGCATTGCTATTTTTAATGTGATGCATTACCATAGATGGACTATGCCACACCTTTGTGATGGCCAGACACACCCCCTCTGGAGACCAGCCACACCCCAAAGCATAGGCCCCGACCACTGCCTTGTGTATAGTTGTGTATGCTTGTTCAGTGTTCCTGTAATCACTTATTGATGTGACAATTCATATTGCAGCTGATGCTAAATGAGGCTCTCAGTCACACAATGCTAGCATGTATAGCTGGACATCTTATGACAAATGTGCCTTATAGGATTCTAAGGATGATGGGATGCATTCAATTAGTATATTTAAACTAGTAACATACCTCCCAACTGTCACGATTTTAGAGGGACAGTCCCGATTTTCGGGTCCTGTCCCGCTGTCCCACCCGCGGCAGGCATTGTCCCGCTGCGGGGGGGTGACAGTTGGGAGACCCCCAATCTAGTAGAATAGACGCTGAAAATGAGGTCGCGGCTAATTAGCATAAGCCGTGCCCTCATTTGCATACGCCCTGCCCCCTTTTCGGGCGCTCGCGAGGCTTCGCCGCGCGAGTGGCCCTATTTCATACGGACAGAAGTTGGGAGGTATGTAGTAAGGGAAAATGTATATTTTCTTTGTACAGTTTCTATGTCAAATACAGTTGTGAATTGTAGAATATATGTGTATAATGTGCTCCCTGTACACATAAATATTCTTTACATAAAATGTTTCCTTGAGGAATCATTAAACACCAACCTGTGTGATGTGCATCCTTTATAATACATTTTTTCTTTTTTTTTATACACATGCAAATTAATCACAGTTTACTGCAGAGCCAGACTGGGACTATAAATTAGCCCTGGCATTTAAAGCACACAGGCCCACTTTGACATCAAAATCTGAAACTTGACATAGACCCCTCCCCTTACTACTCAACTCCTCCCCTTACTATTCCTGACTCCTCCTACCTCATTGCAGCCCCCCTTCATACTTTTTACAAAAAGTGTGTGTGCTGAAGTGTGCATCTAAAAAAAATAGGGAAGTGGGGTGACATTTAATAGGGTGCAAACTTTTTTTGGACCGCGCGTCACAACTGCATCTTAAAGAAACACTGCTCATTTTGTAGCTGCCGTATTGCTTGGACTGGCTCATCTGGCCATCGGCCCTTCTGGCATGTGCCAGATGGCCAGTCCGGCCCTGGTTTACTGTATGACAATACAATTGAAGCAGTGGCGGCTCTTAACCTTTTAGAGGAGGGGGGCTGCCGCAATGTGCCCCCCCCCCCTCCACACACACACACGCTGCCGTGCTCCCTGCACCTGCTGGTTACAGCCGCCAGTCCCCTGCACAGGGCCAGCACATGTGCAGTATCTTCTTACATACTGCGCATGTGCTGGCCCAAGCCTCCATGGGCATGCACACAGAGAGGCATCCCGGGTGGAGGGAACACCTCCCAATGGGACTGCCTTGAGTGACTGGCAGGTCGGACTTCCAATAGGAAGTCACTGACAGTCACATTGACGCCAGACCAGTCTCACAGACTGCATCTGGCTTCACTTAGGCAGAGACAGTGGTGGATTTTACCTGGGGGGGGGGCTGCAGCCCATAGGTAAAAACCGCCACTGAATAGAAGAACAACAATATACCATAGACTTTAAGTTTATCCAGGGGCTCCAACCAGGGCAGCCGAGAGGAATGCCGGGCCCCGGTAAAATTTTGGGGGCGTGGCATAAGTGTGTGTTGTGGGAACCTCCCACACTTAGGCCACGCCCCCAAAATGTTTAGAGGAGGGTGAAAGAAAACTCTAAAAACTGTAATCTCAGAAGCAGCACACACCTACAGCATGTGCTGTGCTGACTGCAGGCTCAGCATGACCTCTCACGCTGTCAGTGAGGCACTCATGCTGAGCCTGCTGTCAGCACAGCACATGCTGTAGAAGTGTGTGCTACTGTTGCTACCCGGGAGTGATGGAGGGGGAAGGGAGGGGTCAGACCAGGGCCCCTGCAGGGCCCCTTCAGCAAGTGTGGGCCCGGGTAATTAGTACCTGCTCCCCCCCTCTCTCGGCTCCCCTGGCTCCAACATAGAGGCTGCCCAATTGCGTCAGAACTTTTTACCCGTGCCTGTGTCTTCTGGCAGGGTATAGGGCCCGCTCCCCCTCACCCTTTGCAAGGAACAGGCAGTGGGGAGAGAGATGACAAGCTGCAGCCGCAGCACAGCCTCTCTCCCCAGCTCAGCACATGCTGCTCATTGGTTTGTGCTGAGTGGGGAAGAGAGGCAGCTGCAGCCTGATATATCGTTTCCTGAGCTGGTGTCCCACCCGCCAGCACTATGCAGCAGGTGCTGGGATGTGGTATCGGGTCCCTGGGTCGACAATGTCTAGGTCAATAGTCACTGGGTTGACAACTATTGGTCCAGAGAGACTAGGCCGACATCTAAGAATGGTCGACATCTAAAAATGGTGTACCCTGACAGAAGGATGACACAAGCTTAGGGTCGACATGGAGATGATGGACACTCAAAAGGTTGACACAATTTTTTTATGTTTTTTTTTTGTTTAGACCGACTTGGTTCAAACTTTACTATCCAAGTGGGCATAGAGTTGGATTATAATAGTTTGCCAAGCACAGGGAGGCACCGTGCCCGAAGTGCGCTCTCCATGAGAGGGGATACAGTACACTTATACGGTGTCCATGACAACATATGTCAACCTAGACCCAAAATATATGAAAAGATAGTGTCGACCTTTCTAGTTCCGACCATGTACATGTCCACCTTAAGCTTGTGTAGACCTTCTGTCACTGCCGACCTAGGGTACATTCTTACGTGTCCACCTACAGTAGTCACCATTGTCCTAGTGACTGTCGAGCAGGACATGGGATGTAGGAAGAGGCTGCTGCTGCAGTGGCAGTTAGTTCCTGCAATCCCTGCAATGGTGGAGGGGGGGGGAACGGAACTCGGACCCCTCCAACAGACCCCTCCCCTTGTGACACCAAATAAATAAAGGATAATAATAATGGAGCCCATAGTAAGATACCAATTTTGAGACGCCCTCCCTTAAACAATCCATAGCACTATATGTTTTGTTACTGTATGGCGCGTATTCAATTAACCAATAAATGCTCAGCTGTGTGAATATTGGCTTAGTGTACAAATCAGAATCAGGCTTTAAGTATTTTTGGAAACTTTTGAAACCATTTTGTGTGTCCCAAAAAATCTGATCCGATCAAGGAACAAAACGTTGCAACATTAGGCCTGATTCGACGTCGATGCCGACCTAATGAATGACGACCTAATGCCAATGACCCATACCAGGACCGTATACCATATGGCATATAATATACACAGCATACTATTAAAGTTACAGGACAGAAGAGCTATCCAATCAGCCTAGAGCCAATCTGCAAGGAAGAATTGGCATAAATTAGTCCCAAACATTAGGTGTTATTCAGACCTGAACGCTACTCTGCAAAATTGCAGAGCGCTGTGATCATGGGTAGGAGTCGAATGGTCGACACTAACGGTCGATAAGCAAAAGGCTGCCCATAAAACAAGCTGTGTGGCTGAGCAGGCGGGAGCATCCGAGCACCTGCCTGCCTCCTTAGCTACATCCACCAGTCCTTTGCTACATCTGCCGGTCCCTGCTGTCGCCATCTTGGGAGTTGAGACCATGCCCGTCACGCTCCTAGGCAGCGATTCCCCAGATACGGCAATCTGAGAATCCTGGCCACGTGACACTTTTACTGAGTATCCCAAGCGTGTGCGTATTTCACCACTATTTCTCTTGCCACCAATCAAAGTACGCTTTTTGGACTTAGTCCACGACAGCTTTGATTTTGCTGACACACCAAATTATGAATTGCACGGTAGCGCTCTGGCGACCTCTTCAGAGGCTTGGGCTGGAAAACAGCAGACACCAAAACTAAATTATGACTGTTTAATTTAAGTGAAAACACTACAAGGCTTACAGTATATTACAGAAAACATGAGTTACAAGATAGTAGTAGTAGTACGTTTATTTATAAGGCGCCGCAAAGTGTCCGCAGCGCCGTACATAGCAAACAAAAAAACAAATGACAAGGTAACGTACAGGGTGTGTTGAAAAATACAGCATAAATAGGGGTATAGCTGGTAGAACTAAAATCAGCATCAGTTCTGAAGTAGGTGTCAAAATTGTCGAGGAGACTGAAGATGAAGTAGAGGAAGGGAAGAACAGGACAGGAGCACAGGTGAGGTAATGAGGTAGGGTGAGTACGTGAGGAAGGAGGGCCCTACTCATAAGAGTTAACATACTAAAAATAGGTGGGTGGACGAACGAAAAACAATAGGATAAGTAGGAACGGAGGCAGGATAGGAGGATCAAAAGAGGTTAGGAGGAGGGATAGGCTAGTCGAAAAAAGTGAGTTTTGAGGGAGCGCTTGAAGGAGGTAAGGGAATCAGAAAGCCTGATGGGTGGCGGGAGGTTGTTCCAGTGCAGGGGGGCAGCGCGAGAGAAGTCTTGGACACGGGAGTGGGAGGAGGTGATTAGGGCCCTTATTCTAATCGGAACGGTACGGCCCGCGTGCGGCCGTACCGCCGATGTTTTAACACTGCACATGCGCAGAGGTGAATCTGCGCATGTGCAGCCCCCTTCGCCGCAGACGGATTTCGTCCGCCGCAAAGGGGGCGGATAGGGGCGTGAGAGGCATCATGCCCTCATTTCCCTATGTGTACGCCCCGCGTTTCATGGGCGTTCCCATGCAAACGCGGGGCGTATGCATGGAAATGAGGGCATGACGCCACTCATGGGGGCGGAAAGCTGACGTCGCCGGATGTCAGCTTTCAGCCCCCATACAAGCTACCACACGGACGATTGTCCGTGTGGTCTTAGCTTGCGGGAGCTGCCGCGGCGTGCGGACCTGCCTTCGATGGTCGACGACCATCGAATGCAGGGGGCAGCTCCCACCATGGTGGAGGCGTAGCCTCCACCATTTTGATGCGGATCGCCAGCCGTCCGTGTACGGACGGCCGTGGCGATCCGTAGGGTGGGCGGGGATTGGTTTGTGCGGTCGGAGCCCCGTGTGCGGCTCTGACCGCACCAACCAGAATAAGGGCCTAGGTGAGAGGTCAGTCGGTGGTCAGCGATGGAGCGAAGAGGACGGGAGGGAGTGTGGATAGAGATCAGTGAAGAGAGGTAGGGAGCTGTGGAGGAGGAGAGAGCCTTGTAGGTGGTGGTGAGGAGTTTAAAGAGAACTCGGAAAGGAATGGGGAGCCAGTGAAGAGATAGACAGAGGGGGGAGGCGGAGGTAGAGCGGCGGGAGAGGAAGATGAGAGGAAGATATATAGTTAATAGGTACGTCACGCGTAAAAACAGTTTCAAATAAAACAAAAATGGGGATACAGAAAACAGACCGATTCAGGAACACACAGCATGAAACAGAGTTTGGAGTGGAAATCCCTCCGGATACTGGATCATTTCAGAGACAGGTATCAGACCCGTCTTATTCCAAGGAAAATTAACCAAATTTCTTTTTTTTTTTTTATTCAAAATATGAAAAAATACATACATTAGACATTTAGACATGTTTTCTTTTTTTCCAAAATAGATTTTTATTAAGTCTTGCAAAGACAAGAGCAATTTACAGGAGAGTAACAATTGTGCATTGAACAGAAATACTTTGAACAATGAGGAACAATATGAAGGCAGATCATTTAAAATCGATACATAATCTGTAATATGATTCACCATATCTTATTCCAGTCGGCAAGACTTACATTTAACAAGGTGGGGAGGGGGTTGGGAACAGAAGGAAGGAAAAGGTAGGGAAAGGAACGGGGGTGGGGGGCCTCAACATATTATACGATACAATACAAATAGGGAATATGAGAAGGGAGCCGAGATCACCCATCCGTGGTATGCGGTGGGGTGGAGAGAACTGCCAAGTCTAAGGGCTCAGTATATAATACAGATTGACCATGTTTTTCTCTGTATTCGCTCCACTTAAACCATTTCAGGTGGATTGAAGTAGCAGAGGGTGAGTATTTGACGTTGGCTGTCTCAAGCAAGAAATGTTTATTTATTTTGTTTGCTATATGTCTGATTGATGGGATGACAGGTGATTTCCAGTGTTGACCTATGGCAGCTTTGGTGGCATTTAGACATGTTTTCAATTCATACATGTCTACATAAATACTTTTACTTCAAATATTACACTTATTCATTCATTTATCACAGAGTTTTATACAAACATATAAGACATTCTATTTTACTGCCAGTGATAATAATAAGGGGGAGAGGGCAGATGGGTCTGTTCTGGTCTACTTATTTATATACCGTTCTCTACCTTTAAGGTTTTGGACCTCTCTCATCTCCTCTCTCCTGCATGTTTTAGTGTAATTATCTCTCACACCACATTCTTACCTCTTTAAACACTCATTCTGGGAAAAACGTATTTATGTTCTCTTAGATATTCTATATCTGTTAGGCGGTTTACATAGTTTTCATATATATCTTATTTATATGGGGGGGGGGGGGGTCAGATCCAACATCACACACACACACCCAAGCCTTTTTTGTATCTTAGTAGTTCCCTAGCCTATTCCTTCTCTTTCTACATACTGTTTCCAAAGTTCCCATTTTCTAGACATTTTCCCTTTTCCAGTCTTATCATTTATCTCCATTTTATAGGCAAAATTTAATTTGTTTACTATGTCTATCCTTGAGGGTACTTGTTCTTGTTTCCAGTATTGGGCAATTGCTGTTTTAGCTGCTATGAAAATTTGGTTTAGCAGGTATGTATTACTTTGTTCAGTTTCTCCTGTGGGTATGTGTAACAAGGTCTTTTGGGGGTTTAATTCCACTTCTCCTCCTGTTATTGTTCTTATAAGGCGTCTAATGCATTATTGAGATGAACATTTTCTTTCAACTTAAACCTTGATTACCCCTAGCAGTAAATCACACGGACACATGACCTGAAATAACTCACACGGACACGTGACCTGAAATAACGACACGGACAACCACTGCATAAGTTTAAAAAGGTAAAGGGTATTTATTGTGGTATGACCCTATTGAAAGGGATGGCCTAGAGAGCGCTTGACGACCAGCCAGTCATAAACGTTAGCAATGGCGGCGACTACAACGCCCCAACTTGTAACTAGGGCGAGGAACCGCCCCCATTGAATTCAAAGCCAGCCTGCGCTGTGACTGTCTTGCCGCCCCTCCTAGGGCCTAATGAGGACAGTTCTAAAAGTGTCCTGCGTCCCCCCTCGGGGGCAGAACTCACCAGCCTTCCTGGCAGAGGGTGGCAATACCTCACAGTGACCACCTGTACTTCAAACTGGACTGCTGATCGAGAGCGCCCTCCCGCCAATTAATATTAAAATTGATGAGAGCCAAATTTGTGTGACGGCCGAAAGGCCATGTGGTAGGTTAGCACAAGGGAGGGAGGGTGGGAATCCAGACTCAAGAGGAAGATGGATCATCTGACTACCTCTTATATACCTCCACCTAAGCTACCACCCCTTCTACACCTGATTGGCTACCCCATCTACACTGTACTTCTATGGGTAAGTGACACTCTGATTTCTATCTTTGTCATACCATCTCAAACTGCACCGACTCTTATATTCCCTCATGCCTAGGCAGCCCTCGCTCTCTCTAAGGCGTCTAATGCATTATTGAGATGAACATTTTCTTTCAACTTAAACCTTGATTACCCCTAGCAGTAAATCACACGGACACATGACCTGAAATAACTCACACGGACACGTGACCTGAAATAACGACACGGACAACCACTGCATAAGTTTAAAAAGGTAAAGGGTATTTATTGTGGTATGACCCTATTGAAAGGGATGGCCTAGAGAGCGCTTGACGACCAGCCAGTCATAAACGTTAGCAATGGCGGCGACTACAACGCCCCAACTTGTAACTAGGGCAAGGAACCGCCCCCATTGAATTCAAAGCCAGCCTGCGCTGTGACTGTCTTGCCGCCCCTCCTAGGGCCTAATGAGGACAGTTCTAAAAGTGTCCTGCGTCCCCCCTCGGGGGCAGAACTCACCAGCCTTCCTGGCAGAGGGTGGCAATACCTCACAGTGACCACCTGTACTTCAAACTGGACTGCTGATCGAGAGCGCCCTCCCGCCACAGCTGGGTTCAAAAATTGCCACTTAAAGACAATTACTGTAGAACCCAAGCCCGCCAAACCAATCAATAACTAAGTCAACCAGAGTAACACAAACCTAATCCCCTATCTGCAACAACTGAACAAGTCCTGAAGTAGAACGGCCATGCCTGATTCTGACAAATGTACACCATCACTTCTGTAGAAGGATGGGGTCTCCAGTGCTAAAGAGGGGTGTCTAACCGCTGTGCCTCCCATGGATGTAACCGCTTTGGAGACCGCAAAGTTGACCTTGCGTCTGATATTCTCTAATGACTTGGGGTTCCAGCAGCCCCTCCAGTTGAAACGAGGCACTATGTCGGACCAAACTATCCGCAATCCAGGCCAAAGGCCTACCAGAGTCTTAAGATCAGCCTCGATCCTCAAAATAAGGCCTATGCTGGTTCCCCGGCCTAAGTCGTTACCTCCTAGGTGTATCACCAAAACATACGGGTGACCCCAGCAACGCTCTGTATCTGACAATAATGGTAAAAGACCATTCCACCGGAGACCCCTGACACCGAACCAATGTACTGCCTTCGCCCCTAGCTCTGCCCGGGCCCTGACAGCTAACTGATGATTGGATGCCCATAAAATGTATGAATGCCCGACGAACCAGACAGTGGCATGAGTCGTTGAAGGGGGGGAAGGGCTGAAAAAGAAAACCCTAACCGATTAGCATTCAAACTTAAACTGTATAAATGCACAACGTAGGGTTAGACATATAGGGGGAAATTTACTAAAGGAAATTTGTAAAAAAATAGGTGTATTTGTATCCAGAAATACACTTATTTTTGACATTTACTATCCCGAAAATACGGCATTTCGTAGTTGTATTGATGTGCTATCAATACGAATACGAATTGCCGTATTTTTGGGATAGTAAATGTCAAAAATAAGTGTATTTCTGGATACAAATACACCTATTTTTTTACAAATTTCCTTTAGTAAATTTCCCCCATAATGCACAACATGAATTAGTACACTAGAATCCAAGTGAAGGGGAAAACCTTAAAAAACCTCCGGTGGACTTGAGGGGGGGGGGAAGCCAATTGTAATCAGCCCACTATCGGAGGAAAAAGTAAAAAATTCCCTTCACACCGTCGATTCCGTAACGCTGCCGTTACAAAACCGATTGTAAACATAGTTTTTGGATCCAGCGCCGAAGGCGCGTGCTAAACCTTATCTAGACGTATATAAGATTTATAAGCGGAGGACTTCCAGCGGCCGAGTTGCTGAATGGCATTCACTGGAAAGCCCTCCGCTGCTGCGTTGGTGGCCGCACCAATACGGAACGAATGCGTCCCGTAATCGGCGACCTCCAAACCCAACGCAGCCACACAGCGCTTAAACACAGCAGTGAATTGAAAGCGCGTCACTGCCATGTATCAGCATGTGCGAGGAACTGGGCCGTAGCGGCAGGCCTCAAAGGCAGATATGCCGTGGCCAGCCGCACGGCGCAGACCCCCTTTCCCGCTGGGACTTAAGGGATGCCAGCGACCTCTGCCCAACTGATCGGTCTCAGACCGGCGGAGCACACAAAGGACGAACCGTCCCGGAAGACCATGTCTTCGAACCGCACCTAAATCAGTGGCATTCTTGCTGGCCGCAACCAGCCCGCCGACCCTAAAGTCCCTAAAGAACGCAAAAGAGAACGCCACCCGACAGAGTGACGTCTCTTCTGTGCCCTCCGCTACGCTCTGAACACAGGCTACAATTTCCACCGCGTCTACAGCTCGATGGACTTGCGGGAATCCGCTGTCATAGTCTGTACTCTCGCCCACCAATCAAAGCCCTTGCTAGCGCAAAGGCTTTGGTGGGGTCCCGTTCTCTGCGTAATTTAGCACGGAATATATCCCGGCTAATGCAACAGCCATGGCAGATGGACAGTCCCGCGCCATAATGCCCATACCCGAAAACAGCAACGATCATCGACCGACTTCCGCTGTTCCCCGGGGACTCCTAAAAAGGCCGCCACGTCCTGCAGCGTGGCTGCATAAGCCCTACCGGTGGAGGGGGCCAGGGATGGCAAGATAATCCACCCACGTCTGCTCTATGATCTGCCCTACAGGACATGGATAAGTGAGCCCAAGGGGCGCAGCGATGGGTACCAACTCGCGAAACTTCGCCAAGTGGAACTGCAACAGGGCATCGGCGATGCCATGGTCGACCCCTGTAACGTGCTGCGCCATGAAATGTATGGTGCCCTGCAAGCAGCGTAACAGCAAATGTCTGAGCAGTGTCAGGGGTGAAAAAAGGTGCCCTGGTTGCTAGTGGTGTGCACCCCTCCTCGGTTATATCACCATGACCTCCCGTCTGGCTTGCCAACGTGAGGGCCCACCATCCCACCGCTACAGCGATGGGAAGAACTCTAATAGCAGCAAATTGGCCGTGAAACCTCTCCCAATCCATGATTGGGGCCATGGGGGTGCGCGCCATTCGCCCTGAAAAAATTGCCCCGAAACCCGAGGCCTGCGTAAATAACTGAAGCCTGGCCATAGGCGAAGGCTCTGCGGTCCAAAGAGCTCCCCATTGAAGTCCACCAGCAATGGAGACCAGGTCGTAGCGTATCTCCCGGGACAGCCTAACCATGTAAGGGGAGCCTTAGTCCCCGCTGTAGCCCCTACCCGCTTGTGGCAAAAACACCGCCCCTGGGGGCGGCCCAGCACTCGTCAGCCGGCAGGCCACAGCCGCCAGCCGCAGTGCCAATCTCTAAGCATGGCCAGATATGACGCATGCTGGGCCCTCGGTCCTGGCGTAGGCCATCGATCCCCTAAGTTAGGGTGTCACGGAAGGAGGCAGAAAGCGGACTCCATGCCCAACTTGGCCCTGAGTGCACAGTGCCCAACTTATGGACTAGCCAGGGTATTTTATAAAACAGCTGATAACGCACTTGCACGCCTACTCAGTAATAGCATCATTAATGGCTGCCCAGCGAGGGCAAGCGGGTGCTGGATTAACCGGTATTCACCCAGAGCCTTCTCGGGTACTACCCCCAAGGGCGAAAACACATGTTGGGCAAAGGTTCGGCAGTGGTGACTGGCCCCCCAATTCCAGGATCCGCGGCGAAAACGGCATTTGACGCCTCTATCGCCCTTTGAATCCTTGAAGGCAAAGCCCTGGCCTTTAGCGGCTGGCTTCGTATCCTACTTGCCGGGGGAAAAAATGGCTTCTTGGGATGGTACTCAGAAATAGCGTGGCCTTAACCCATGCCCCGCAATCATATCCTGACGCGCTTAAGGCCCACGGGCGTAACCCGTGTGTCGGCGTGGGTCAGACGAAATTTCTCGTCCTAATCCCTCCGAGCCGTACCCTTGTAAGCGAGAAAACCCGTGCCCAAGGAAAATACACCACCTAACGCTGTTGCGCTCCTTGAGTCTAGAGTTAAAATAGCCAGATGGAATATAAGGAACTGCTTAAGCTAGGGTGAAAACTCCGATATGAGGTTTCACCGACACCGGCCGATTTCTTGGCCGTGCCGAAATCAGTTACATGTTGCTAGCAACTTGAAACATCCACGAACTCCCCCTTGGCTATTTTACCCTTTGTGCCCATATGAGACCCCTGGTCCCTGCAGTGTCGCTGCGATGGACCATGTCAGAAGAAAGCTGGGCTCAGCGAAGGATTTAGTCTTGCTGGCCCGCTAACCCCTTCCCCCTTCCCCTGCTTGCTGTGCACTGCGCGCGCAAAGCTTGGCAAACCTGCGGGGGCGTCTAATGGTTCCTGACTCTCGCAGCCGGCATAGGAATGGCCCGGCAAAGATTCAGAGGTATCATAACCATCATGCTCACCATCACCCGGAAAGTCGACAGCCTACCGAGACCTGGCATCATGCGACGCCCCTGCTGCAGCTGTCTGGAGAAGTGATCGCCGTTGTTGCCTGTTCGCCTGTCGACCACACTTCAGTGCCTGCGGCACCTTCCGTAATGTTCCCTCCAGAATGATGATCCACTTCCATGGCTGCCCTCCTGGCAACCGATGAGCCCTTGGAAGAAGCATGCAAAGTGGTTAGCGACTCACTCGTAACTCACGCACAACCAACCCCACCCTGAAAAAAGTGGGGGCAAAGCCGCCTGCCATGGGTGTGACAGTCCGGGGCCATTCGGACAGGGTAAGGCCATGCCGGAGGCATGTGGTGCCGTAAGCTAGGGGTAACCCTCGTGGGAAACGGGACCGAAAACGTGTAATAACCCGGATGAGGTTGCATGTGGGGGCGCGCCGCCTTCTGGCGGTGCCTCCGATGCCCCCCCAGCCCTGATGGGGGCAATGTGGAATTTGATGGTTCGTACCCCTGCCATGGAAATATTGGCACTGCAGTGCCTTGGCCGGGTCCAAAAACCCCCCCACAGGGGAATACAGCTGCCCCTACTGTATGCGCAATGATGCAAGGCACCAGCAGGGGGCGCAGCGCCCCTCTGCTGGTATGAAACAGCCGCTGCCTGGGATCCAGGAAACCCTGGTAGCGGGGCGTCCCAGATCCCCCTGCTGGGTAGCCCAGGCACCGATTGTGGCGCCCCACTGAGGGCTTATGTATACCGTGGGGGGGGGCGCCATGGGGATGTGTTTGCCGGGGCTGTATTAGAGCTGGGCAAAACGGATATTAAGCCGTGATCAGACAGATTTCCCAATGAAAAGATACAGATCTTTTAGAAGGATCCTCAGCTCGTTTTAAAAACAAGGGGGGATATACATGACCGAGTAAAAAACACTGATGGATGGCTGGGTGCAGCATCGCCATCGATGGCAACCATCGATGGCGTCTGCACCGATGGGCATCCCTGGCAGCCGCAGCTCATCCTTGCATCACATTTAGTCACAGCACTGCACTCAGTTTTTAGAGCCAGTACGTCTCAGCTGCCACAGGTGGCAGCACTGAGACCAGGAGAATGCACTGTGAGCTGAGCCGGATCATCAGACGTCACACCTGAGTCACTGCATCGGATCCGTCTAGATGAACCGATTCAGCGCGAGCTGCCGGCTTTGTAAAGTATGGTGACCCGCAGCCGCCGCCGGGTCATGTGCACCTCTGGCCGCGGCGGGGCTGGGGAGAGGGATGGGAGGAAGGATGCCGCCAGAGAGCCGGGCGGGGGAGAGGGGACCCGCAGCAGCGCAACCGTGTGCGCCGCCCGCCCCCCGCCCGGATGAAGACACTTGTAGCAAGTAGCGCGGTGAGGGAGAGGGGACCTGCAGCGGCGCCACAGTGTGCGCCCCCCTTAGGATGACGTAAATGCAGGTAGCGCGGTGAGCGCGGCGGGGGAGCGGGGACCTGCAGCAGCGCCACCGTGTGCGCTGCCCGCCCCCCGCCCGGAGGATGACACCTGAGGGGGGAGGCAGCGCGGTGAGCGCGGCGGGTAACAGCCTGGGCATATGCCGCCGGCGGAGGAGAGCCGCCAGCGGCGCTAAGCTGATTGGAGGGTGAGACCTGGGCAGGCAAGAGGGGATTAGTTGTAGATCCCGCCTGCCTGCCGCCACCACCATATGCCGCAGCAGCCGGGGGTGTACAATGGGGCAGAAGAGGGGCAATGAACCAGAAAGGGTAAAATGTATGGATCCCCACTGCTGCACTTATCTCTTTCAGGCTGCTCAACGTGATCCTCCCAGCAAATCCAGACTCAAGAGGAAGATGGATCATCTGACTACCTCTTATATACCTCCACCTAAGCTACCACCCCTTCTACACCTGATTGGCTACCCCATCTACACTGTACTTCTATGGGTAAGTGACACTCTGATTTCTATCTTTGTCATACCATCTCAAACTGCACCGACTCTTATATTCCCTCATGCCTAGGCAGCCCTCGCTCTCTCTTAAGTTACTCACTTCTCTCCACACTTTTTTAATCCTATTACAGTTCCAAAAAACATGTATTATGTCGGCTCCTCCCTCTCCACATCTCCAGCAAGTATCAATCTGGTTAGGGTCAAATTTGCTCATTCTCTCTGGGGTATAATAGATTCTATATACCATTTTCAATGTCCTTTCTATGTGTGTGATTGATTTGGACATTTTATGAATTGCCCCGAAGGTCCTTTCCCAGAGTTCTTCGCTCATCTCTAATCCTTGGGGCAGTATTCAATGAAGATATTCTCCGTGCACGGCGAGCATTTTTTTTTGCTCGCCGTGCACTCTCCGTGTTCCGGAGGGCTCGCTGCCACTCCTGCTCCCCCTATTCAACGTGTTAAAGACTCGCCGCCACTCGCGGCGAGTCTTAACCCCTGCAGCGGACGAGCGTCCGCGGCAGGGAGCTGTCAGGGAGCCGGGGGACGTAGCAGGCAAGAGAGATTAAAGTCTCTCTTGGCTGCTGTAGGGGATATGGGGAGGGGAGCAGGGCTCCCCTGGACCCAGGCAGCACAGGCTGCCCCCCCTATAGCCAGCGGGGGACCCAGTATTCACTGTACCCGAACGTGCTTCGGGTGCAGTGAATATATGAATATCTAATGAGCGGCTCGAGCGCTCCGGCCCCCTGCTGGCTGCACTGTGTAAAAAAAAAAAAAAAAATGTAAAAAAATATTTTTTTTAAAATTAAATATATATTCATGTGCTATAGGCACATGAATAAAACTAACATGGCCCTTCACAGAAAAAAAAACATGATTTTTGGACACCAAAATTAAAAAAAACACCCTTTTAGTTTAAAAGTTCACATTCCTGCTCTCCATCAAAAGATGGAGAATTTCTACACGGAGAGAGGCGGCGAGAATAACTTAGAAAGACGGAGAATATTTCACATTGAATAGGGTGGCTCGCCTTTGGAGAAAAAAAACCTCTCTCCACCGCGTGAAAAGCACAAACTCGCCATGAAACACGGCGAATTTTTGTCATTGAATACTGCCCTAAGTCTTTTTCCCATCTAGACTGGGCCTTCGTTTTCCCCTCCAAACTGATATTTAACAGGTAATTATACCAGAATGTTATTCCTTTTATCTGATAGCCTCCTCTTAGTCTATTAAGTACACTATCAGATAAATGTTTTGGTTCTACATCTCTAATTTGTTGCTTATTAAGCCAACTTCTTATTTGTAAATATTTATAGAATTCGGATGCAGGTATCTCATATTTTTGCTGGAGCTGTGTAAAGGGAATGACACCATATTGATCTCTCAGATTTTCCAGGGTTTTTATTCCTCTTCTCCTCCAAGACTCTATCTCCAAGTGTGGGATCAGCTTTCTTAGCGTTTGGGTTTCCATATATTTGAAAGGAGTCTTGAATTCCTTTTGGGAGTCCAAAAGTCCATCCCACACCCTGAGGGAGTCTCTGATGGCCCTTGGCTGGTCCTTATCTATCATCCTCATGTCCGGTGGTAACCAGACTAGGTCTTTCAATCCAAAACCTCCCATTAGAGCCTCCTCCAGGATTACCCAGGGTTTGGTCTCCCCTCCTTTTATTGCTTCTGGAAATTGGTTTAGAATACAAGCCTGTTGGTACAGGTATATTTCGGGAAATGCTACTCCTCCTTTGATTTTAGGTTTTCTTAAAATTTTCTTATTTATTTTAGCCTTTTTATTGTCCCATACATATCTATTAATCAAACTTTCAAATCTCTTTATCCAGTACTTTGGAAGAATTCTTGGGATTGCTCTGAATAAGTATACTATTTTGGGGAGTACAAACATTTTTATTGCCGCAATTCTGCCCATCCATGTTAATTCCCTAAACATCCAATCTTTGTTTTTTTTCTCTATTTGTTTCAGTAATGGCATATAATTGAATTCTATCAAGTTTTTTTCTTCAGCTACTAGGTTTACGCCTAGATATTTTATGGATAATTAACCAAATTTCTTGTGAGACACACACTTTTAAGATTTGCAAATCCCACACACACAAACACAGCCCCCACAGGAATCTTTTCTCTCACATGGAGTTTCTTGAGGATATAAGCAGGGGCTGGCTAATTTACTTTCCTTTTGAAGCTGAGCAATTAGCCATCAACCACCAGAGCTTTGACACCTTGTATACAAACCACCCCCTTGGGGTGCCTCCTAATTCTTATCTCCAATAAGGTATCATTCTAGAGTTCTAAGGGAATTGCTTTCCTGACATCTCTTCTGGTCTGGGAAGACATTTGCCAGATCTCTATGCCTTAAGGCCCCCATACACTAGCCGATTTTGGTCAGATTTCAGCCAGATCAGTCGGATCTGGCCGAAATCGGACCAAAATCGGCTAGTTTTGATGTCCCCTCAGATCCGATGCGCTGTCCCGTGCGCATCGGATCTGCGTCGGGTGGTCGGACCTGCTGCACGTCCGACCACCCGACTTGGGACCTAGTGGGGCGGCGCGGCGGTAGAGGGAGCAGGGGGGGCTGGGGGCGCTGCGGGGGACACAGGCGGCATAGAGCCGGGAAGGGGGAGCCGGCGGGAGCTGTCAGTACGGAATAAAAAAAAAAAGCCCATAAAATGAATGGGCGTCCTGTGATTGGCTGAGCGCTCTCTCAGCCAGTCAGCAATTGGCTGAGAGAGCGCTCAGCCAATCACAGGCTGCCCATTCATACAAAGCAGCAGCGGGGACGGGCAGCGCAGTGGCGGCTATTATATTTTTAAAATACTTGTCAAATGACCGGCCGCTCTCTGATTGGCTGAGAGCTCTCCGGCCAATCAGAGAGCGGCCGGTCATTTGACAAATATTTTAAAAATCTAATAGCCGCCACTACGCGTCCCGTCCCCGCTGCTGCTATGTGTAAGTACACTGCCCGGCCAGGTCAGCAGCGCTCACCGCACCCGCCGCCCGCCCCCACCACCGCTGGCCGCCGCTGCCCGCCCCCACCACCGCCGCCGCTGCCCACCCCCACTACTCCTCACCGCCCTGCAGCTCCACGTTTTTTTTTTTTTACATGGGATAAATCGCATGCGATTTATCCCATGTAAAAAATGGCACATCAAGTGCCAAATTGTATGTGAGCCTCCCGGGGAGCTGCCGGGCGGCTCGCAGGTAAATTGGGTCCGACTTGTCCCTAGGACAAGTCGACCTAATGTATGGGGGCCTTTAGATCCTGGACTTCAGTACAAGTTTTATAGATGCAGGGGGGAAGGAGATAACCTCTGCTTTCCTGTTGAATTTTCAAACGGCTGGGCAGGGGTTGTTGGAATAACCTTTTCACCCACAAATTCTTCATAACCATACAGGATACCTGCAGGTCACTTATCAATAACATTGTATGTACAGTTAGGCCCATTCCGGCATCAGAATGGCGCTTTATCATGACAATGCCCCCATCATCAATGGTTTATGGCCGATGTTGAATAGTTTTGCCATCGATAGGGGAGAACCAGATGGTTTCCCACCATCGATGTCAAGCTTAAAACGAATAGTTTTGTTTTTGCTTTTTTCCCCCAAGGTGTCGGGACACGGAGCATAGTTCCGCCTTCGGCACCCATGAAGCCCCGCCCCCGCATTTTGATTGGCTTACAGGCCTATCAATCAAAGAAAAAGGATGACCATTGATATATAAAAACATCGATAGTCGTCCATTGAATATTTATACACTCTCGATGGCAAAGGCAACGATGGCCATCCCTACTTTGCACTAGGCTGCTGCTGTCAGGTTCCACTAGAGAGCAACAGTCATGTGGAGAGGGATCAGGGCAGACCGGTTAGGGGGTTATTGTGTCTGATTAGTGTGCTGGGCAGCAGCGGCAGCAGAACACGCCGGGAGGCTACTGTCTGTCTCTTCTCCCGACTTGAGACAGCCTTGTGCTGTGCCTCTGACTTTGCTGTCAGCAGGTCTACACACACTCTGTCTGCCCTCTCCCTGACAATCCCAGATCAACAATTTTTCAATGCCGAATTCCAGGATTGAAAAAAGGGCCTGGGATTGGCCACCCTACTCACGGCACACCAAACAAGATCTTAAAATTGCCAAGGCTGCACCAGGCTCATCTGCTCAGTTTTTTTCCCCATGGGGTGTAGCGTTAAAAATTCCCTCATGCAAACACCATACGAGTCACTGCTTAGCTGCCATTATGTCCTCCTACCTAGTGGGGCAGTATAACAGCAGGACACCTGAGCTGCTCATCACCTAGCTAGCTCCCTGTGACATATCTTCTCTAAATGTAATTCATGCGCTATGCAGTCTCTGGGCAGCTTCATAATCAATGAGACCTTGAACCGGGACTGACATCATCAATGTGAGAGAGGGAGTAACAACAGCTGCCACCAGCCAATGACGATTAACAGATGACAAAAGAAGGAGGGGCCAGCAGCCAGATCTGGAACCACTGACTTCGAAAAGGGGAGGTTTCACATGCAGAGGATACAGAGACAGGACCGGAGCAGGAAGAGACCAGTGAATAACAGTTGAACTGGTGGTGGCTGTAAACTGGTGCGGACATCCCTAGATCTGGTGGCACACTTGAGAACAGCTCAAGGCACAGCAGTTGACAAATACTGATCTAACATAACATATCTACTGTATTCTGACTGCAGGGTGTTTGATGCAAAACATCTATCCAGGATTACAACATTTTCAGCCTTTATTTTGGTTCTTAAGTGGAGTGAAATTCCAAAGGCCATGTTGTTATATATTATGTTCTACAATGTGAATATAATCCTTTGGGAAGGATCGTTTGAAGCAAATATAAACCCTGGGAAGAGTCTCTGAATCCCATGGCGGATATACTAATTTCCCTACTATTCCCTACCCATTCTTATGAAAATGGTTTGCACATACAGTATGTGGCCTTGAGAATTACTTGCAGCTGAGAGATGCACACAAACACTGCAGATAGCAGAGGTCATATCATCGACACAGGAGATAGTGTAGTAGTGTCGTTTTAATTGTAAAGAGGAAGCCCGAGCTTAACTTGATGTACAGTAATAACACTGTCACTGCAAGAGGTAGTCATGAAGAGCTGACATTTTCCTATTTCCTAACATTTCTATTTTTCCAGACAGATGGGCAGGATGTGGGTCTGCAATGTCCTTCAGAAGCCTACAAAGCAGTTTTCAAAGCAGTCAGGCTGCTCCAGAAGTTCCCACTGACAGTTTGCAATTCAATCTTATTTACTAGTAAAGGGACCTGACTAGGGCTGGTGTAAGCCCCACACTGTCATCAGTACCCACTTTCCAGCCTCTCAAGTGAAAGTCTGGAGGTAGCATCTTTAAAGGTCCACAGTCACCACCTGGATTACATACAAGAAGGATGTCTTCCTCTTAGACACCCATTTCTTCAGTACTCATCTCTTTGAGCTCCAGCACCTGACACGGCATCCCTGCAAAATGACTGGGAAAATACATTTGGGGCATACCATATATTTCCAGACTGTCTCAGATTCACCTGGATGTTCTCACTTTGGGTTGGCTGCAGGGATAGGGATTTAGGGTTAGGCACTTGTTAGCAGAGCCAGATTAAGGTCTAAATGGGCCTGGAGCTGAAAATTATCCAGGGCCTATTATGCGCAATAATAGGGGTTGTGGCCAGCTCCAAATAATGTGGGGGGCGTGACCAGTGTTCTGGTTGGGTGGTCTGCTCATGGGTGTGTCTTTATTTGTGTAAATACTTTCAACTAACTATATATGCCTGGAAAAGGCAGGGTGCTGGCATAGGAAAAATGCCGGCAGATATATTGGGGGTGCCTTCCAAAGGTGCACCCGCAGGATGCCGATGTGCTAAAATACTTGCGGGGTGAGGCGGTATTCCAGTCATAAAAAAATACTGAAAGCCAAAACATGTTAGACAACATTTCAGCATCTTTTATGTGGTCACCTAAGTTTACCACACCATATACCCCTTATACAAATCATGTAACACAATAGTAACCCCCTTATACTGTACTTGCCTCTTACACATTATGCCACATGGAATGAGCCAAAATTCACACTATGGCACACGGATTAAGGCAAAATTCACACTATACCAGGCATGTCCAAACAGTGGCCCTCCAGCTGTTGTGAAACTACACATCCCAGCATGTTTTGACATAGTTTTAACATTCTCTAATAGCAAAACTGTGGCAAGGCATGATGGGACTTGTAGTTTCACAACAGCTGGAGGGCCATTGTTTGGACATGCCTGCACTATACCAAACAGGGGTATTGCACGCCAAAGGCGCACATTAAAAATTTACACCATAATGCCCATTACATATTATGCCAAACACCATAATGCCTATTAAAAATTATGCTATATAAGTGTTGCTTACCTACATGTTCATTGCCAGGGGTTCCATGTTCATTGCCAGGGGTTCCATGCTCATTGCCAGGGGTTCCATGCTCGTTGCCATGTGGGATTACATGCTCATTGCCAAGGGGGAATACATGCTCGCGGAAACTGAGGGACAGACGCCGCCGGGCACAAATGACAGCCATTGACAGCCAGGCAGAGAGCAGGGGGCTGCCCGGCTGTATTCAGAGCATTGCATGTCCCGGCTATTTGAAATAATACCCCTTTCACATCAGAAAATGCAGGGACTTACCCGGGAATATGGTCCCAGGATCATGCAGGGACATTCCCGGACTGGCCCCTTTTACACTAGCCTAGTCCCTGCATTTTCTGGTGTGAGGTGAAGAGAAAACCACCTCCGCCCCCCTTTAAACAACCAGCTATATCTTCGGAACCAACTGACCCATTTACATGTAGGCTTTGAATGATTTTGGTCCTGTGAAACTGGGCCGTTTGGTTCTAGAGAAATCTGTCCTCAAACAACATGAACAGCCATGAAATAACATTTCAGAAATGAAAAAAAAAAATTGTTTTACCTGCAATATCTCTAGAACCAATGAACCCATATGGACCAGGTATCAGATTGAAGGCCCAGCAATTTGGGTGCAACTGAGATCAACCACGAGCTTCTGTGATGCCGGAGGGGGAACTGGCAGCCATTGTAACCGGGGGGGGGGGAGGTTGGAATTAGCGGGTCCCATGTTATTCTTTGGGGAAAACATTCCAGGTTTGCCTGGCGGTATCTCCGGTTCCCGGGGGGGCTAGAGACGCGGGCTGGGCTTGTTAGAAAGCCCTGTCCCTCAGCTACAAAATGGGCCTATTTGGAGAGTGGGCCTGGAGCTGTAGCTCCATCAGGCCCATTGTTAATCCGGCCCTGACAGAGAGGAGGGAGGGTCATCTGCTTTGGGTGCTCTGGCCCCCATGAGGGCTTAATCCGGGCCTAGCTCCACCTACAGTGCAATATGGTTTCACCAAAATGCTAATTGCTTTTATTAAATATTTGCTCTTTACTCCATAATTGCCTATCCTCATGGAATGGCCAGGAGGCTCCCGAAAATCAGGAAAGGTTGCCAAGCATCCCACATGCCGCGGGACTCCCACATCCACCTCCATCTGCCGTATAGGGGAGGGGGTGGGACTAAAAAGACAACCCCTCATCATAGACCCACTAACAGCGACATTTGCCATAATGGAGCAGGCGTTATTGACCTTTATCTCCATCCCTGCCCACACTTTTGGTGGGGGTGTGGATGGAGATAAATATCATTAAGCCCCACCCACATCATGGCAAATGCCGCTACTTGTGTGTAGGCAGGTGCTTGATGGGTAATACCTGTGCATACGTAAAGCTGACTAGTGGGATATTTGTGATGACAGGACAAGAGTCACGGGTAAATTTACTAAGATGGGAGTCCTATTGAAGATGGAATGTTACTATTTTCAACCAATCAGAATCTACTTCTTATTTATATAGCACCTTCTAGAAGATAATAGATATAATCTGATTGGTTGCCCCCATCTTCAATAGAACTCCCATCTTAGTAAATTAACCCGTCTGACATTTACCGTAGCGTAATGAAGTAATTGTATTGGCATAAACAGGAAGTCCCTCAGTGACAGAGAGTGATCTATAAATAGACAGTAAAGTAGGAGAAATGGATGGAAATGATACAAACACTAACGTGGGAACAGAAGACAGCACAAAGTTACACGACTTACGCACTTTTCAGCATTTTTCGTATTTTATTGTATATTTTTGAAGATGAAAACAAAATACCAGTGTGGCACGCTCATCACTAATCTTGCACAAGCGTTTTTATCTTACTTGGTTACTATTATAATGGCCACCGCAAAATTAGGAAGAAGATTGTGTATTACCAAGGCTGCCATCAGAAATTGTGGGGAACCGGGACTGCCAAAATAGGCAGGACCCCCCCTTCCCTTTCTCGAACACCTGGAATGCCTGGTGAGACCTGTGTCTAAAACTACCAGCGTCGCTCACATTTGTTATATAAATCAAATAAAAAATGTTGTGTAAAAAAAGATGATATTTCCTATATAAGGTAACCATTACAGGTCATTAAGATAAATAGAAATGTTTGCTTGGCAGTTTTCACACCTATTCTGACAAATTCACTTGGCACTCAAAGGGTTAAGGAAAATGTGAACTTTGTTTATGACAAATTATACTTTATAAACTCCAGTCCTGGGTTCCCTTTCATTCTGTGCTAGGGACTGGAGCCCCAGCAGCTCCCCCTGATGGCTTCCCTGTGTATTACCTACGTGGCACGTCTCTCTTCAGCCCAAGGGGCATCTTCTGCGTCACAGGTGGAATTTGCCCAACAGCTCTGAAGGGAAAGAAGGGAATATAACTTCTATTATACTGTAATGTTATATGATAAAATATAATAACAAAAAGGGGGGAACTCTGGCGCAATCCACTGGCTACAAACATGTCCAACTAAGGATAGGATATAGAGCAGGCATGTCCAACCTGCGGCCCTCCAGCTATTGTGAAATTACAGATCCCAGCATGCCTTGCCATAGTTTTAGCATTACCTAATAGCAGAACTGTGGCAAGGCATGATGGGACTTGTAGTTTCACAACAGGTGGAGGGCTGCAGGTTGGACAAGCCTGATATAGAGCATAGATGGGTAAACTTCAGCCCTCCAGATGTTGTTGAACTACACATCCCAGCATGCCCTGCAACAGTTTTAGTATGGCCAAATAGAAAAACTGCTGCAAGGCATGCTGGGATGTGCAGTTCAACAACAGCTGGAGGGCTAAAGGTTCCCCATCCCTGATATAGAGCAATGGATCAAAGGAGACCCAGAATAATAATATATGTAAACCAATAGTCCACAAAGGAAAGGTCCAGAAGGATTGTGTAGTCTATGAGAACTTGTACTCTTGTACACATTTCCTCCATACTAGAGACAGGAACATGCATGTGAATCAGTGGCATAACTTTATTAAAGTTGCCCGGAGGCAACTTTGGGGTAGTTGCACCCCCCCTTGCTTACCCCTCTGGACGATCCGATGGGTACTGCCATTGAGTTCTTCTTTTGTCCAGTGGGGCTCCCCGCAAGCATCGGCTTTACCTTTCCATGCTGCAGGCAAGTCCAGCATCTCCCCACTATCCATGGTGTTCAGTGTCGGGTACTTCCGCTGTGCACCGCCATCTTTCAGTAGCCAGTGACATGCTTCTGTTGACCCCTCCTTACACCCGCTGTACTGACAGGCATGGCTGCTGGAAATAGTACAGCGTCCTATGCTGCAAAACGCCCAGGCTACCCAGGCTGACCGGTCAGGGGTTAATGCTTTCGCCGGGGGGACTTGTATAAAAAGTCTCCCCCCGATTATGGCATTAGCCTGCTGGTTGGTTGGGCCTTGTCCTGGTTAACAAAATATGGGGGACCACTATTCGTTTTGTCCCCTGTATTTTGAGAGCCAGGACCGGCCCTTGGGCTTGGTGCTGGTTTAAAAAAATACAGGGAACCCCTATTTCAATTGTTCTTTGATTTTTTTAAACCAGGACCGGCTCTTTGGGGCTGGTCATGGCCGTGGGGGATCTGAGTGATTCGTGTAGGCTTCTGCCAAATACGACTGGAAAATGACATTTATTTTCCAGGCGTATTTTACCAGCAATTAGTGGCCGTATCCCGCTAATTACCGGCAATTAGCGGCCGCACTTTACATACGGGCGCTTAGTAAATTAGGAATCACCATTTTTTTGAATGGTGATTCCTATTCCTATTTACCGATGGCGTATACATTCATATTTGTAAATAGGAATACGAATGTGCCATTAATACAAATACAAATGCACGTATTTTCGGCATAGTAAATGACAAAAAAATACAAATACGAATAAAATAGGCATATTTTCTAATACGAATTCGCCTATTTTACATGTATTTCCCTTAGTAAATTTCCCCCATAATGTCCTGTTTACCCATATAGGCCTGTATTCAATGTTAAATTACGCTATGTGCCACGAATCCTGTTTAGGATTCGCTGCACATGCGCAGGGTTCCGGAGGGTTGGAGCATTCGCTGCCAGCCCTCCCTCTCACCCTATTCAACGCCGCCTGGGCTCGCTGCCCCTGACAGCGATTTTTAACTGCCGCAGGGAGCCTGGGGACAGCGACAGGCAGGGAGATGGAAGTCTCCCTGCCTGCGCGGGAATGTGTGGGGGGAAGGAGGGCTTCCGGGGACACAGGCAGCAGAAGCAGCCCCTCCGGGAAAGCTGGCAGGGGATGGGGGTAGGGAGCCGCTGCACTTCATCTTTTACAAGCTCAAAAATAGGACCTGCAGTGACCGATACAATTCTCCAAGGTATACCGGACAAGCTACCAGAACATTCACTCACCATCTTACTATGCATCTGGGACCGGCCACCTGGTAATATATTGCTGCTAATATTAGAGACCTTCCCTCCAGTTATCACTATCCTGGATATAGGAGTCCAAAAGTGTCAAAAGGGTATCATTCCAAACCTTTTAACCATATTCCCCATGTGTCCAGCCCATATATATTTTTATGTATGTGTTTAATTATATGTGTTTAATTTTTAATAAATCTTTTTAATATCCAGAAACCGTCATTCTCCAAATAATTTGAGAAACAAGCCAGCGCTGGTTATTCTTTCTTGTACTGCACTGGTCCCGCTTGTGCATATGTAATGAGCGGGACCAGTGTGAAGTGAATATTTAATGAGCGGCTCCCCACCCCCTGCTGGCGAATATGTGCAAGCACATGAATAAAAATAGCATGCCCCTTCACGGAATAAAATTTCAGATTTTTTTACACCAAAAAAAAAAAACCTTTATTTTAAGAGATCACTTTCCAGATCACCTTAAAAAGATGTTGAATGCAAAACGGTGAATCGTGGCAAAAATCATAACGGTGAATCATGGCGAAAATCATGCTGAAAGCAGTTCTCCATCCTAGCATTGAATACACTCTTAGCGAATCCCAGTGAAAACCCCATTGAAATACACCAGGGAATTGCAGCGAGCATGAAACGGAGAACTGGCCGGCATTTACTGTTCGCTTACGGCGAATAGTGAACATTGAATCGGGCGAATCAGATTTTCAATTAAAAAGATTCACCGCAAGGAGTGAAAACAGCCCGATTCGCCGAACAAAATGGTGAATCGGGAGCATTGAATACTGGCCATAGTATAAGGCACCCCAATACAACTTAGAAAAATAGTAGTTGGTTACAAATGTTGCAAACTATAAACATTACATGAAACTCTGCCGATGGATGTAGCAAACAGTAAATGTAATGACAGGTATTTTGTAGCAAGTTTTTAAATAGGTGTACCAACTTCTCTCAATAAACATGCACATACATTATACATGATTGCAGACAATGGTGACATTCTATGGGATGAGATGTGTGTTTTTTGGCGATTATTAGTAAAAAAAATGGCGACATCGCATTTTTCCTTGAAATCGCATATTTAATAGGATGCGCTAAGGGCCGGATATCGCATATTCTGTGCGATAACTCATGCGTACTAAAAGTGTGGAAAAAAATCGCACTTTTATCGCATCCATATGTTTTCGTACAGAAAAGTATACAAATCGCTTATTTAATGGGATGCATTTTTGTAAATCGCACTTTTAAGGTGTCTAATAATCGCACTTTTTTCAGACCAGGTTCTGTTGGGCAATTTGGCCCAGAACTCACTTTGGTCAAGTGCACAAATGGTTAATTTAAACACAGGTGCCCTCAATTTCACTCAGAAACACCCCTACATATACCCCAACATCATTAAGGACACCTGTGAGGGTTTGAGACATGGAGATTTTGCAGAGTGGTTTGGAGTTGCTGATTTGTGATGTGGCCCATTTGGAGGAGCTGCGCAGGAGGGAGGAAGCTGCGCACCAGATCCAGGTAGCCCCCCGACTACTGCGTACCCCACATATGTATCGTGCTAGGCTGTACCTGGACTCCCTCTCGGATCAACAGGTTGTGGGGATGTTTAGGCTGAACCGCATTAACCTGTTGGACTTATATGAGCAGGTGAGAGATGATTTGGACCCTTTCGGGGGAGGAAACTATGCAGTGTCTGGGCTGGAGAAATTAATGTGTACCCTCTACTATTTGGCTACAGGCTCCACTCTGTCTGTGACCTCATGGTCCTTGGGGGTATCACAGGCCACTTTCTCTAAGCATTTTACTCAAGTGTTACTTGCTTTAAAGAAGTTGTGGCAGACATACATCAGATTCCCATGTTCTGAGTTGGAGTGGCAGGACCTCAGGGGGTATGATTCTTTTTAACTTGACCTCCTAGGACTTGTAGCAGACAGTGGTGGGGCTTCCTCCGCCAGTCTTGGTGGCCTCCTCCAACTTCATGGCCATTTTACTTTTAAAGTGTCTCTTTATATCGTTGAACCTCTTCTTCACATTTCTGACCAGGCGCTTGTGCTGACTTACAGCATTCACCGCCTGGGTGATGTCCTTCCACATAGCCCTTTTCCGCTGTGCAGTGGTCTTGTAGTGACTTTTCCCCAGTAACCGGTCAAACAGGGGTATGATAGCCCGGACAAGCGCAGCATTTTCCTCATAGGAGAATCTCACCTTTCTGCCACTTTTTGTGTGGCCAGCTTCTAACTCCTCCTCCTCCTCAATTTCTACTCCAGCCATGTACCCCTCCTCGTCCATGCCAGTGTCTTCCTCCTCCTCACGCCCATCTTCCTCCACCTCTGACATGTGGCCCTCCTGCAGCTGCTCTGGGGTATGTAATAGGTCCTGGGTATAGGATGGGGATGCCAGCGAATCCTCCACCTCCTCCTGCTGGTCTGCCAGGGCCTGGTATGGGGCTGGCCTTGCTGTGGCCATGCTGCCTGCCTCACTGCTGCCACTCCCTGTAATGGAGGACGACCTCAGCAGTCCTCTGCTGCCTCTCCCACTGGCTCCTCTTGGCTGGCTGCTGCCACTGCCTCCTCTGCCACTGCTCCCTCTGCCACAGCTCCCTCTGCCACTGCTCACTCTACCACTCCTCACTCTGCCACCATCACCTCTTCCTCTGCTCACACTGCCACTGCTCCTCTCCATGCTCCTTACTTCCTATTAAAGAGTGAAATGGCGCCAGTGCCCCTTTATATAGGGGGTGTGATGCGTAATGGAGGGGACAGAGGTGGGCCAATTGGTTAGGGGGTTCTAAGTCATGCGGACAGTCTTGTAAATCGCACTCCGGTTGGTCCAAAACTCGCACATGACCGGCGGAAGAAACGCACTTTATGTGTCATAAAATTGCACCACTTCGCCGCAAATCGCACTACATCGCCCTTTTCGGCCTCCAAACCGCAACCCATTAAATATGCGATTTATTACTAAAAAATGCGATTTCAGAAAGTGCGAAGAGCGGCGATGTGAAGCGAGATAAAAAAATGCGCTTTTTTTCATACCATAGAATGTCACCCAGGATGTCATGGTGTAGGAACAACTTTGGTTAATGAAAATGTGATAATACATCAAATGCGAAGTAATAGGTAGATGTATGTAGCAGTAATAAGGGATAAGTGAGCCAGAGGAGAAGTAGCCCATGGCAACCAATCAGCACTGAAGTAACATCTATAATTTGCATAATATAAAATTATACAGAGCAGCTGATTGGCTGCCATGGGCCACTTCTCTGGCTTATTTCTCACTGCTTCATACAGCTATCCCGGAGAGACACAAGAGGCTGTAGGGGACAGGGGGAAGGAGGTGACATGTGGAGGAGGAGGCTGTAAAGACACAAAGGGGGTGGGATAGAGGGCAGGAGGTAACACAGGGAGCAACAGTCTGTAAAGACACAGGAGGATGGAGGAAACATGGGGCAGAGGGTGGAGGTAACACAGGGAACTGGTGGTGGTGCAAAAGGATGGTGAGACAGGTGGTTTGAGGTGACACAGATAGCATGAGGCCAGAGGCAACACAGGGGGCTAGGTTATGCCGCTGCCATTCGCCTGTTGCGACTCTGGGGGAATGCCCATTTAGTGCAACATACTTGTTGGCTGAACATTTAGCGATAGGTTTGTCTGTTAGGCATATTTACCATAGGTATGTGAATTAGGGACAGCCATCAACCATTGGTGGTTCAAAAACATCAATGGTCTATGACCAATGTTGAATACTTTTGCCATTGAAAGGGGAGAACCAGATCGATTTTTTTTTAACAAAGTGCTGGGACACTGAGTTATACCCCATTCACACCACAAAATAAATTACCGGGTTAAAGCTTTTTAACCCGGTAATTTGCCGGGAAACCCAGGTTTTTTGGTGGTGTGAAAGGGTCAGCACAGGGCTTAAATCCCGGCACTCCGACCCTGCTCTTGACCAGGGTTGGAGTGCCGGGATTTAAGACCCGCGTTGACCCTTTCACACCACCAAAAAAACTGGGTTTTGCGGCAAATTACCGGGTTGAAAAGCTTTAACCCGGTAATTTGACCTTTTATCAGTGTCGATGTTTTCTTTCAGAAAAGATGGATGGGAGTCAGTCAGTTCCCTGCCGTTTGTCAGCCTAGCAGTTCGCATTGTACATTGTGTCAGTTTTCTATTTTCAATGAATTCCAGGAATTCCCGCAGTCTATAACAAGAATATCAGTGGGATACAAATAAAGGATTTCCAGCAAGCTCAAGAGAATCACAAATTAAGAACAGGCCTGTCCCGTGATATTTGTATATAGCATTTCCCATGGATCACTGGAATGTTTGCCGCTGTAAAGCAGACACTGGTAAAATGCTGCAAATCACGAGGCGGCGTGCTGGGTTCGACCTCATAGTGTCCTCATTGTGAGTGTCAACATTATTAAATGTCAAACTTACGCGCGCAACTCTTTCATTTCTAGCAGAAGTTATTGTGTGCAGTTATTATGGAATTTTTTTTATTTACTGTACAATTACATAGTTTATTTATTTACAGTTTCTGTTATAGCGCAGCAGATTCCATTGCGCTTAATAGTGGTTTCAATTATGGCTGAGATATATGACCAACAACAAGTATTGTTTCGCATTTAAAAATAAAAAAAAGACACTCAATAATCTGGTAACATGTCTGAAGTAATGTTAACTGTGTGCTACTTTCCTCACATTGAGCAGCATTAAGCACACGGTCACACCTGGGGGGTAATTGAATAGGGTGCGAGAATCCAGAAGTGGGGGAAGTGTAGGGGAGTAACTACAACTTTGTGAGCCCCATAGCAAAATCTTAAGGCCTTTTTCACCTGTCTACATTCTATATGTCGATATTTTGACCTTGTCCGGATTTTAAATGTTGGTATTTTGACCTTGTGGGGATTTTGACCGTCGGTCAATGGTTGTCGGTATTTTGACTGTCGGGATTTTGACCATCGGGATTTTGACTGCATCCCATCCCTGTGACTAAGAGCAGTGGCGTAGCTACGTTTTGGGTGCCCCCCCACCGTTAGGGGGGGCCGCCCATACCCACCCCCGCCGCCGCCCCGTCAAGCACCCCCCCGCCGCCCATGCTAACCCCCTCCCCCGCACAGTCTTACCTATCGCGCTGGTCCCGGCGGCTCCGTTCTTCTGCTGAGGACCTCCACAAAATGGCCGCCCCCATACAGCAGACAGTTTCAGAGAACAGGGTGCTATATGGGGGCGGCCATTTTGTGGTGCTCCTCATCAGAAGAACGGAGCCGCCGGGACCAGCGAGTTACGTAAGGATTGGCGGGGGGTAACTATAGCACCGCAGCCCCCGGCGCCCCCACATGCACAGCGCCCCCCCGCGGTGGCGGGGGCTGCGGTGCTATAGTTACGCCCCTGACTAAGAGCACTGGGAACGTGGGTAGGGTAAGCAGTGGCGTAACTAAGTTTTGGGCGCCCCCCCCCCCCCCGCCGTTAGGGGGGGGCGCCCCCGCCCCGGCGCGCACCCCCAATCCCCCGCCGCCCATGCAAAACCCCCCCTATCGCGCTGGTCCCGGCGGCTCCGTTCTTCTTCTGCTGAGGACCACCACAAAATGGCCACCCCCATACAGCAGACAGTTTCAGAGAACTGTGTGCTATATGGGGGCGGCCATTTTGTGGTGGTCCTCATCAGAAGAACGGAGCCGCCGGGACCAGCGAGATAGGTAAGTCTGCGGGGGATTGGGGGGGGGTGTAACTATAGCACCGCAGCCCACGGCGCCCCCACATGCACAACGCCCCCCCGCGGTGGCGGGGGCTGCGGTGCTATAGTTACGCCGCTGAGGGTAAGTATGTGTGTATTTAAGTTATACTTTTCTGTGTCTGTCTCTCTTTTTTTACATTGTTTTCACAGTAGAACTACAAATCTAAGCGGGCACATTAATGCTCCTCATGCTGGGATTTGGGGATCTCCAAGTCCCAGCATGTGGGGGAGGCCTTCTGGGATTGGTAACGCCACCCCACGATCAACGTCAACCCGAAGCGTGGCGAGCGCAGCAAGCCCGCGAGGGGCGGCGGTACGCGTCCTACGACCTTTTCATACCCCCACTATCCACGTCGGCGTGGAGTTGAGAATAGAATAGTGTGGCGAGCGCAGCGAGCCCTGCGAGGGGACACGGATACCTTCACAGGTAAACGCGTCCCTTCGCGGGCTTCACAGGTATCCGCGTCCCCTCGCGGGGCTCGCTGCGCTCGCCTCGCTGCGCTCGCCACACTATTCTATTCTCAACTCCACGCCGACGTGGATAGTGGGGGTATGAAAAGGTCGTAGGACGCGTACCGCCGCCCCTCGCGGGCTCGCTGCGCTCGCCACGCTTCGGGTTCACATTGATCGTGGGGTGGCGTTAACAATTGTGGGGGGCCATTTCACACTTCAGGGTGGGTATTTGGCCTCTGTGGGCCATTTAACATTGTTTCCTATGGAAAAATCGTGTCAATTGAGGCATTGAACAGTAAAATCGGGTCAATTGAGAAATTTAACATTGTTCCCTATGGAAAATCGCGCGCATCGCGTCGGTCGCGTCACACCCGATTTTTTAGTGCATTCAATGCCCGCGATGACCACGATGGGCGCCGTGCTAGGTAAAGAGTACCGAATAAGCTTCTTAGCAATAGCCAAAATGATCGCTAAGACTGGAATAATCTGTGATGTTCTTGGGCCTAAATCCCAAACAGAGAAGTATAAGAATAAACAAGCTGCAGGGTGTTTTTCTAGACGCAGTGTATATACAACATTAACATCTGCATTTATAGCAGCAACCTGTGTCACTAAGGACAAAGGGCCTTATTCTGGTTCACTCTTAGAGGCAAATTCCTTCTGAAATGGACAAAACCATGTGCACTGCAGGGGGGCAGATGTAACATGTGCAGAGAGATTTAGATTTGGGAGAATTATTTTGTTTCTGTGCAGGGAAAATACTGTCTGCTTTAATTCTACACTGCAATATAGATCTCACTTTGAAGTAAAAGCCCAACCTAATTTAATTTTCTCTGCACACGTTACATCTGCCCCACCTGCACATGGTTTGGTCCATTTGAAAAGGAATTTGCCTCTAAGAATAAACCAGAATAAGGCCCAAAATGTGCTCCTTGTACAGGAGTAATATATGCTCTGTTTAAAAATTTGATATGAGTCTCCTGGAGAGCTGCAGATTGCCAGTATTTCATTGTGAAAGGTAATTTAGTAAATAAACCAGGCAGTGCGGGAAGATCAGGTATATCCGCCAACCATCTAGCATGCAACTGGTGCTGTATATGCGTTCTCCAAGCCGAAATAAGGACAGAGTCCAAGTATCTTATACGATATCCAAGTACCCAGTCAGGTCTCAGTAGGGAAATAATCGGATCAGTCTCCACTTCAACAATCATTGCTGGTAGTTGAGTTTGCGTAAAGTGGTGAGACTGAAAATACATGAAGAACAAACGGTTAGATAGGGTATATTTTTCTGCCAGTGATGAGAATTGGTATATATTAGTGCATCCAGGGTCAAATATGTTACGGATACAAGATAAACCTTTTTCTCTCCAGGAAAGAATTTCAGCATTCTCTAGACCTGGAAGAAATTGGGGATTACCACAGAAAGTAGTAAATGGGGAGCTAGCATGGTGTCTGTTGAATTTTTTGTTGATTGCTTTCCAGGCTCTTTAGGTGTCTCTAAAAAGTATGCAATCCCAAGTCATTGGGGGTATTAAGTGTCTTGTTGCATGTAGCAGTGCTGCAGGTGAATATGGGTCAAACAACTGTCTCTCTAAGGACTGGGAGGGGGTGTGGTATAGGGTTCCGACAGTCGGGATCCTGACGGTCATTAGCCCGACGTCGGGATCCCATCTGGCCGGACTCAGACAGCATGGCGAGCGCAACAAAGCCCCTCGCAAGCTCGCTGCGCTCGCCACCTATTCTATTCTCCCTCTATGGGGGTAGTGGGCCCCCACGAGGGAGAATAGCCGGTGGCCTTTGGGAACCCTTCTGTCAGTGTTTTAACAGTCGGGATCCCCACGTGACAAGGTCAAATGCCTTTTCGGCATTGAGTGATAATAGTGCACAGGGTGTTGTACTCCCGGATGACTCCAGCCGTCGCATCACTGTAAGGATCTTATGTATATTAAGTACAGAGTGACGGCCCCAGACAAATCCTGTCTGGTCAGGGTGAATAGGAAAGAGGAGCTTAAGTTCTATCTGCCAGAATTTTAGTTAATATTTTATAATCAGAGTTCAGTAGGGAAATCGGTCTATAGGAACTAAGTAGAAGGGGATCTCTGCCCGGTTTATTGATGATTCTGATAATAGCGGAATTAAAGAAAAGCTTAATGGTGGCCAAAATATCCTCTTCAGTTATAGGAGACAATAAAGTTTGAGAAGAGTCAGAACTTAAGGAAGGAAGGGAAAGAGATTCCCAGAAAGTGAGTTTCTGAGCCTCGTCTACAGGAGATGGGGAGTATAAGGACTGCAACACCTCGGAAATCTGACAACCAGAACGAACCACGGTGCCATCCGTTTTCTGCAGGGCGGAAATATTGGAAGGGGGTTGCTGTACTTTAAGTAGATTGGATAGAAGTCTGCTAGACCTGTTACCATATTTATGGAATCTGGACTGTGATAAGAACGTCAACTTGGACTCCAATTAGATGTAGCTGTTTCATGAGATATAAAATACCATATTTCGGGCGAAAACATCGAGTGGGAACAGTGGTGTTCTATCGAGGACATTGGAGACTTAAGTTAAAATCACCGGCCAACACAATATTTTGGTGTGTATAAGGATATAATGTAGAGGCTATCTGGAGAAAGAATTGGCTATGGTTAACAATATGTTAGCAAGGACCAAACGTGTCTTGTTTATGGTAACATCCGCTATGGCATAGTGGCCTTCAGGATCAACCTGTAATGATTGTTTTGTAGTTGGATTAGATTTTCTAACTAATGTAACCACCCCTCGTGCTTTGGAAGTAAATAGCGCTGAGGTCAAAACCACCCACCCCAAAGTATTTCATTTTAGTATTTCTGAGGGGACAAGGTGGGACTCCTGTAAGAAAGCTACTTTAACTGACGGTTTTGATAAATAAAGTGGATTTTTTTTACACTTACAGTAGCTGGGGAATGAGACCCACCTACATTAAATGTTCCGAACTTCAGAGAGGTCATTCAAAACTCAACAAATACGGTAACTTTTACACAGTAGAGGACATAGGGCCTTATTCAGATCTGAGCTCAGTACAAAATTGTTCGGAAAATGGACAAAACCATGTGCACTGCAGGTGGGGCAGATGTATAGAGAGAGTTCGATTTGGGTGAGTTATTTTGTTTCTGTGCAGGGGAAATACTGGCTGCTTTATTTTTACACTGCAATTTAGATTTCAGTTTCAGCACACCCCACCCAAATTTAACTCTCTCTGCACAGGTTACATCTGCCCCACCTGCAGTGCACATGGTTTTGCCCATTTTCCGAACAAATTTGTACTGAGCTCAGATCTGAATAAGGCCCATAGTTCAAACATACCCAAATGGAAATGTAGATGAGATGCTGGTAATACACCTGTGTACTGGAAGAGAGGCATGAATAGTAACACACACTTGACAAACAAGAAACAGGAGGGAAGAAAGAAAGGGGGAAGAGGGGAGAAGGACAAACCAATACAGGACGTCACTCATCAAGAGAGCGACTTCAAGCCAATAAAATAGAGACTTCAGGTTAACTTTAAATTTAATAAATGAAGGTTCTTGCATGGAAAACCAGGCGGACAGCTCAGGACTACCCCAGCCCTGTTAAGTAAATGATAATAGAAAGAAAAACGACACACGGTGTCAGTTCAAAGCACACTCTAGTATAGTGCTATAAGAGCATTCGTAGCAGATAACATAACTGTATTATACTATATAGTTACTCGCTACGATCCTGAGCTTCTCCCTGAAGAGATCCTGCTGGCCATTCACTGCTTCACGTACCACCGGACTCTGCCTACCGCCAATGTGGATCACGCAAGGTCAGGTCCTCTAAGGGGTCTCACCTTGCCTTTCTCCCGACGGTTCCATGGTTACCTCTGGCAGCAGCCACGGTCTCATACAGCAAAGGACAACTCTTCTTCATTTATTATTCTTCAACCAACCATCCAATCTTCAATTGTTATTCTTCAACCAATCATCCAATCTTCATTTATTATTCTTCAATCAACCATCCAATCTTCATTTATTATTCTTCAACCAACCATCCAATCTTCCATTCTTCAATCAATCATCCAATCTCCCAATCTCCAGTCAATCCTCCAATCTCCCAATCTCCAACCAATCATCCAATCTTCCAATCTCCAACCAATCCTCCAATCCTTAAAACCCAATCTTCAATCCAATTCCCATCCAATCATCCAATTTGCAATACAATCTTCATTTGTTCTTCAAATCATCTAATCATCAATTCCTTCTTCAAACCCTCAAGTATTCAACTCTGGTTTTATATTCATCTCCACTCCTCAAACTATATTGCTATATTCCTCAAGTACCAAGCTTCATCATCTTTTACAATAATCTACTGGACAATTGACTTTATATTTGCATATCTGCTATATACTGTTTTATACCGTCATTATCACTGTTTTGCAATATCTTTATTAAATCCATTATATTTTATATTCATTGTTTCTTCTATTCTTTCATGGATGCAACCCCCATACGTCAAGGAACCCAGCTTACGATATTCTTCAGCTGGTGCTACTCAAGACGTGACAGTTTGTACTGACTCCATGGATCCAGCATCAGGTCCGAAGAGAGGCGCGGCTTCTGTACAACAACTTGCAGCTCGCCTGGATCAACAGGAGGCTGCTCAGGAGCAGGTTATTCATGCCCTCCAGGGTCTGACCCAAAGACTGGACTCTACGTTGCAAAAAGGTAAAGGGCCTGCAGTTACATCTGCGCTACCATCCAGACCTACTTCTACCACGACAGGAGTTAAGGCTCATCTCCAACTTCCTACTCCAGCTAAATTTCATGGAAACCCTAAGAATTGTAGGGGTTTCATCAACCAATGTGAAATTCACTTTGAATTACAATCTTCATATTTTCCCACAGAGAGGTCCAAAGTGGCCTATGTGATATCCCTTCTTACTGGCTCAGCCCTTAACTGGGCATCTCCCTTATGGGAAAAATCAGATCCTCTACTAGCAGACTATTCCCGGTTTATCTCTACTTTCAAGATCATCTTTGATGAACCAGGGCTTGTCAGTTCTGCCACCAGTTCTGCCACCACAGAAATTCTAAGACTGCGTCAAGGATCAAGGACAGTGGGCCAATATCTAGTTCAGTTCAGAATCCTAGCAACCGAATTAGCGTGGAATGAGGAGGCCTTTCTAGCAGCATTCATGAACGGACTCTCAGATAAAATCAAAGATGAACTTGCTGCTAGGGACCTAACCCCTAAACTAGAGGATCTAATCTCTTTATGCACAAAAATTGATCTAAGGCTCAGAGAAAGGAACCACGAGAAAAACCGATCTGACCCGAAAACCATTTTTCTCTCTAACAAGCCATCCTCTTTATCAACGGAAGAACCTATGCAGGTTAACCGTTCTAAACTGACTCCAGCTGAGCGTAAACATCGCCAAGTTGAACGCCTCTGTTTGTATTGTGCTGATCCCCAGCATTCCATCGATTCCTGCCCTAAGAAACCGGGAAACGCCAGAACCTAACCTGTACTGGAGAGGGCAGGTTAGGGGTTGTTTGTACCTCTCTAAACCCCAAAGATTGTATCTTTCAAGTTGCATTGCAGGTTAAACATCAGCTCAGAAAGTTATCAGCTCTCCTTGATTCGGGAGCAGCCGAGAGCTTCATCACCGCTGATGTCCTCAGGCGTTGGCAGTTGCCTCTTACACCGCTTCATCGCCCTGTTTTTCTCACAGCAGTGGATGGAAGTCGTATTTTGGGAGATACTGTTACCCACAAAACCCAACCTTTAACACTGCAAATTGGTTTACATACAGAAAAGATACAGTTCTTCGTGATTCCTAAATCCACATACCCATTGGTCCTGGTTAAGGACCCATAATCCCAGTATCAATTGGGCAACCTCCCAAATCCAAGCTTGGAGTACTCACTGCACTAAAACATGTCTTAACTCCCTAATACCAATTTGACAGATTTCTTTCCAGGTATCAGAAGAATTGAGCAATCAGGGTCAAGGATTTTCTGATACCTTTTCTAAACCGGCCATTAAAAAATTGCCTTCTCATCATTTATGGGACAGATCTCTGTAAATCAGTACCAGCTAAAGTAGAGGCTATTCAGTCGTGGTCTTGTCCTCATACACTTCAAGGTATTCACAGATTCCTTGAATTTGCAAATAGTTACAAACTGTTCATTAAAGACTTTTCCACCATTGTTGCCCCCATAAATGCTCTTATTCGCAAAGGTGCTAAAAATCCCAAATGGGATACTGAAGCCTCTGACGCCTTTTTATTGCTCAAGGAGAAACTCATCTCAGCACCGGTGTTTGTTCAGATGTTTCTTTGCCTTTTTCTCTTGAGGTTGATACTTCTGCCATTGGTGTTGGTGCAGTTCTGTCCCAGGTGAGAGCTGATGGACAGTTGCACCCATGTGTGTTTTTCTCTAAAAAATTCTCCCCAGTTGAACAGAATTATGTTGTAGGGGACCAAGAATTATTAGCGATTAAAATGGTCTTAGAGGAATGGCAGTATCTGTTGGAAGGGGCAGTTCATGTGATTAAAATTGTCGCTGATCATAAAAAATTGGTGTATTTAAAAAGTGCTCAATGTCTTAATCCCCGTCAAAACAGATGGGCAGTGTTCTTTGCAAAATTTAATTTCAGATTCTCTGGATTTCCTGGAGTAAAAAATCGAAAGGTGAATGCCTTGTCTAGATCGTGGGAGACTGAAGTGGAGACAAAGTCTTGTAATGAAGGTCCAATTGTCGATCCAATGGTTCTTGCGGCAACCACGGTGCAAGTTTCAGTACCACCAGGTAAAATGTTTGTCAAGTCCAATTCAAGACATCGGATTCTTCGTTGGGTTCATGACTCTAAGTTTGCTGGCCATCCAGGGGTTCAGAAAACCTATGAATTCCTGTCACGCCTGTATTAGTGGCCAGGCGTGAAGAAAGATATTCAAGACTATGTTACTTCCTGTCCTCACTGTGTCCAACCCAAGGTTTCCAATCCTGCTCCAGTAGATTCATTAAGACCATTATCCTTTCCTAAAAAACCCTGGTCTCATCTATCGATGGACTTTGTCACTGACCTTCCACCATCAGTGGGTTATACAGCTATTTGGGTCATCAAAGACAGATTCTCCAAGATGGCTCATTTCATACCTCTGCGAGGTTTAGCTTCAGCTCCCAAATTGGCTGAATTATTCAGTAAATTTTTTTTTAGGATCCATGGGTTACCTGAGGAGATTGTGCCGATCAGGGTGTACTATTTGTGACAAAATTTTGTACCGGCAGTAACTTTGTCTCATCAGCAGCTTAGACAGCATTGGAGGAGAAACAGGAACTCACTGATAAGAGCCTCACAAGGGTATAAAAGGGTTGCAGACCGAAAAAGAAGACCTGCTCTTACTTGGAAAGTAGGCGATAAGGTTTGGCTGTCCCCCAGAAGTCTTCGTCTACGTGTTCCTTCAATGAAGTTTGCACCTCGTTTCATTGGGCCATTCCCGATAACACAAATTCTCAACCCAGTTGCCTGCAAAGTAAAATTATCAAGTTATCTACGGATTCCTAATTATTTTCATGTGTCATTATTAAAATCATGTATACTAAAATTCTATCATGCCGTACCTGAATCTCCTGAAGTTTCTACCCATAGGGGCATCAAGTATGAAGTGGTTCACATCCTGGACTCTTGCATCCGGTACAAGAAATTACAGTATCTTATTAACTGGAAAGGCTATGGGCCGGAGGAGAGATCCTGGACTTATGCCTCTGAGGTACATGCTCCCAAGGTAATAAAAAACTTTCACAGGAAATTTCCAAATAAGCCTAGAGACTGTCCTGGGGCCACTCCTAAAAGGGGGGGTACTGTCACATCCACCATGGCATTTACCCTAGACCCCTGTACTGTGCTCAGCCCTGGACCCTCTAGGTGCACTAGAACCATGGCGCTCACCTCTGCTTATGTCTCTGGCTCCACTGGGGTACGCGTGGCCGCGCTGTTGCCGCGTGGTGACACAGGTGTGTTGTGCTCCAGTTCCATGCAGTATTATGAGTAGCGTGCCGCCATGTGTGTTTGTGCCTGGTCGGCGTCTGAGTGAAGGCCGGTGCTTGCGCAGCTGCGTACCATCAGGGCCGGCTAGAATCTGTCGCCCCCTCTGGCGGGCGCCATCTTGTTGGTTTCCTCAGCCTCTACTGCACATCTCCGCCTCCCTGCCTGATTGCCTGACTAATCCCGGCACAGCTCACCTGGTAAGTACCGATTGCTCAGGCTACCTGGCTCTGTAGTTACTCGCTATGATCCTGAGCTTCTCCCTGAAGAGATCCTGCTGGCCGTTCACTGCTTCACGTACCACCGGACTCTGCCTACCGCCAATGTGGATCACGCAAGGTCAGGTCCTCTAAAGGGTCTCACCTTGCTATTCTCCCAACGGTTACTTCCACGGTTACCTCTGGCAGCAGCCACGGTCTCATACAGCAAAGGACAACTCTTCTTCATTTATTATTCTTCTTCAACCAACCATCCAATCTTCATTTATTATTCTTCAATCAACCATCCAATCTTCATTTATTATTCTTTAACCAACCATCCAATCTTCAATTGTTATTCTTCAACCAATCATCCAATCTTCATTTATTATTCTTCAACCAACCATCTAATCTTCCATTCTTCAATCAATCATCCAACCTCCCAAACTCCAACCAATCCTCCAATCTCCCAATCTCCAACTAATCATCTAATCTTCCAATCTCCAACCAATCATCCAATCCTCCAATCCTTAAAACCCAATCTTCAATCCAATTCCCATCCAATCATCCAATTTGCAATACAATCTTCATTTGTTCTTCAAATCATCTAATCATCAATTCCTTCTTCAAACCCTCAAGTATTCAACTCTGGTTTTATATTCATCTCCACTCCTCAAACTATATTGCAATATTCCTCAAGTACCAAGCTTCATCATCTTTTACAATAATCTACTGGACAATTGACTTTATATTTGCATATCTGCCATATACTGTTTTATACCGTCATTATCACTGTTTTGCAATATCTTTATTAAATCCATTATATTTTATATTCATTGTTTCTTCTATTCTGTCGTGGATGCAACCCCCATACGTCAAGGCACCCAGCTTACGATATTCTTTAGCTGGTGCTACTCAAGATGTGACACCCATTAGGTAAATGTCACAAAGAATTCAGAGATTAAAAGGTAGGCCGTTCGGTGAGTGGTGGTTGACCAAAAAGGAGGACCATGCATTAGCACAGGCAGTTCCAGCAAAAGTGTCAAGTGGCGGGTTCTTGGGTAAATAACAATGAGGAGGACCGACCAGCAGTCTCCTCATTTAGGAAAGATTCGTCATCAAAGACTGTTGAAAAGTCTTTGAAGGAAGAACCTGGAAAAAAGGCGGAGCCGGGCCGGGTACAGGAGAGCAAATTTCTTGTTACTCTTCACCAGGTGGGAGCAGGTGAGGGGTAAATTCCTTATGGGCCCTGGCTACTCATGTATTATGGGCACTGCCCAGCTGTCCCACCCATGGGATAGCTGTCTCTATTCATGGAAGACAGAGGGGTTGGGGCATGAATTCCTGGAAAACCACACCCCCGTTTGCCAAGACCATGCCCCTCTCACTGCTCCTCACCCCACATCTGAGCAAGACTTCCAATTTAGGGACACTGTATGTTGGTAGGTATGTCTATTTGAATTTCAGACTGCACTGCAGCAGCACATAATAGTGATGCGATACTTAGCAAATCTCCACTGCAGTAATGGATCCCTGTTGCAATCTTCCTCTAGACTACATGATCGCATAGTAGTTTGATGCAATAAAAAAATGCATACAGGGGGCGGTGTGCAGGCGATGGATGGTATGCATACCCTTCCTGCTTATGCTGAATCAGACCCAAAGTTGGCTATAGCGTGTTTAGGGTCGTTTATGTAAATGATGCAATAAAAAGGACTTTTCTTTTCATTTAAGAAACCACTCACAGTGGTTTAGCTAGGTGCCACAGTGCCCGGAGCAAGGGCATGTTTCGCTTGCCACCCCCCCCCCCCCCCCATGTGTAGTAGGTGGGGCTCTTGCGCGGCAAAAAGGGGGCGTGGCGTAAAATCATACCACACATCGTAATGCCCATTGCACATTTTAGCGCTCCCTGCTGTGCCCGGCTGCCCACCGCTATTTTTTTATTCAAGTCTCCCTCTGGATGCTAGCCAATAGGTGCTTGCAGTCCAGCAGCCACCAATGCTGCTCGTGATTGGCTGCTGGACCGCAAGCGCCTATTGGCTAGCGGTCCAGCAGGAGACTTGAATTGAATATAGCGGCAGACAGCCGGGCACAGCGGGGAGTGAGCGAGCTGGGCGGGAGTGGGAGCAGGGAGTGGGCTAGCAGGGCAGTGGAGCCAGCAGCACGGTTTGTGGTGCACGGCTCCAGTGCCCTGTGATCTTTCGGGGCCGGTAGCTCGTGCTCTGCCGGTTCCACCTCGCTACCCCCCTAACCACACAACCTCTCCCAAAACAACAGCGCAGTTCATCAGATTGAACCAGTGGCGGCTTCAGAGGTGCAGCTGCAGCACAGTTCAAAATTCGAATAAGGGAGCCGCACCATCTGCCAGTGAGTCAGTTTGGAATGGCAGTTGGTGGCAGGGGGTGTGTCTCCCCTATTTGAATTTTAAACTTTGCTGCAGCTACACCGCACCCCAAATCTGGATCTGTCACTGGATATAACACGAATCAGATTCAGCAAGGTGAGCTGGAACCTATCCGAGCGAATTTTCCGATAACATACACTTGTGACCTGCACAATGCTTATCTTGTACATCTGTGTCTGTCGGAAAATAAGCTTATATGGGTGAATACAAAATAAACACAAGGTATTGGATTTCTTAAAGGAAGAGAGATGGAGATATGTCCAATTGTCGCTGTATGGCGCTTGTGGACAGATTCCTATTTTTAGAATCAGTTGATAGAAAGATATTGAGCATGATAGATTTTTTTTCTAGAAGCCTAGATAAGGATGCATTAGCTGGACAGCACCCATATAACTGATCATTTTATCATTGGTGTCATTGCCTTTATGTAAACATTATTCTGGTCATGTTTTACTGTTACTCTTTGACCCTTATACATTTACTGGGAAACTGGACAACAGAAAATGGAATATTTATAATAATTGCTTCTTGACATCTTCCCAACAAACATATGTTAGATTATACTGTATTTGAGCCTTACCTCATAGATTGGGCAGAACCTACAGATGCATTAACATTTATGTTGGTCTACAGCAGGGGTGTCAGAGGCAGAACTACCATTGGTGCAGCAGGTGCAGTGTATGCCCCTTGTTCAAGTTAAACTACACAGTAGTATGCTTGATATATGTATGCCACAATGTGGTAACACTTACACATATTGCCTACAGAAGTATTGCCCTCATACACAGCAGTACCACCCTTTACACAAAATGTCCACAGTAAGTGTTCCTTATATACATATCTGTCTCTATCACTCCAGCAGCTCACCACCCATGTTCCTCCAATAGCTCCAATACTGTGTGTCATAAAGTGAATAAGGGTCATTACTATATGGTGTAATATAAATAAGGGGAACTACATGTGGTGTAATGTGAATACAGTATGATCATGCTACTGTTTGGCTTAATGTGAATTGGGGGTACAATTGTGTGACAACAACCCTTCCTTGTGAAACCACTGTCCCTTAATAAAGTATGGAAGGTAGGGCACACATTTTGTAGTTTTCAGGGGGTACCAAAAACTCTGGCCCTGTGTCCCTCCAGTAGTTTCCTCTCCTCTCTGTGTGTCTCTCCAGCCCTTCGGGGGGAAATTTACTAAAGGAAATTTGTAAAAAATTAGGTGTATTTGTATCCAGAAATACACTTATTTTTGACTATTACTATCCCGAAAATACGGCAATTCGTAGTCGTATTGATGTGCTATCAATACGAATACAAATTGCCATATTTTCGGGATAGTAAATGTCAAAAATAAGTGTATTTCTGGATACAAATACACCTATTTTTTACACATTTCCTTTAGTAAATGTCCCCCCTTGTCTTTAGCATGTAAAAAGCCTACTCCTCTTAGTTTCTCTTCTTTGCTTTGGTGGGGTGTGGCGGCATGATGTCACATACGCCGTGTCAAAAAAGGAAGGTGCTGGGACACCATTACAGGGGGTGGAACTCAGTTCCAGCCTGCCCCCGTCCACACACTTTAACCCCTGGTTATATACCTGATGACCACAACAGACCGGTAGAAAGGTGTACCGTGCATAAGGTAGTAATAGGCAGCTATAAGTTGGGCACATAGAATGAACACATTGAGGATAGCAGCAGTGGAGTTGTGTCCTATATATTAGGTGCTAATCAGAGGACTGACCACTCTGATGTACTAGTCACACCTAGGGGGCGGTTTTACATCTGTGTAGTAATTATTGGTTTATTCAGATTTAGGGCCGTATTTATCAAACATTATTTGCGGCTAAAGCCCCGAAAACACCTATTTTTGGGGGTTAGTCGCAAATATTAAGTATCACTCAAATGCACCAAAGGGGACCGCAGCAGGAACTTGAGATCCCTGCTGCAATCCCCCTGCATCACCGCAGGCCGCATGTAACAACATCGGGCAGCCTGGCTTCGCATCCCTGGGCTATTGCCATTCTGAGATGGCGATAGCCCATTGTAGCCTATGGGCTACACACCGCACTGCTGCCGTGGCAGTGCGGTCAGCAGGGGGGGGGGGGGGGGGGTCAGCGCTAACTGCGCAGGTGCAGACCCCCCGCTTCCGGCTGAGCGCATCGCAGGTGCGGTCTCCTTTCGGAGCCTTGTCCCAGCGCTTGTGAAATGATACATACCATAAACCAGGATCGCATTTTACAATGCAATCCTGGCCGGTAACATTCCACCCAGATCGCATTGTAAATGCGATACATGATAAATGGGCCCATTGAACTTATCAACAGTTCCAAACATATTTTATTACCATTTATTAATCACAATCACATAGCAAACATTTACCACGTTGGCAGGAGACGACAACGTTAATAAACATTAATGGCCATTTGATGAACACATAAAAAGGAAAAACGATAAGACGTTGGCACCGTCTCTGTCACATTCTTATAAATGCGACAACTTGCCACAAGCGTGTAATGGGTTAAGTGTTGCTAGTCTCCACAGTAGCGTAAATATTTTCGGGTAGCACATGAGGGTTTCGCAGTAAACACGGAGAATGTGGTCACCCTGAGTACATAACAGCAAAGAGTTGCTCGAACTGTACGTACACATTTCACACAAAAGACTCGTTTTAATAATGATCCGTTATTGTGAGGCCTTGGTTTGTTCCTGGGACACAAAAGCTTCCCTTATCTCAATTCCTCTGTGCTAGTTCATATCCAGCCTGGATCGTTTTTTTTTTCTTTTTTTCCGGCAAGCATTAAGCGTAATAAACACGAGGGAAATAGCACTATTGTGTAATCTTTACTGGAAGTGCCATTAAAAAGCCATGATACTACAAGTGCATCAAACAAACAGATGTGAGTGACATGATTATAGATATAGGGCCAGATGCACTAAGCTTCAAAAGTGATAACATGGAGAGCCAGCCAATCAGCTCCTACCTGCCATGTCACAGACTGTGTTTGAAAAATGTCAGGCAGGAGCTGATTGGTTGGTTGGTTATCACTCTCCATTTTATCAATTTTGAAGCTTAGTGCATTTGTCCCATAGTAATAAAAACCTACTTTCAAAATGGTACCCAATTAGTAATACATGGATGATCGATAAAATATAATCCATACATGTACTGTCTAAACCAGGCATATCCAACGTTGGCCCTCCAGATGTTGTGAAACTACACATCCCAGCATGCTTTGCAATAGTTTTAGCATTATCTAATAGCAAAACTGTGGCAAAGCATGCTGGGATGTGTAGTTTCACAACATCTGGAGGGCAAATGTTGGACATGCCTGGTCTAAACTAAGGCACAGGCAAAGATGGTTGCAGTATTGCTGGATACAGATGTCACAGCATAATACAAACTCCTCAGTACTGTATGTTCCAGTGGTCCTTACCATAGCCCACAGCCCAGGCCTATTACCTGGGCAGCTGTTCCACCATCAGGAACATTGACCCTCTGCCCTGGAAACACTTATATCATAAAGCCACAGGTGCTGCTAATCAGCCCAACTCTGATCGCATCAGTTAGGAAACCTGGACTAGATCTAATTCCCTGCTGCAGCAGCTGATCTAAAACCTGGTCCGGATTTTCCACCTTGTCCTCATGTGGAAATATGCCGTATCTGCCACAGAAGTTGCCGTTGACGGCAAGGAGAAAGTCACTGCCCACATAGAAATCGTCTGAGCACAAGTGAGGAGGTCTGAGACTGGCACTAATCCGTGACTAAGAGGGGCTGGAGGTGGCCAGTGATGACGTCAGAGACACTTGGGCACACCTGCATTTTCTCTGACACGCCCAGAAAACAGCAGGTTCCCGCCAAGAAACGCTGGCTTCCCTACAGTGTCTAGATAGACCGTCAATAAGTCGACCCCGAAAGGTCAACATGCAATAGTTCATCAGGGTGAAAAGGTCAACATAAAAAAGATTGACATGCAACAGGTCGACAGGGTAGTGTCAAAGGGTCATGGGTACAAGTTGTTAAAAATAAAAAAAAACTGTTTAAAAAAACATTAAACACTCACGTCGACACATGACAGGGTTGACGTGAGTTTTTCATGTTTTTTTTTTTGTTAAACCAGCTTGTGTGTTTGCTTCACCGTCCATGTTGGTATAGAGGGAGAATATAATAGTGTGCCAGGTGTAGCGAGGCACCGAGCCCAAAGCATGGCTAGCGAAGCGAAAGTACACGTTACACTAATCGGGGGTCCGATCCCATCGCCATTCCAAGCTGTGATAAATATTCTGCAATAAACCACTTCACTTTTTTTTTAAATTAAGAATTCAACAATTAAATATTACATTTTTAATGCTTAATAAATAAAGTAATAGTTGCCTACCCTCCTGCATTCCACAGGAGACTCCCTAAAATAACAGCAATCTCCCTCTCTCCCTCATTAGTCTAGCAATCTCCCTCATGTCACCTAGCCCACATTACACTGTTACATTTTGGGGAAAAAAGGAATGAGAGATAGATACATTTACATTGAACCATCAGCACCATTTCCCAGCACATTACCACGTATAGTAGCTCTTACTAACTGCTTTGGGGCTCATCTACATTTGGATATAAGTCATTTTAATAGATTCCTCTCAGATGTAGCAGTACACACCCACGCTTCTAAATGCCACGTTCCCGTTCTCTTTTCACATTCTCTCCATATATGGAAGTAGACACGCCCTTTGGGTGGAGCATGTCACGCCCCCTCAATGGGGTGCTGTGCAAAATTCTACTACCAACTATAATCTCCCTGAAACTAGTTTTCAAAAGTAGGCAAGTATGAATAAAGTTAACTCAGAAAGTGAGGAATTTAGTTACAGTATATTCTCTATTGGTTTTGCTCACTTTCCTGTTTGTTTTTCTTTGCCTATTGTTGTCATACTAATCTAGAGATTGTGGTATCCTCGGTGTTCCTCTCTCACTGTCAGCTGGTCTCATATTAGCGCACTGTATGGCGTGCATACCTGTATACAAACTCAACACTTAGCTTTATTTTCCATTGACTTTAGCATGTGTGCATTGCAGGTTAGGTACACCAGGAACAGCTTGTACAGTACATTATCCTCATCCTTCCCACAGTCTCACGCAAACGTGCCTGCTACAGTGGTATTTGTTTGCTGTATAAGTATTATTTTAACTTTAACCTGCTATTATCGGGGTCTGTGGCATCCCAGTAGTTAACCAAATAACTGACAATTCAGTACGTTCAAAATGTAACATAATGGTAAATATGACTTCCCTGGCTCGGCACCATACAGTACTTGTCTACTTTCAAAGTCTCCTCTCCTGGAGGCGCCTGAAGAGAAGACTGTCACCAGCACTTTGGAGGGAAGGTGTATACAACAGAAAAGGGGTGGAGAGCTGCGCTAATAAAAATATCAAGTACCAAGGAAGAATACACTTACACAAAGGGGGTGTTTTTTATATTTTTACTGAATATATTAAATCGTATTTTAATTTTAAGAAAAAACAATTGTACATAAAAAATAGTATAAAAATTCATATACTTTCGAGGTGGCCACCTAAAGACATATATCAATATACATTAGTACATAAAAATGCAATTGGATGAATTATAAACGTATACGTTTTATAGTAAAACAGGTGTTTGTACTACACCCTATAATTTGCAAAAAAAAAAGGAATAATAAAAGAAACAAATCCTGTCTCCATATTTTGGTACCACTTTAAATTTAGTGGTTATAAAGCAACGGTGGAGGGGAGCTGGCCAGGTGGATGTTGTTGCTGGCTGCCGCTCTTACCCTCCGGACCCGTGCCGCTATTGATGTTATGGGCGGTGTCGTCTCTCTCACAGACGCTGGGTTCACTGGTGCATCATTGGAGTTCTCAGATGTGCCGGATGGAATATGCAGCGAGGTGGCAGGTGCCGTAATTTTTCTGCTAGTTTTGTAAGTTTGCAGGTACAGGTTCCACAAGGCTTTATGCACTGGGCAGGCTGGAAATTCTCCCTCTAACGCGTTTCTCCCCTAACAGGGGGGCTTTTTCATAGAGTGTTTGATTTGTGTCATTCCTCACTTAATATACCCAGCCACTGATTGTTTCTCCCTTTCAATTGGTCTAGGAGAGGTGAGACAGGTGCAGTTGATTTCAACATTTTCCTGGGTCTAAACAGGTTCCAATTGCATTGTTATAACTATCTTTATTTGTAAGTAACTGACAGAAAAATAATCAGGTAAATAAATAACATCTTTACCACAAGAGTATAAAATTAAATATATAAGAGAAAAACATATACACAAGAAATTATATAAAACAAACCGATAGAGTAACGAAATGCCAACACTTGACATGGAGTGAATTAAACATCCACATCTGCGTGTCACACTGAGAGGCATGTGACTCGGAGAGCCAATAAGGACATAGGTCTGGCAGTGGTGACTGATTGATAATAGCAGGAAGGGGAGGAGGCTTCCTCTTCTTCCTGCAGAATTCAGTGTGGAAAGTCGCAGTGTTTGAGCTCTTGCTTTGTGGAGTGATTCTGCACCCAGCGCACCCTGTACCCCGCTACTGTGCCGGGTATGTCAGCTAGTGCCCCCTCACCGCGGCCCAGACGGTCTGCCCGTCCACCCGCGCGCTTCGCGGAGGACGGTGGCCTAGAGGCGTCTGACGCGCTCCCTGGGCTGTCTTCCCCTGTCCGCCTGCACTCACCCGCTGCTCCACGCCGCCGTGCCCGGGGGTCCACTAGAGCTGGCGCAGGTTCTCCGCCTGCGTCGGCGGGTCGATCCGCCGCGCGGCCAGCTGCTGGGAGAGGCGCGGGTGTGACGCGTGGCAGGGGTGCGTCATCCAGGGGCGGCAGGGCTGGGAGAGGTGCGAGGGGGTCCAGGACGGTGGCGGCGGGTGTCAGGAGAGCTGCGCGGGGTGGCGCTCAGCCTCAGGCTGCAGCGCAGGCCCCGTCCCCATCACAGCAGCATGTCAGTTCTGGCTCTGACAGAGAGTCAGGGCGTAGTCGGGCACATGCGGATGACGCGCAGGGGGATAGAGGGGAACCAGCCAGTAGGTCAGGGTCCCCGCGGGAGGTGTATAGGGGACGGCAGCGCAGTGGTGGAGTTTCTCCCAGCCGCAGGTCTGGTTATGTGCCCACTTATGCCCGGGCGCCTGAGTCCATTGGGGGCTGGGGCTACCTGGGGGCGGCTAGAGACGATGGTGGGAGGCATGGGGCCCGGCGCCACGGGGGCCGCACTGGATCCTCTTCGGGGTCCAGGGCGGGTTCCAGGGTGAGGTCTCCTGCTCCGGCCTTTGATCCATCCGCACTCTCGGCAGCTTTGTCCTCAATGGCGGGTGCCCTGGCACCCCTGACGGGTGGCCGGCCTGCGCGTACTGGGGGACACGGTTCTGCACGGCGCAGGTCCCCCGGAGCCCTCACGGATCCCAGGCCGCGGTGAGCAAGGAGGGAAAGGGGGTCTGCTGTAGGCAGGTCTGCTACACCTCTGAATTTCGCCGCGGGGCGAAGACGGCCTCATAGTGGGAGGCGCAGGGCTGCGGCTTCTCCACCACCAGAGTATGACGATGGTGAGTTGCCTGCGGGGGAGCAGTACGGGTCCGGCTCAGGTTCGGATGATCCAGATGTCCTAGACGAGGACGATGACACTTGGGCTGCTCAGCCGGAGTCGGCAGGTGAGGACTCTTCGGAGTACGGTTCAGGGTCCGATAGGGGGAGTTCCTCTTCGGGGGGCTCCCGAGATAGCCACTCTTCCACTTCCTCCTCCTCATCCGCTGGGGGGTCTGATGTAGGTAGCGCTGCGAAGGCTCACAAGCGGGCGGCCAAATATGCTAGGAGGGAGGCTGGAAAACGCGCTCGCCACGTTAAGCGTAGGAAGGTTGCCTCTCTGTCCCGGAGGGAGAGGAAGAGACGGAATCAGCCCGGGGTGGTACACTGCGACTATACCGCAGTTTTGAGGGGGCTGAGGGAGAGTTGTAGGCGTAAGATCGAGAAGGGGGATTACGTGGATGTGTTCAGCCTGACCGAGGACACCAAGAAGGCCTTTAAAGCAGCCAAGGATAAGGGCGGCATAGGCTCTGATTCCTATAGGTCGTACGACAATTGGCTGGCAGGTTTTTGTGTTTTCGCGGCCTGCTATCTGGAGGATCGGCCGGATGAACACATTAACGTAATACGCTACATTCACATGATACATGAAATGCAGCTAAGTACGGGGGTTATGCTTGGCGCACGTACGACGAGCAGTTCAGGCGTAAGCAGGATTGCCTGCATATAGTAGACCTGGACTGTAAGGACGTTGAGGTTTGGATGGAGGTGGCTCGCGTGCATTTAGACCCAGTAGAGGCAGCGGCAGCCGCTCCTCCCTCCACGTCGGCTTCCCTCCCGCAACAGCGGCCGGCGGAGTCTGCCGCCTCCCGCCGCTTCCCTGGAGCGGGCAAGCCGGCTCCCCTGGGGGCCGCTAAGGGCAAGTGCTTTGCCTTCAATAATTCCACCTGTCAGTTGGGTTCCCGGTGCAAGTATAAACACCTGTGCATCAATTGCTCGGGGAACCACCCTGTGGCCACCTGCTTTCGAGGGTCCCGCCCCTCCAGAGGGGCGGGCGCTGGCACTGCCCCCAAGCCTGCCGGGGGTGGGGGCTCTCGATAGGGTGGCTACGCCGGTGCGGGTGGAGGCCATGGCCGAATGGCTCCGCTCGTACCCAGACAGGGAAGCGGCCGTTTTCCTGCGGGATGGTTTTAGCGTAGGTTTTCGCCTTCCGCTAGTGGGGGAGGTGCAAGGGGGCGCGTTCAGGAATTTGCAATCTGCTAGAGCGCTGCCCTCCATGTTGTGGGAGAAGGTGATGAAGGAGGTACAGCTTGGACGCATGGTTGGTCCTTTTGCCACGCCCCCTTTGGCGAACTTGGTCATATCGCCGGTGGGGGTGGTGCCAAAGAAGGTCCCTGGGAAATTCCGACTCATCCAACATCTCTCTTACCCCACGGGGTTTTCTGTTAATGACGCCATTCCTGCCGAGTGTTGCTCGGTGACTTATCAGTCATTTGATGATGCTTTGGCGATGGTGCGGTCGTTTGGACGGGGGGCTCTCATGGCTAAGGTGGATGTGGAGTCGGCTTTCCGTTTGCTCCCGCTGCATCCCGATGCTTTTAGGTACATAGGCTTCCGCATAGGGGACGAATATTTCATCGACAAGTGCTTGCCGATGGGGTGTTCAGTATCCTGTGCGTTTTTTGAGCAGTTCAGTACCTTTTTGCATTGGTGCGTGGAGCGGTCTTTGGGGGAGAGCGGGCTCGCTCACTACCTCGACGACTTTTTATGTGTTGGTCCGGCCAACTCTGACCGTTGTGCTCGCCTGCTGTCCTCCTTGCAGTCCCTTTTCCACCAATTCGGGGTGCCTATTGCCGATGACAAGACTGAGGGCCCGGTTACCTGCTTGTCTTTTCTGGGGATCCAGATTGACACGGTAGAAGGTCTTTGCAGCTTGCCGGCCGACAAAGTTGCTAAGTTGCGTGAGGCGGTCGAGCTGTGTAGGTCCAGGAATAAGATCACCCTGCGACAGGCTCAATCAGTCTTGGAACAACTAGAGGGTGGGTATGTAACAGGGAGACCCAAAAATGGGAGCACCCTAGAACACACTTCCCGGCGCTAGGCAATACAAGAAAAATTCTAATAGATAATATATAATCTGGTTAGTACAGCTGCAGCATACACTCCTGTGAGTCTGTCCCGACTCACGCAAATAGAAAAATAGGGAGGAGGGGTGTTGGAGTGAATTGCGCTGCTGTTTTTAAACAATTGAATGAAACAATAGACACACTGATGGGTGGCACAAGATGAATGAATGATGGACACACTGTTTATATTTAGATTATTTTATATGAAAAATAGAAAAAAATAGCATGACATTTACAGACATAAATATGCATATAACTGCACCCAATTATGAAATTGTTTTAATAATTTTATGTCTGTAAATGTCATGCTATTTTTTTCTATTTTTCATATAAAATAATCTAAATATAAACAGTGTGTCCATCATTCATTCATCTTGTGCCACCCATCAGTGTGTCTATTGTTTCATTCAATTGTTTAAAAACAGCAGCGCAATTCACTCCAACACCCCTCCTCCCTATCAATCAGTCTTGGGACAGCTGAACTTCGCTTGCAAGGTTATCCCCATGGGGAGGTTGTTTTGCAGGAAGTTTGAGAGGGCCACTGCCGGGGTTAGCAAGCCTCACCACCTCATTCACCTGTCCGCCGAGACTAGGCGTGACCTGGCTGTGTGGGCTTCCTTTTTAGAGGAGTTCAATGGGGTGCGCATCTGGCTGGCTCCCGCAGTGGCTAACAGTGAGCTGCAGCTGTTCACGGATGCTTCAGGTTCGGTGGGTTTTGGCTGCTTTTTGGCCGGTCACTGGTGCGCTGAGTGAGAAGTGGCCGGGCGACTGGTTTGAAAGGGGTCTCACTAAGGACCTGTTGTTGCTGGAGCTTTTTCCTATTATGGTCTCAATGGAAATCTGGGGCTCACGCTTGGCGAATAGGAGTTTATTGTTCTGGTGCGACAACTTTAGTGCTGTGCATGCGATTAACCATCAGAAGGCCAGGTCCCTGTTAGTCTTACGTCTGTTGGCGCAGCTTTCACTGCAGTGCTTGCGGCATAATATCCTGTTTAGGGCTCGCCACGTCCCTGGCGTTGAGAATGAGGTCGCCGATTCCCTCTCCCGTTTCCAATGGCAACATTTTCGGGAGCTTGTTCCTCAGGCTGATGATGTCGGGGTGCCCTGCCCCTCTTATGTTTGGCAGGTGATCGGGTCGGACTGGAGGGGTTAGCCGAATCCTCATTGGCCCCTGCCACCCTTAGGAACTATCGGGCGGCCTGGACAGAATGGGAAGCGTTCGCGGGAGGGGCAGCTCAGTCAGGTAGGCGTGGGCAGCGTCTTTTGCTGTCTTTTTTGTGGTCATTGTATTGCACGGGTAGATCCAGAGCAGTGGCTGCGCGTTATTTGGCTGGGATAGCCTTTTTTGCTAAGCTCAAAGGTTTGCCCGACTGCACGAAGTGTTTCCTGGTGGTTAAAGCTATGAAGGGCTGGGCGCGCTTGTTTCCAGTTAGCCCTGATTGTCATAGGCCCATAGATGCGACTCTGCTCCTGTCTTTATTGGATGCAGTGGGTCTTTGCGCGGACTCCGCTTTTGAGTCTCTTTTGTTTAGATTAGCCTTTTCCATGGCGTTTCATGGAGCTTTTAGGATTTCTGAGTTAGTTGCCCCAGGTAAATCCCGCGAGGCAGTGCTTTTAGTGTCAGATATTCGATTAGATGCGAGGGCATTGTGGTTTAGGATTAGGCGGTCTAAAACTGACCAGTCAGCTAGAGGCAGGTGGTCTTCAATGACACCGGTTGTTCCGGTCTCCATTTGCCCGGTGGCTTTAGCATCCCTGTATGCGGAGGTCAGGCCTGCCTTGGATGGCTCCTGGCTGTTGCATTATAATGGGACTCCATTGACGGTTTATCAGTTTCGATGGATGCTGAAGCGCTGCCTTGAACGATTGGGCCTTTCACCGAGGGAGTTTGGTACTCATTCTTTTCGGATTGGGGCTGCTACCTCGGCCGCAGCTGCTGGCTGGCCAGTTAATGACATCAAGGCGTTAGGCAGGTGGCGCTCTGCGAGCTATAGGAAGTATATTAGGCCTCACCTCCTGCCCTGAAAGGTGCTTGTGCTCGTATGTCATGCCGATGCTTGTCTGTTATGCCTGCCTGTGCCTGAATGCTCATTCTGTTCCCCTGCCCTATGTCCATCCTACTCGGGGGCTATCTACGCTCTGCCATTAGGCCAGCGTCCGGAGTTTTTTCGCTTTTTGCCTGATCTGATGGACTGAATCTGGCCCTCTAATTTGGTTATAGTTAATTATAGTCCCTCAGCAGGTCCAGTCGTTTTCCTCCGGCCGAGTACACCCATCATTCCTTTACCTTCCAATACCCCTACCTCCCTTGTTTGTCTCTTTCCCATTGTCTCCCAGTATGGCTCCATTTGTGATTATAGCATGTCTTATGGCACCTTAATTATTGTGCCTCAATTATGTATATATACAGAATTTTCTTTTTCTTTTGGCAGATCCTCCTAATATGTAAAATGGCCTCACCAAGAATTCAATCTAATCCCCTCTTTTTATATCTTCCTCAGGTCTGGGAACCGATAGGCAAAGGGTCTGGGAAGTCGGCCATTCCTTTGTATACTGGGCAGCTAGGTCAGTCTCTGCAGGTGAAGGTCCAGCCTGTGCCTGCTCCCGGGTAGTTAGGTGGTTAGGTGTCCGGGGTATGTCTTGGAAGGACCTGTGGGCATTCCTGATGGAGAATGTCCGCCGCTTCGGGTTGCCTGAAGTTTTGGCTATACATCTGGGTGGCAATGACCTCGGGAATATGTCCCAATTAGAGCTGCGGCACCTGATCTTAGATGATTTTGCTGCCATTAAATCAGCTTGGCCGTCTTGCACCATTGTTTGGTCCTATGTGATGCGATTGACGAAGCTCGGAAAAAGCTTAATGCGGCCGTTGCTCGTTGGGTGCTGCAGAATGGGGGGGCTGTAGTTCCTCATGCCATGATAAGATTTGGGCGTCAGCACCTATTTAGGCCGGATGGGGTTCACCTGGCGGGTGAGGGTTTGTTTCTGTTTCTGGAGGGTCTGCTAGGTGTGTTAGATTTAGTTGTCTAGATGGTGGCGGGGCGGGGGTATTTTAGTTAAATCCCCCGCTTTGGCGGGAAAGAACGGCAGATTTAATCAATTAGCTCACACCACAGGTTTTGTGGGCGTTTTTATGGCTTGTTTGCGGTGCACTCACCTCTCATTGGCTTAGGCCTTTTCGTTGTATCAACCGTGTCGGGGACAGCGTCCCCACCCGGCTGGGTGGGTAGTCAATGTGTGGGTAGAGTTGGATACCGCCTGTATTTTTGAGTTAGGCCAGTTACGTCAGAATTGGGGTGGAGTTATCTTTGTGGCCGTTCTTTCTTGGCCACCATTAATTAATTAATTAAATCAAATTAATTCAAACAAACAAATTAGCTTAAAAGTTGCTACAAATAAATCAGTTAACAATTTCTGCCAAACCTATGTCTCCGAGTCTTTATTTCAGGTTCAGTTATGTTAAGTTCACATATGTTATGACATGCTTAAGGTACACATGAGATGTTGGGATGTTTAGAGGGTTTTGTCTTTAAATATAAATAGAAAAAAATCCATATATATGGATAATTGTATTTTCTTTCTCCCTCACGGTTTATACATAAACATTTAGTGTTCAGATGGAGAGACTTCCAGGTTTAGAGATATTTTTGATACTACTCTATTCATTTGTATAATTTTACGCTTCATTTATAGTTACTATTATTCCCATATAGAGTGCATAAATACACAGATAAAAAGCATGAAATACGTGCATATACCACAAAAATTCCATTCATATACTGCGGACTCTTCCGGACTCGAACTTACAACCTCCAGTCTAGTATCAGTCGTTCTAGCTGATTGAGCCACTAGGCTCCTGATAAGTTATTCTGGATTCACATATATACATGTATCAATACAGGTTTACAACATAATCTTCTTCCATGTGTCAATTTATATATTTCTTGTTTTAGACCACATGTCTGTATCGACTCTTTAATTTGTATATGTTTATCTTTTGTATTAACACGGTTTGCACTTAATGAATATTTTATTTTATTTTTATTTTCATTATGTTTTATTTGTTGTTTGGTGTCCCTTGTGGGGCCGTCTGTCTGAGTCCGGTCCGTACTTAATCCAGCTGCAGTGCCGGTCTACATCACAGGATAAGCTGGATGCGGGAGTCACAGTGCTCCCCCTTATCTCAAACAAACCCTTCCCCTCGTGAGTTCACAAAACCACAAGATATAATCATTTGAGATTGCTAAAAATGTAATTCCCATACATAAACTTTGGATGATCTGTACTATAGTACATATCACTCCTCTATAGGGCACTAGCCCAAAGGAGAGGAAGAAAGAGAAGAAGAAAACAGAGGAACAGCAAAAACCCAGTTTGCATTTTATTTTATTTTATTCTTAAATTATTATTTTTTGGTTATTTTTTGTTTTTTATCTATTTTATATTATTTTACATAAAGGATTCTAAATCTATATTGGCATTAAGTCCTGTGGGTGTGAAAGTTTGCATTTGGAATATCCAGAATGCTTCTTTGGTTGCCAGTTCTTTATATCTATCTCCGCCCCTATTTGTGGATGGTATATGTTGTACCCCAATTATCTTGAGACCTTCCATATTTCCTTGGTGGGCTTCTGTAATGTGCCTGGAGACACTGTGGTGGGGGAATTTTTTTCAAGACATTGAGCCGATGTTCTCTGAATCTATCTTTGAGTTTTCTGGTGGTGCGGCCGACATATTGAAGGCCGCACACACATTGTAATACATATATACAATATGTTGTATTACAATTTATGAATTTTTTTATGGTGAACTTCTTTTTGTTCACATATGATTCTACCTCCACTGTTCTCACAGGCACATGGCCACACGTAATACACCTGCTGTGGCCACACCTATAACATCCCTTCAGAGTGTCTTTTCCTAACCACATTTTATTTGACTTTGTTTCTGATGTTGTTTCTACTTTTAAGGCACTTGGGGCTATGATGGTCTTTAAATTGGCATTTTTCTTAAATATTACTTTTAGTTGAGGGTCAATAATTTTACTCAAAATTGGATCCTGTTCTAATATGGAATAATTCCTTTTTAGTGTTTTTTTAATCTGTTCTGATTTAGAATTGAATTTTGATATAAACATCATGGGTTTCTTTTGATCTCCTGGGTCTTAGTACTTTTTCTATTTTTTGTTTTTGGAATCAATAAGGTTTTCCTATCTGTATTCAAACTTTTTCTATAGGCATTTTCTAACAATTCTTTTGGATATCCCTTCTTTTCAAAATCTAGGCACATCTGATCGGCCTGTTTTTTGAAAATATCAATATTTGTGCAGTTCCTACGTAGTCGGTTTAGTTTTTCAAAAAAACAGGCCGATCAGATGTGCCTAGATTTTGAAAAGATTCAATTCTAAATCAGAACAGATTAAAAAAACACTAAAAAGGAATTATTCCATATTAGAACAGGATCCAATTTTGAGTAAAATTATTGACCCTCAACTAAAAGTAATATTTAAGAAAAATGCCAATTTAAAGACCATCATAGCCCCAAGTGCCTTAAAAGTAGAAACAACATCAGAAACAAAGTCAAATAAAATGTGGTTAGGAAAAGACACTCTGAAGGGATGTTATAGGTGTGGCCACAGCAGGTGTATTACGTGTGGCCATGTGCCTGTGAGAACAGTGGAGGTAGAATCATATGTGAACAAAAAGAAGTTCACCATAAAAAATTTCATAAATTGTAATACAACATATTGTATATATGTATTACAATGTGTGTGCGGCCTTCAATATGTCGGCCGCACCACCAGAAAACTCAAAGATAGATTCAGAGAACATCGGCTCAATATCTTGAAAAAATTCCCCCATCACAGTGTCTCCAGGCACATTACAGAAGCCCACCAAGGAAATATGGAAGGTCTCAAGATAATTGGGGTACAACATATACCATCCACAAATAGGGGCGGAGATAGATATAGAGAACTGGCAACCAAAGAAGCATTCTGGATATTCCAAATGCAAACTCTCACACCCACAGGACTAAATGCCAATATAGTTTTAGAATCCTTTATGTAAAATAATAAAAAATAGATAAAAAACAAAAAATAACCAAAAAAATTATAAATTAAGAATAAAATAAAATAAAATGCAAACTAGGTTTTTGTTGTTCCTCTGTTTTCTTCTTCTCTTTCTTCCTCTCCTTCGGGCTAGTGCCCTATAGAGGAGTGATATGTACTATAGTACAGATCATCAAAAGTTTATGTATGGGAATTACATTTTGAGCAATCTCAAATGATTATATCTTGTGGTTTTGTGAACCCACGAGGGGAAGGGTTTGTTTGAGATAAGGGGGAGCACTGTGACTCCCGCATCCGGCTTATCCTGTGCTGTAGACTGACACTGCAGCTGAATTAAGCACGGACCGGACTCAGACAGACGGCCCCACGAGGGACACCAAACAACAAATAAAACATAATGAAAATAAAAGTAAAATAAAATATTCATTAAGTGCAAACCGTGTTAATACATAAGACAAACATATACAAATTAAAGAGTCGATACAGACATGTGGTCTAAAACCAGAAATATATAAATTGACACATGGAAGAAGATTATGTTGTAAACCTGTATTGATACATGTATATATGTGAATCCAAAATAACTTATCAGGAGCCTAGTGGCTCAATCAGCTAGAATGACTGATACTAGACTGGAGGTTACAAGTTTGGGTCTAGAAAAGTCTGCAGTATAATTAAGAATGGAATTTTTGTAATATATATATTGATATTAATACTTGTATATATGTGAACCAAGAATGCCTTATCAGGAGCCTAGTGGCTCAATCAGCTAGAACGCCTGATACTAGACTGGAGGTTGTAAGTTCGAGTCCGGAAGAGTCCGCAGTATATGAATGGAATTTTTGTGGTATATGCACGTGTTTCATGCTTTTTATCTGTGTATTTATGCACTCTATATGGGAATAATAGTAACTATAAATGAAGCGTAAAATTATACAAATGAATAGAGTAGTACCAAAAATATCTCTAAACCTGGAAGTCTCTCCATCTGAACACTAAATGTTTATGTATAAACCGTGAGGGAGAAAGAAAATACAATTATCCATATATATGGATTTTTTTCTATTTATATTTAAAGACAAAACCCTCTATCGTTTTTTGTTTTATATAATTTCTTGTGTATATGTTTTTCTCTTATATATTTATTTTTATACTCTTGTGGTAAAGATGTTATTTATTTACCTGATTATTTTTCTGTCAGTTACTTACAAATAAAGATAGTTATAACGATGCAATTGGAACCTGTTTAGACCCAGGAAAATGTTGAAATCAACTGCACCTGTCTCACCTCTCCTAGACCAATTGAAAGGGAGAAACAATCAGTGGCTGGGTATAATAAGTGAGGAATGACACAAATCAAACACTCTTTGAAAAAGCCCCCCTGTTAGGGGTGAAACGCGTTAGAGGGAGAATTTCCAGCCTGCCCAGTGCATAAAGCCTTGTGGAACCTGTACCTGCAAACTTACAAAACTAGCAGAAAAATTACGGCACCTGCACCGGCGATTTCCACCTGCCACCTCGCTGCATATTCCATCCGGCACATCTGAGAACTCCAATGATGCACCAGTGAACTCAGCGTCTGTGAGAGAGACGACACCGCCCATAACATCAATAGCAGCACGGGTCCGGAGGGTAAGAGCGGCAGCCAGCAACAACATCCACCTGGCCAGCTCCCCTCCACCGTTGCTCCGGAGGGACACTCAGATCTCCCAGCCAGCAGCGCACGGAGGCGCAGGTGAGAGACGCGCATTCAGCGTCTGCATACACACTTTCAATCCAGATTATAACCACAAACTGTGACTGCACTATAACCACTAAATTTAAAGTGGTACCAAAATATGGAGACAGGATTTGTTTCTTTTATTGTTCCTTTTTTTTTGCAAATTATAGGGTGTAGTACAAACACCTGTTTTACTATAAAACGTATACGTTTATAATTCATCCAATTGCATTTTTATGTACTAATGTATATTGATATATGTCTTTAGGTGGCCACCTTGAAAGTATATGAATTTTTATACTATTTTTTATGTACAATTGTTTTTTCTTAAAATTAAAATACGATTTAATATATTCAGTAAAAATATAAAAAACACCCCCTTTGTGTAAGTGTATTCTTCCATGGTACTTGATATTTTTATTAGCGCAGCTCTCCACCCCTTTTCTGTTGTATACATTTTTCCTCTGATTCTCAGCTGGTTATACTATATTTTCAGCTAGAGATCAGTTGAAGTGTACTCACACTTGTACACTCAGAGGGCTGCAGCTCTTATAGTATATATTTTCTATATATCACCAATTACTGTTTAAAAACACTTTTTTCTGTGCTATAAATTGCATATAGCACCCTAATTTCGACACTACATTGTGTCAACCATTTTGTCTGACTTTGGAGGGAAGGGCCTGATTAAGACATCATCAAGCCCCGCCCCCAGTATTGTAAATCCCGGTCCTCAAGGAGGGGCGGGGCTAAAATGAAGCTATTTGCATACAATGGGCCAGATGTATCAAGCTTCAAAATTGATAGAATGGAGAGTGATAAACAGCCAGCCAATCAGCTCGTACCTGCCGGGAAGATGAGCGGGGAGGGGGGGTGTACTGTGGAATCCTGGAGGATTGCCCACCTTTCTGTGGGGCCAGGAGGGGAAACCGATTTCCAGGGTCCTCCTGGCCAATCCATGAGGGTAGTCAACCTTTCCCTGGGCGCCAGTTATCCATAGGTTTTATGCTGCTCTCTGTGTGGCCTGCTGCGGATGAGACTGTTACCTGCTGTAGATACATGCCTCCCAACATGACCGATTCCAGGAGGGACAAAATGCTCTGTTCCTGGACTTTCCTGTTAATTGATATTTGCTGTAACGCCTGCTTACAAACAACATTTTATTCATTTTAATTCTGGATTCTCACAGTCGGAATCCCGGCTCATTTTCGCCCAGCTCGGCAGTTTCTCAACAGGTGAAAAAATTGGCGCACCGGCAAAAATGGCCGTTTATTGTCGAGATACGGCTGTGAATTTGGCAATCCACTGCCATTTCCTACAAAACAGATGGAATGGTTTGAATGTCGGATATGTTTTATTGGGTTCCGCCTTTAATGTTGTCAGAAACGGCAGCATTGAATAGGCAGCGGGCGCCATTTCCACTGTTGGAAATTTAATATGATATCATAGATCATCTTCAATTTCGAATCATCGATGGTCATTGACCGTCCCTACGGATTAGTTGAAATACGCTGCATTGCCACCTGCTCTACTTTCCCGAGTTCCTCTCCGGAATATGCATTTTATTTTTCACATTGACCTGGATCTCTAGATTAATGAGTGCACATTGTCATTAATTAATGTGTAACTAGAAGTTTGTGTGTTTCTTTATCTTTATGATCCATGTCAGTTTCTGTGGTTAAAAAAAAAGTTCCAGTGCATTCCGTAAACAAGCATATTAATACGCCATGTAGATATGTGTATTGACATAAATATACACCGTAGCAGAGAGAAACACACATTGTGTTGTGTGAATATGTCCTTATCTGCTGGATCCCTTTTGTATTTATGAAGCACCATTCAGTTTCAATGTTTCCTGAGGGATTATCTTTTGCAGCATAAGGCGGCTTGGCCACCAAGGACACAAGGAAACTTGCAGCACTGTGATCTGACCTCGCCAGACTGTTCCAGATCTAAGCTAGTTATTCTTAATAACTCAGTTATTAGATCATCCTAGTGTCTTTATTACAGCCGGTGGAACCTGCTGGTCCTGCTATAAGTCAAATATTTTATGATTATATATTTATTTCAAGATTAAAAATAGTTTATCGGAACTGCCGTATTAGAAAGCAGAATACCACAACTTGTATAAAAAAAAGTGCAAAATTTTGAGGTCAAGGGATCTATTGCTTATCACTAATGGGCCTGGTGCCCAATCGCAGTTTATAAGTAAAGGTGCGAGTCTGGAGGTGGTGTCAGCCAAACTGAATATTTTTTTAAATGGGCAATCATTTCCAAGGCCTGGTTTTGCCTTGTAAATGATTGCTCATTTAAAAAAATTTTGCTTTCAGCATCCCAAACCATTTCCGTACTAACACCGCATTACATCAGACATATCCGACCAATCTTGACTTTTTTGTTTTTTTTCACCAAACTGTGTCCTGGTTTAATTTAGATAATTTAGAAGTTAACAAATCACCCAGTGTTGCTATAAAAAAAAACTTATTTAAGCCCCCTCCAATCTATACAATATCAATATTTTGGGGGAAATTTAATAGGATGAGAGATTCAGAAAGTGAGAGATTTGGGGGGGATGCTCTAACATCCACGCCCCCTTACCACCCCCTATCGCCGGCTACCCATGGCCGGTGCAAGGCTTCTCAGCACCCTAGGCAAAACTCCAGCCTACTGCCGCCCCCCCCCCCCCCCACCCCCAATACTGCCACTAATAACCATTTTTCAACCCCTTAATGCATACTTGATTAACATTCTGGAATAGCAGGGAGCCTCCCAAAATTGAACAGTCCTCCCAGCCCCCCAGGTAGGTGGGCAAGACTTTTGCTTTCTCTGGAGGCCCCTAGCACCCTCCCCTTTGCCACCCACAACAGAGTACAGGAAGAGTGGGAAGCAAAATAGGGAAGTATGCCTAAAGAGAATGTATGGAGATGAGGTCTTAGAGGTTCCACCGCAACCACCTGCATTAAGTACAACAAGGATCCTCACAGACATCCTTTATTTTTTGATAGGCAGACTTGGTGGCGCCCCCCTAGATCCTGGCGCCCTAGGCAGCTGCCTAAAGCTGCCTAGTGGTAGAGCCGGCCCTGCGCGGGCTACCGCATTCATAATTATCGTATATGCTGTAACATATGCGATAATTATGGCAAAGGACAGCTCTTGCATTAAAAACTGTCCTTTGCGGTGAGTTCACGCTCTCCCCTCCCTCCTTTACCTTGCTGCTGCGGCGGGGGGGCTGGCTCTCCTCCCTCCTGCACCCGGAAGAGGATCAGTGCAGGGAGGAGGAGGTCACAGGTCCAGGCAGCACAGCTCAGGGGGGGGGGGGGGGGGGGCGGCGAGGCGGCGGGGGTCTGTGCGGGGCAGCGGTGGGTCGGTGTAGCGTTAGAAGCCGCGTGGTGTCGCGTTAGAAGCCCATAGGCTTCTATGGGGCATCGCCAGATTTTTCTGGCGATGCTCCCCGCCGCGGTAACCCGGCAGGGGATGCTTAGTGTGCTTAGTATATAGTGCACACGTATTCTGCAGCGCTTTACAGAGAACATTTAAACAGTCACATCCCTCCCTGCCCCAGTGGAGCTTACAATCTATATTCCCTACCACATGCACACGCACACACAGGCAGTCTAGGGGTAATTTTGCTGGGAAGCCAATTAACCTAACAGTATATTTTGGATTGTGGGAGGAAACGTGAGTACCCGGAGGAAACCCATGCAAGCACGGGGAGAATATACAAACTCCACACAGTTAGGGCCATGGTAGGAATCTAACCAGTGGCCTCAGCGCTGTAATGCAGTAATGCTAACCATTACACCGTACGCGCTGCCCCGGATGTGTGTGCAGGCCTTGTGTTTTGGTTTTTCCAAAACCACCCTCGGGTAGATTTACTAAGATGGGAGTTCTATGGAAGATGGGAGGTTGCCCAAAGCAACCAATCAGATTCTACTTCTTATTTATTTATCCCCTTCTAAGAGATATTAGATAGATTCTGATTGGATGCTATGGGAAAGATCTCATTTTCAATAGAACTCCCATCTTAGTAAATTTACTCCTCAGTGTTTTGGTTCAGATTTGGTTTTGGATTTCTTGAAAATTTGAAAATAGAAAACAGCTGAAATCTTGTCAGTATTATTAACATCAATTAAATCAATTTTCAGAACTTGCATCATCCTGTGCAAAATGGCGCCTTAACTCACGAAGGAGGGCCTCAAAAACCCAGGATCCTGAATCCAAGCACTGCGTGGGTATTTGGTTTGACTTGGATTTCCTCAAGGAATCTTAACCGGGACTTGGTTTGACTTTGAACCTTTACATTCGGGTGAGTTTGTATTTCTAAGAATACCAGAGCACAACTCTACTGATTAGTAAGAACTGGGTCAGTAATCCCATGAGGGGGATCCACCAAGCTTTATTACTTAGGGTCAGATGTATCAAGCTTCAAAAGGGGATAAAATGGAGAATGATAAACAACCAGCCAATCCGCTACTACCTGTTATTTTTCAAACCCAGCCTGTAACATGGCAGGAGCTGATTGGCTGGCTGTTTATCACTCTCCATTTTATCCCCTTTTGAAGCTTGATACTTCTGGTCCTTAGTATGAAGCACAATTTACATATCATGGTTGAGATATAGCAAACATTTGAGTGAGATCAAACGAAGTTGCTCAAAGCAACCAATCAAAAATGGGGCTTTTTTGACTGAAAGCACACAGGTTTCACTGAAACCTTGTGTTTTCCGGGTACAAATGGTTTTTATTTCATACGTCCATATTGGATAGGCCCACCCAAAAAACTCCTGGCAAGATATCGGGAAATTACGCCAGCCAGCAATTAAACATCCGTCTAATTTTTTGTGTGTCACTCTGCAACATAATTATGTAGATTTCCCACATTTTAAGACATCTCTGTGTATTTTTTTGTTTTGTTTTGA